>NC_072401.2:15878125-16201250 GCF_028858775.2 Pan troglodytes | reverse complement strand
ACGATGTATAAAACAATGATTCCACACAGCACCATTATTAGTAACTTCTAGTAATTTTTTAATTACTCTGCTATGTTTTCCAGTCATGGTTGCTGTGCCATCACTTGTAATTCCTTTACAGTTTTTCCAGTTTAATTTATATTGGCCAACTATGTGCCTTTCTAATTCTGTAAAAATATCTAAACCACTTAGGTGTGAGGTTAAATTTAAAAAACACAAAAAATCCTCCAAAAAATCATCTTGCCACGCATATCTGACATAAACTAAAAGTGTTGTGCAGCTTCCAATATCAGTGCTTTCATCAAGCTGGATTGCAAAATCTATACCAGACTGTAAACGAGTAATAAGCATTGTTTCTAAATGTTCTGCAATAGTACAAATTCGAAGAGATACTGTGTTATCATTAGGTATAGTTTTTAATTTATCAGCTGATTTATCATCAAATATTGTACGCACCATATCCAAACATGCTGGAAGAATAATTTTTTCAGCAGCTGTGTTAGCTATTTTCTCTTTTGCCACACGATATGCAACTAAATATGATGATAATAAGGCTTTCTCACTAACAGCAGTAGAACAACTAAGAAATTGTGTTGATAACTTTATGTCTTTTTTCTTTCTTTGAAAATATTCAAGAGGCTTATCAATAAGTTCAGCATGCTGAGTTTCTAAGTGCCTTTTTAATTTCGAAGGTTTTAAGCTTTCATTCGCAAGAATATTATTACAAATAACACACTGAGGTCTGTCATTTTCAAAGGGTTTTTCACATTTGATAAAGCCATATTTTAAGTAATCTTCATTATAACGTCTTGCACTTACTTTTTTCTTTTTGAAATGTGGCTCAAATGAAGTTGAAGTTTGCAGATTGGAGTCAGTATTTTTCTCAATATTGTCACTATTCACAATTCCAGATTCAACAGATGAACTTGAACATGCTTCTGTGTATTTCACTTCACTATTCCTCTTTCTTTTAATAAAGAAATGATCCATTTTAATAGCAATTTGTTCCAGTTTGATTAAAATGTTATAATTGGCACTAACTCAAAAAAGAAGAAAAAAATATACAGTCTAAATAACATCTTTTCAAAAACTACACTCAAAGTTTGCAATTGAATCGAATATTTCAGACTTCACAACTAGTTGCAAGTAATTGTAATATAAAACTTGACTATAGAACATTAACCTTGCTATTATGAAAATCAAGCAAGACACCCAGGAATCAACGACTGAAAACCATTTCTTAGCCAATATACATTCTATTCATCGTATCTCCTCCATCAAATACCCCTCTCGCATATTGAAATTGACCTCAGCATTCCTTGCAATGTGCACAATTCAGGCAAAGGATTCATGCAAAACACTTTGGTATTTTACATTTTATTTTGTTTTTTAGAAAAATGTTCATTGTGACTCACAGAATTGATTTCATGCCTCACTAATGGGTCTCACATATACCATGAAAAATACTGATATAGAGACATTTTGTGCCTTTGCTGTGTTGGTACCTTGAGTATGTCTGCTTGATGATGAAAGAGACTGGCTGATCTGCTAGACTGTTGACTTGTATAAGAACATCTTGAAGTGGTGGGAATTTATCTTAGATTTTCATTCCTGGATCATTTTTATGGTCTGATCCAGTGAGGAGCCAATGAGGTTTTCCATGGCTAGGTCAAATATCAGGTTGGAGTTGATGGTATATTTTTATAGAACTTTCCTGGAATGCATCCTTGACCTGGGAATAAGACCAGAGATAAGATATTAAAGCATCACAGTACAAAGTAGTATTACTGCCAGCTATGGGGGCCTTTATGATATCCAAGATCATAGATGGTGAGGCAAACGGTCTATAGCTCTCTTTATCACTATCTTATATTGGCTTAGGCCTATTTCTGTAAGGCAAACCACTTCAACTGAGATTAGTAAATAGAAAAATAGTGACAGTAAAACCCAGAAGTTGGCATCAGGAGTTGGAAAGTATATTAACAAAACAGAATACAGCAAGCCATGAAGGAGTATAGCTTATTCACCATACATACCTCCTTTTTGCTTGGCCGCACCTATCTTGGTCATGCCTGCCTTGGTAGTGCTGCACTGCTCTCTTGGATCATAGTATATTTCAGTCTTATGACCGTAACAGTAGTTTCAACCCTTCCTTACACACCTTTCCATCAAATTATCTCAAATTTTTTGGGAGGGGTGCAGTCTTACATTTACTGTAGTGTTTATTTATTAAAATTTCCACGTCTTAACTGTGTTAATACTGTATCTTTATTATGACTGTTTGTATTAATTGTACTTTCTTATTTTTGTATTGTTAATCATTTGGTATCTAGGTGGGTCCTTGATGACTGGAGAGGTACTACCTCTCCCAGGGTTAGCTAATTCCTATGCAAACTAACCAATCCAGAATCCCCCAACTCCCAACACAGACATCTTGGGTTCTTATACTCCTGGCCAATATTGCCCTATCCTAATCACTCCAGACCAGCTACCAGGCAACTAGGGATATCCCCTACACCCGAAGTCGGCCAAAATTATTTCAGCTAGCCAATTTTAAACCTGTTCAAGCCTGCTTATCCAGTTTTGCCCATTCCTTCCTAAGAAAACCAAATAAAGGCTTTCCTGCAGTTTCCTTGTACTTCCTCTCCCCACTGACCCTGCTGCTTCTAGGTACGGCACCCTTGCATGGTGTAAGGTGCCGTGCTTCCCGTTTCTAGGGATCCATGAGTATAAAAATTTCTTCTTTCATGACAATCATTTTCACATCTGCATATCTTACCATATCTGATTAAAATAAATCCTGGGTACATTTTAAAACACTATTATTTTGTGTTATTGGTCTAGTTACAAAGTTGTATAGTTTGGCCCTAAACCTCTTTTTCCTGATCAGGTTTTATACCTTTTAATACAATTATTTTGCAGACCATGACTTCTTCTAGGAAATCAAAGTCCTAAATGCTTTAACGATGGTTAAATAGCTACAGATTACATATGGTACCTGATTGTACCTTAAAAGGTGTGCATCTGGGAGAGAATTCAGGACCTGGTAGATGCCTTTGACTTAATCTTGGTTAGATGCTTCCTTGAAAGATGACATGTTACAAATAGTTAACCTTGGCTGGAAAGAGACAAAGCTTTTCTTAGGAGGTTTTATGTCCTCTGCCGAGGACATTAGCAGGACTAAAGAGTTTATGGTACATACCCCTTGCATGTCCCAGCACAGTGGGTGGTCATCAATGTATTAGACCAGAACTACACTGCTAAAGGCAAATGCATCTAGATCTCTTTCTAATGCATAAGAAAAGCTGAAGGGCAATACACAGCCTTGAGGCAGTCTAAGCCAGATAAACAGCTGCCTGAAAGGGAATACTGACTCTTCCTTCCATAGTTAAAAGTTCATATAAGGATGCTAACATGTTTTAATGCTTCAACTTTCCCCCAAGAAAACTCAAACTACTACAGTTTTGTCCTTCTGCCACCTCTCCCTAGATATTTACCATATATAGCTCAAGAAAAACAGTGCTAAACAAAACATGTTAAACAAAACATGCTACAAAGTCTTTTGTTTGACTTTCTTTACTTATATCTCTGAAAGCGGCTTTAATGAGAAGCCAGAGGAATTTTAGGGGAGAAGTTCAAACCTGAGGTTCTGGCCTAACCATAAGTTCTGGAACTTGAATTTAAAAAGACATGCTCAATTAGTACTCAATGTAAATCAGAGCATGTTCATACCCGAACACCATCAAGTACACCAGTGTGATTCCATAACCCAGGTGGGTTCTGCTGGCCAAAACACCAAAGACCTATAAATGTGTACACTGATGCTTAAGATGTGTGCACTGAAATTGGCTCCTGCGGCTACATGGCAACATTTCCAAGTAATAACTTTATTCAGCTATCCATCTACTTAGCCTCCCTTAAGAATTGCAATTAAGGTAATCAAATATTTGTAGTTGAAAGTTTCTCATACACCAAGGTGCATTAACACGGTTATATGATGTGGTTTTAGGTAAGTGATTTTCCACTAATAAATCTTATCTACCTGTTCCTAGAATAGTGCTTGCTGTATGGTAGTTAACTCAATGCATTTGAGAGAATGAGAAAATTAATGACACCTGTAGTAAACTGTACAATGTACATTGTATTTTTATCACAGTCAGTAACAAGTTATCCAACTATATTTGGACAACTGGGAAATATGTAAGACGAAGGCTAATAAAACATATTATTTAAAACAGGATTGTTAAAGATTCTACTTCATAATAAACTGCTTATGTTAAGAAATAGTAGAAACAATGATCCTATAAAAACATACATGTAAATTTAGATTTAGCTTTTAAAGCTTAGAACCTAAATCTACCTGAAAAAAAGAAATATACATTAAAAAAGTATCTTATTTTTATATTACTATATATGGATCATTATTCTCTTAGAAGCAATTGTCTTTTAACTATTCCATTCTTTCATATTCTTACTATTCACGTTTCAATCCCCCCTTGAAAGTTTGTAACACTAGTTCAGTTACTATTGTATTAAAAAGGTATTTTTAAAGGGTTTACTCTCCCTCCTAAATCAGACAGTTCATCTATAGTAATAGCAGTGGCAGTATATTAGGGAACAGGTCTGGCAGATGTGGTGATGAAAGCATGGGGAAGTTCTTTTTTAACTGAATAGGATGTGAGGTATCATCTAAGTAAGAGGCTGAAGTAGAAAATGTTGCAAGTTTGTCAGAAGAAAACATGAAATATTAATAATTGTTAAGGAATGTGATAATATGATGGACTAGGAAAATGTTTTTGGATTTTTAGTCTGGCTGGTTGTCTTACTTGCTTAATGCAATGATTGTTATTGTTACAATGCTTGATAGTCTAAAATTCCCTGTCACTAATCTTTTATATCCTAAGACATATCTCTAGTGCGCTGTATCATCTTCTGAAAATACAGCTCTAATCAGCTTCCTCATAACTGGAAAAGCATTTAATGGCGCCGAGCTTGTGTAAGCTCTTCAGGATAATATCCTTTAAGCTTAAGCCTCATCTTTCCAGGTTTCTCCTTCATCACATGATCTCCATACATTCTACATTTCAGTACTAAAAGTATGGAAATTCTTGAAATAGTTCATGCACTTTCATGTCTCTGCTTTTGGCTAGTATTCCTTTTGCCTGGAATACTCTTGTTGGGTCACATGAAGTCCTATTTATTCTTTTTTACTTAGTTCAAATGCTACAGCAGCCATGCATTCAACTAACATTTAGCTACCTACAGTGCCTAAAGTATGTCAGGCACTGGAGATACTAAACAATGAACAGTGACATATTAAAATAACAGAATATCCGTTCAGCTATTAAGATGAATAAGGTGGAGTTACGCAACACTGACAAATCTCAAAAACATTATGTAAAACAAGCTAGCTGCAAAAAGATGTACACATTACAGATTGCATAAAGGTGGTTAGGAGAGTGGTTTCCTTAGGCAAAAGGAAAGAGAATGAGACGGGGTAGAGCTGACAAAGGACTTCAATCACTTATATAATCATTTATTTCTTCAATTCAGTGGTGAGTACACATGTGTTATAGTTTTGTTTCTACCTTTTTTCTGTCTAAAATCGTCTATTTAAAAAAAGGATCTTTAAGGCTGGATACCTTCCTGAAGGCACTGGAAATCTGTCATACTGCCACTAACTTAAAATTACCTTCCACCTCTTGCATTTCCCTTTGTTTCCTGTTTTGACATTGCGCACACATTAGTTAGTACACTAGGCCTTAAGAGTGGAAACTGCCAGGTACCAGCTTTATCTAGATTAAAACATGACCCTCTTCCCAGGAGACTCCTGACCGGTTTTCTCGTCCTCCAGGGACCCAACTAGGATTTCAATGAACTTTGGCCTGAACCCCTCGGCCGACCCTAGAATAATCGCCCTTCAGGCTCGGATTGCTTCTGCTCTCACCTTCCCTCAATTCATACGGGGGGCAAAACCAGACTGTATTTCCCGCAACGAACCCTGGAATGCTTCGCTTTAGCGGACTCCGGTCCACTCCCATCAGAGGATGCCCTTCTTTCGCCTCACCTCCAGCCCAGCCGCAGCGACCCGGCCGGGCCCAGCGATGCAAGCCTCAGGTCTCTCCAGCAGAGCTGCCCCTCTGCTCTCCCCACAGTTCCCTCCGCAACACCACTTCCGGCCTACCTCACAAATTCCCCATTCCAGCCGGAAAGAACTGGATCGGCCCTCTGCGCATGCGTGAGACCGGGGCGGTGTCCGGGGGTGCCGAGAGCGGGAGGTGCAGGCTCCACTTTTCCACTTCCCTACGCTCTGTCGGCAGTCTCGCGGGATTTCCGCCTCTCGCGGGAGTTATTTGAATGCCAGGGCGGTAACGACTCCCTAGGCGCCTGGGGCCCTCTGACAAGAAACTCTAGGGGACACCGCGGAGACCTCTGCCTCTGAGCTGGTGGGCGGGCCGGATGTAGCCGAGCGCGGACAGGGCTAGTCCGGACAGAGTCCCAGAGCCATGGGAGCGAAAAGAGACTGCTGCGGATTAAGGAGGCCTTTCGGTTGGCGCAGCAGCCACACCACAACCAGGCGAAGCAGGTAGTGGCGCTGAATCGCTCCTGCCGCGGGGTAAGCGCTCCCGGCCCGCGCCCGCCCCAGCCCCGACCTGGCGGGGCCAGGACGCTGGTTTATACACTCCAAGGTGATTTTCATAGTCTTTGTGGAAGAATTAGAGAATTTTGAACTTTGATATCATTGCACGTGTTTACTTATTTAGAGAATCGCATTGTGTTTAATAATCATAGTATTCCTGTGCGACTCTTTAGGTTAGCAGATCATTGATTTTTAACATAAACCTGCATTTCATTAAATAGATTTAAATATGTATGTATATTTCTGTCCTCTAATGATTGTAACAAAGCAGATTTCTTGATCATTAACAAGATAGGTTCGTGCAAATAAGTGCATCTTTGTCACAAACCAAATTTTTTTGTGGTTGAGATATATATTTATATATATATGTGAAACAAAAAACATATAAAGGAGAATATATATATATTCTTATATATATAATATATACTGCTTTATTTTTTTGGGTTGACATATATATGTCATATATAGTTTTTTTTAAATTCTACCTTAAACAGGGAAACATGTTAGATACAGAAGCTTGAATTTCAACTCTGAAACTTAATGCGACTTTATCAGCATTTCTGTTCCTCAAGCTACTTACTTCTTGTAGGATTACACAGTCAAATTTTTAAAAATTTTTGATTCTCCAACTGGATTTTTTTTTTAATTTTTGAGACGGAGTCTCACTCTCTCGCCCAGGCCGGAGTGCAGTGGCGCAACCTCGGCTCACTGCAACCTCAGCCTCCTGGTTCAAGCGATTCCCCTGCCACAACCTCCCGAGTAGCTGGGATTACAGGCGACCGCCACCACGCCAGGCTAATTTTTGTATTTTTCAAAAATACAAAGACGAGGTTTCACCATTTTGGCCATGCTGGTCTCGAACTCGTGACCTCAGGTGATCCACCCACTTGGGCCTCCCAAAGTGCTGGGATTACAGGGGTGAGCCACTGCACCCAGCCTCTCCCACTGGATTTTTAAAGCTGTTTTTTGATTAGCAAATATTTCTTTTACATGGCTCAAACTACATGAAAAGAAATGCAGCAAGAAACACTTCCTCCCTAGTCCCTATCCAGTACCATTCCTAATAGTCTTCACGGGTAATCATTTTAAATTAGTTTCTTGTTTATCCTTCCGGTCTTCATGCAGAGATACAAGCAGATGAGAATATACAGTCTTATTTCACTCGGTCTCTCCTTCAATATTTTCTGCATTGTTCATGTTTTTTTTCCTGTTTTACTGTATATTCTGGATATTCCTCTTTATCAGTATTCAATTAAACTTATTTTTTCCTGTCACATACTCCATTTTGTAGATATACTACAGTTTATACAGTAAATCACGCGTAGGTGGACACTTGGCGTTGTTTCCAGTCTTCAGATATTAGAAACAACTCTTCAGTGAATACATGTCATTTCTACATTTGCAGGGGTAACTGTCAGATTCTGAAAAGAATTGCTGGATCCAAGAGGAAATGTGTTTGCAAATATGATAGATATTTACAATTGCCCTTCATAGAGTGATCCATTTTACACTCCTATCAGCAGAGAAGAGAATGAGAGATACTGCTTTTTTTTTTTTTTAGGGGGATTGGAAAGAACAGGAATATAATTGGGATTTTTTGATAGATAAGTAAAATCCTGAAAAGTTTGGGAATATGAGTTAGAATGATAAAACATATAACAAAAATAACTTGTTGTGTGATAAGAAGGCTTAATTTTAAAAAGCAGTATTGAATTGGGACCATTGGGTGTTGGTTTTTTTGTTTTTGTTTTTTTTTGTTCCTGAACTGTACCTTTAGCATATTTCTCTAGATAGATTCAAGGATATTTAGAAAAATCAAAATCTCTTGTGATCAAAATCTGTGCTTCCTTGCTCCATGACAGAAGCAATTCAAAAACAAGAGACTTGGGTAAATATTACTCAGGTTTATTTTCCTCAGTTTTTTCTACTGGATGGATAATTAATAATTGTTAAAGAGTAGATATTTTAGCCCGACATGGTGGCTCACACCTGTAATCCCAGCACTTTGAGAGGCCGAAGCGGGCGGATCATGAGATCAGGAGATCCTGACCAACATGGTGAAACCCTGTCTCTACTAAAAATACAAAAATTAGCTGGGTGTGGTGGCACGTGCCTATAATCCCAGCTACTCAGGAGGCTGAGGCAGGAGAATCGCTTGAACCCAGGAGGCGGAGGTTGCAGTGAGCCGAGATCACGCCGCTGCACTCCAGCCTGGTGAGAGTGAGACTCCGTCTCAAAAAAAAAAAAAAAAAAAAAAAAATAGAGATTTTAGTTTGGTGAAAAATTGTTAAGATTTTTGAGAATTATGATAGTGCTAGGGACAGAGACTATTATCAATGTAGTTTGTGAAGGGTTTGTTTTTTATTTCTGCTGACCAGTGAAAGTTTTTTAAGAGGCATTTGTTCATTATATCAATTAAGCTATGATGATCTGCAAATATGAACCAACAGTAGAGTGAGAAACAGAATTTGCAGCAGTTTATTACATCATTTCACCAAACAGAAGGAAGATAATGAGAAAAATGAAGACAGTGACATTTCAAACAAAATGACCTTATAAGTATTTTTCTGTAGGCTAAAATAATAAGCTTATAATTAAAAGCTGATTTGTTAAGTAATAATAGCTTACATTTAAAATTATAAGAAACCAATTTTAGGTAAATATACTTAATGCTCTACCTAGGAAGGAATGCAGAAGATCATTTTTTTGGTCAAAAAGTTGTTGCGTTCTTGTTATTTAGCAAATATTTCAGACAAGGACTATTTTGAGACTATGTAAATGTATATTTAGTATACCTATGCATGAAAGTAGCATTGTAGCTTTTCTTCGTTTGCATGAATTGTAACCCCTTTGAGTTATTAAAGTCTTCACTTGGGGAAAATCAAGTGGTTGTTACAATGCCACTTGGGAATAAGTTTTCATTTGTTTTTGTTTCAGTACTGAGGTAAACAGCAATGAAGTTTTTGATGTGCCAAATTCTGAGTAAGTTATTGGGAAATAAGCCAGAAAATGCCTAGATTAATAATGTTTTGTGTAAAAAATTAATGAAGCCATTCTTGTTAGATTGAAAGATAAAATTGCAAATGAGAGAATCCAGGCAATCCTGCCTGTTTTGAGACTTAACACCTATGAATAATGACTTGTCCCATAAGTTAAAAGTATGTGCAACTTCATGGTTTTTTGTTTGATTTTTAAATTCACAGTAGTTGAATTATTCCTATTAAATATATAATTTATGAGAAAAGAAAGTATGTATGAAACACACCCACCCTCCCATTTAATGATACATCATTCCAATAGCAATTCCCTGACACCAGCTGAATGTCCTACAATGCAATTCAATTTTGTTACTAATTGCCTGAAGTTAGCACAGTTGCCACAGGTTAAGCGCTCAGTCCCACAGGACTGCCTCCATTTCAGATGCCAGCCACAAGTCTCAGGTATTCCCAACGTACTTGGACTTCTTCCAGGCTGACTCCATATTTGGGCATTCCCATGACCTACTCCCCAAGTTTGATAATTTGCTAGAATGACTCACAGAACTTAGGAAAGCACTATATTTACTACTACAGTTTTTGTGTAAAGGATACAACTTGGGAACGGCCAAATGGAAGAGACACATAGGGGAAGGTATGGAGGACAGAGGGTGCAAAACTTTCATGCCCTCTCTGTGCCACCCTCCCAGCACATTAATGTGTTTGGAGGCCCCTTGAGCCAGATCATTTCAAAGTTTTTATATGAGGTTTCATTGATCAGACATGACTCATCAATCATTAATCACTAGTCACTTATTTGAACTCAGTCTCCAGTTCTTCTCCCCTTGTCAGAGATAGTGAGATGGGCTAAAAGCTTCAATCCTATAAACACCTAGTTGGTTTTTCTGGTAACCAGCCTCCATCCTGAAGGTACCTAGGGTCCCTCTCTATCTCCCAACCCCTATGAGTCACCTCATTAACATAAACTCAGGCATAATTGAAAGGGATATATTATGAAGTATAAAAGACACCTCCTATTAGGAAATTCCAAGGGTTTTAGGAGCTTTCTTCCAGGAACCAAGGACAAAGAATAAATATATTTTTTATTATACCACAGAAGAGTAATAAGACGAACATATATACCGAGCATCCAAATTATGAAACATAACATAAAGGTATCTTTTAAGCCTCTTGTGTTCCTTTGTGAATATATTTCCCCTGCTTCCCAGAGGAAACCATTATCTTGAATTTTGTGTTATCTATTACCTTGCTTGTCTTCAGAGTTTATTATAGTTTTAACGCTATCTAGCGGTATATCCGAAATAAACCTCTTTTTGACCTTAATATAAACGGAGTTGTAGTGCATGTATGCTTTCAGTGGTTTATTTTCTTAATAAATATAGAACATATCATTTGTTAGATAATTGTATTGGGCCATTCGTGACTACTTTTTTTGCCTTTTTGTTTTCTTAAGATTTTGTTCTTAGCTTTGAGAATTTCATTTCTTTAACATGGACTAGTGATATATTAGGTAACATGTACTTAACAGAACTGAAAATCATACTTTAAAATTATTTATTCTGAAAGTGTTCAAATATACACAAAAGTAAAGAATTGTATAATGAACCCAACAACCCAACACCTAGTTTCAACCATTATCAAGTCCTCCCCCTCCCCCCCCGTAATACTCATTCACATATACACACACTGTACCCTTCTCTCAGCCAGAATTATTGTGAAGGAAATGTATGACCCTGTAACATTTTTATCTAATATCTAATATTGAGTGTTAAGATTTTTATAATTATTGCCAAAAAATGTTTTTTACACTTGTTTCTTTGAATTAGAAGCTAAACTATGTCCACATATTTCATTTTATTGATATATCTTTGTCTCTCTTAATATATAACAGAGTCTCCCTTTTTTTTGTTGTTGACATTTATTTGTTGTAGAGATTAGGTCATTTGTCTGATTGAATTTCCCATATTCAGGATTTGGCTGTTTCCATCCTCATACAATCTTTCAACCTATTCTATCATGTTTATTTTCTGTAAACTAATAGTAAAATTTAGATGCTTGATTAGGTTCAGGTTTGACTACTTCTTATGCTTTTTATGTGGTAGTTTATAAACATCCTATTGCATCATATCAGGAGGTGAAAGGCTTCAATAATATTTTTGAAACAGTGTCCTAATATATATGGATTAAGGATTATAGAGCAATAATATATAATTTCCATAAGCTGGGTTGCTCTGTAGTCATATCTCCTCTAACCTCCTTTCTGGTTTTAGATGGAGAAGCTAAGATCCAGAAAGTTAAGTATTTGCCAAAGGTCAGACAGCTAATTTAATAGTAAAAGTAGAGCTCTTTTTCACCTCTCACTCCTTTTAAAATTTTGTCTCATAAATCTTTGATATCTGTGGATCAGAAAATTCTGTTTGAGGTAGTCAGAATAGCATTTCTGCGTATTCAACTAGAACAGGAGTTTTGGCTGGGCACGGTGGCTCATGCCTGTAATCCCAGCACTTTGGGAGGCCGAGGCAGGCGGATCATCTGAGGTCAGGAGTTCGAGACCAGCTTGGTTAACATGGTGAAACCCCATTTCTACTAAAAATACAAAAAATTAATGGGGTGTGGTGTCAGGTGCCAGTAATACCAGCTACTTGGGAGGCTGAGGCAGGAGAATTGCTCGAACCTGGGAGGCAGAGGTTGCAGTGAGCTGAGATGGCACCATTGCACTGCAACTTGGGCAGCAAGAGCAAAACTCTGCCTCAAAAAAAAAAAAAAAAAAAAAAAAAAAGTTTTGTGACTGAGAAGTTAAGACATAGTGAAGGTTCAACTCCTTGAGTGGTTCTGTTTTTGCACTGCCTGTGTGGTAGCTAAGACTTGAATTTGAAAGTAATAGTTAGAGGGGTTAGATAGGATCTAAGCCTGAAGGCTGGTAAATCCAGGATAGGAACAATGCAAGAAAATCTTTATAGGCTATAGTAGTAGTTGGTCATTTAGTCCTAAATAATTTTTATTTGTGGTACTTATTCACCTCATTTTTATATACTAGTATTTTGCTTCCCATATTAATTTCTACTTGTCTTATAAATGTTAAGTATAAATTAATCTTAATTTGAAGAAAATGAATTATGGAACAAAATATAGGAAGTGAAAACTAGAGGGAGGTAGCTTTCCTCTATAAATTATGTGACTTAACATAAAAAATCAATGATGTGGAAAAGTCTTCTACAAGCCTGGTTACACATCACAGAAATACCTTACAGTTGCTTCATCTGTTTGATGCATAAAGTGTTTTGTAGTGGCAGGCCCACTGCTTTTTTTTTTCGTGATTCCTAGTGAACTGATGGGAATTTGTGCAAACAATGATTGTAGGTATATGACAAATTAATTTATCATTAAAAACCATAACCGACTGGGTGTGGTGGCTCGTGCCTGTAATCCCAGCACTTTGGGAGGCCGAGGCAGACGGATCACAAGGTCAGGAGATCGAGACCATCCTGGCTAACACGGTGAAACCCCGTCTCTACTAAAAACACAAAAAATTAGCCAGGCATGGTGGCATGCGCCTGTAGTCCCAGCTACTAGGGAGGCTGAGGCAGGAGAATAGTGTGAACGTGGGAGGCGGAGCTTGCAGTGAGCCAAGATCGCGTCACTGCACTCCAGCCTGGGCGACAGAGTGAGACTCTGTCTCAAAAAAAAAAACCCAAAAATCCCATAACGTTGATAATCTTCTAAGATGATAGAAATGAGTTGATAAGGAGAAAAGAAGGTTTTATGATTAAAATGAAAGTTTCATGAGTAATAATTTTGTAAGGAAAAAAGTTATGATTACATATAATTTCACTAATATATAAATGTAAAATGGAGAAATAATCCCAAATAAATACAATATAATAAAAATTGGGGGACATTTTATTTAAAGTGATGAGTGTGCTATGTATTCATAAGTTGATTTCAGTTTGGGATCTCAAGTGCAGTTCTCACATACCCAGTACAGTGTTAACTCTGTTTCTTTGTTTTTATGGGTTAAGAATTAAAAGTACCAATAGCGGTACTACATTCATGCCACTTAGCAATGAGCAATCCTATTTCCTCCAAAAGAATGATACATCATTATGACATAGGGCTAGAGAGTTAAAAAAAAAAAAAAAAGATGCATTTGATATTTCATAATCATTCTTTAGTATTTCCAAAGAAGTAAGCTACAATATTTCCTATTCTGCAGGCACCAAGCATAACTCAGTTTTTGATTCAGAGTGTTGGAAAACAAATCTATCCAGTTTTTTCCTTGAATGTATCAATTTTTGTTCTGGCATGTAATGGTTAAAAGTTTGATACAGGCCAGAAACAATAAAAAATGGACAAAATATATAAAACAATGTTTTCCAAGATATTGGATATCAGGCAATGAAGGACAGTGAACCTTGATCAATAGGAAACAAAGTGAGTCCTATGATTGCCTCAGTTTATTGCCTTGGGAGAATTTCTAAGCCATAGTACAGGGAGAGGGGAACATATGCAGCCTAGTGGAATCCCTCTGTTGATAGAGCCTGGAGCCTGGTGAAACCAGTGCAGCCAGAGTTTGCTAGAAGGGAGAGAGCTGCATAGAGAGAGAATTCTAGTGATCTGGAATGAATCTCTCCTGATTCTTCAGGTAAGTATTGATCACTGTATGCATGTGAGGAAATGACCTGAGGCCAAGGAAAGGATCATCCAAAAATATTACAGTATAGTTTTGGATCACATAAAGACATTTTGTTCAATGATAGACTTCATAAGATTATAATGGAGCTGGAAAATTCCTCCCACCTAGTGATGTCATAGATCTCAATGATGATGTCTTATGTGTCTGTGGTGATGCTGGTCTACTGTCTTGCTGATACATTTATCCTTATTTTATCTTTATTTTTTTTGAGATGAGGTCTCACTCTGTTGCCCAGGGTGGAGTAGAGTAGTGCAATCTTGGCTCACTGCAGCCTCGACCTTCTGGGCTCTGGTGATCCTCCCACCTCAGCCTCCCAAGCAGCTGGGACTACAGGCACGCGTCACCACACCCGGCTAATTTTTTGTATTTTTTGTAGAGACAGGATTTTGCCATGTTGTCCAGGCTGGTTTCAAACTTGTGGGCTCAAGCAATCCAGCTACCTCGGCCTCCCAAAGTGCTTATTACAGGTGTGAGCCATTGCACCTGCCCTATTGTTATTTTAGAGTATACTTTTTCTACTTATGTATATTTTCAAAAGTTAACCGTAAAACAACTTCAGACAGATCCTTCAAAGTATTACAGACGAAGGCATTGTTATCATAGATGACAGCTTTGTGCATGTTATTGCCCTTGAAGACCTTCCAGGGTGACAAAATCTGGAAGTGGAAGACAGTGATACTGTTGATTGTGACCCTGTGTAAGTCTAGGCTAATTTGTGTCTCGTAAAAATAAATTTTTTAAATAAAGTTTATAAAATAAGGACATAAAAAATATTTTTGTACAGCTGTACAACATGTATTTTAAGCTAAATGTTATTACAAGAGAGTCAAAAAGTTAATTTAAAAAAATTTTTAAGTTTATAAAATAAAAATTTACTGTTGAAGAAAAACATTTAAAAAATAAATTTAATGTATTTAAGCCTAAGTGTGCAGTGTTTATAAAGTCTACGGTAGTGTTATAATAATGTCCTAGGCCTTCACTTTCGCTCACCACTCACTGACTTACCCAGAACAACTTCTAGTCCTACAAGCTCCATTCATGGTAAGTGCCCTTTACAGGTATACCATTTTATCTTTCATACTGTATTTTTACTATACCTTTTCTATGTTTAGATACAAAAATACCATTGTGTGACAAATTCAGTACAGTAACTGAATGCTGTACAGGTTTGTAGCCTAGAAACTATAGGCAGTGCCATATAGCCTAGGTGTGTAGGAGGCTGTGCCATCTAGGTTTGTGTAAGTACTCTATGATGGTCACATAATGATGAAATTACCTAAAGGTGCATTCCTCAGAACATATCTCTGTCATTAAGCAACACATGACTGTAATTGTGTCGTGCTCAGAGACGGCTGGGAATATTGGCTGTTTCCACAAGACAGACTGGAAAGCCTCATTCACGGAGCATTGGGTAGAGTGCATAGAATGGGCCTTGCCTCAGCTGTGGGAAACCATTAGCCCTAGACTGAACACTGTCCCTGTCTTGTCTAACAAGTGTTTAAAGCAAGGCCTGAAAGCATCAAACTATTTCTAAGTAGCTTAACTGAATTCTAGAACAAAGCTCAAGAAGATTTATAGGGATACAAAAACATCCAGCACCTAGAAAGGTAAAATCCACAATGTCATCTCCAAACTAGCAAGGATGCAGAAAAGCAGGAAAATAGGACCCATAATGAGATAAAAAGTGACATGTTAGAATTCAGACAGTATTCCATATGTTCAAAAAGTAGGGACATGGAAGATAGATGTCAATCCAACTTCTAGAGATGAAAACTGCAGTGTGTGAAATGTAAAACATACTGTATGGGTTTAATGGCAGATTGGACATTGTGGAAGAAAAGATTCATGAGTTTGAAGAAGACATAGCAATAGAAACAAATCAAAGTCACACCAAAAAAATAGTCTATCAGTGAGCTGTGCATAAATTTAAGCACCCTAGTGTGTAATGGGAGTAGGGGAAGGGAGCATACAAAGTATTTGAAGAAATGATAGCTTAAAAATTTGATGGAAACCATAAACCCACAGATTCAAGAAGATATGAACTCCAAGCACAAGAAGCATAAAAAAACCACACCACCCAGGCGTGGTGGCTCACGCCTGTAATTCCAACACTTTTGAGAGGCTGAGGCAGGAGGATTGCTTTGAGGCCAGGTGTTTGAGACCAGCCTGGGCAACGTGGAGAGACCCTGTCTCTTAAACAAAAACCCAAACCAGAGTACACCATAATCAAATTGTTTAATACCAGTGATAAAGATAAAATCTTAAATGGACTAGGGGCAAAAAGGTACTGTTTTCAAGTGACTTGGAAATAGTTACAAAGGTAAGAAGTTAGATTTCTTATAGGGAACAATTTGAGAAGCCAGTAGAGCAACATATTTCAAGTACCAAACAGAGAAAAACCCTGTCAACCTAAAATTATGTGCCCAGGCTGGGTGCAGTGATTCACGCCTGTAATCCCAGAATTTTGGAAGGCTGAAGCTGGCAAATCACTTGAGGTCAGGAGTTCGAGACCAGCCTGGCCAACATGGAGAAACCCCATCTCTACTAAAAATATAAAAATTAGCTGGGTGTGGTGGCGGGCACCTGTAATCCCAGCTACTCAGGAGGCTGAGGCAGGAGAACAACTTGAACCCAGGATGCGGAGGTTATAGCGAGCCGAGATCACGCCACTGCATTCCAGCCTGGGCAACAGAGTGAGACTCGATCTCAAAAAAAAAAAAAAAAGTCTATGCACAGAGAAAATGTCTTTGAAACACAAAAGCAGCATACTTTTTCAGACAACAACTGAAAGGATTCATCAGTAGATCCGTTGTACCAGAAATGTTAAAGGAAGTTAAGTCAGGCAGGTAGAAATACACTAGGGACCAGAAACCCATGGTCTGCAAGCTGCTATTTTACTGCCTGCAGGCTAAGAATGTTTTTTTCCCCTTTTTTCAAGGGTTATAAAAGAAAACCAAAAATAACTCCTGACATTGCCCAGTGTTTCTTTTGTGGGGGGAGGGGGCCAGGGGCAGGGGACATAAAACTGCCTTCAGTTGAGAACCACTGGCTATATATGCATCCCAGTTAAAAGCTAAAGGTTGTTGCATTGGATAAAACAAGATCCAATTTTATGCCTCTTATAAGGCACACACTTTAAATGTAAAAAACCCAAATAGGTTAAAAGGATGAAAAAAGATATGATGGTAACACCAATTAAAGCTGGAATCTCTGTATTATTAGACAAAGCAGATTCCAGAGCAAAGAATACTGCCAAGGATGAAGAATGCAAAATGGAGCAACCACTGGAAAATACTTTGACTGTTTCCTGTAAAGTTAAACGTATCTATCATACGTATGATCTAGCCTTTCTACTCCTAGGTATTTACCCAAGAGAAAATGAAATATTTGTTCATGCAAAGACAAATGTCCATTGTAGCTCTATTTGTAATGACCAAAATTTAGAAACAACCAAAGTGCCTATCAAGTGAATAAACTGGAATACAATGGAACACATATGAGAATACTACTTAGCAGTGAAAAGGAATGAACTGTTGATACACACATGCAATTCATTTCAAGGTACACCTCCATAAAGCTTGTTAAAAGCTTGAGTCAGGAAGTGAGATATAACAATACAGTAGCTCTAATTTTATTTCTTTCAAAATTTCTATAATAATGTCCTTTTCCATATGTTGCAAAATTTCAGGAGCATGTAGTACCTGGGGTGATTACTGCCCCTTTAACAATAATGTCTTTTGGAACCCTTGGATAAGTTGGAATGTTGAAATCCCTGTAATTATAAATATAGTTCATAAAAAATAATGAAAATATCAGTAAAATATGTGGTATTATTACTTAGATATTGTCTTTGGAAATGTTTGCCAAATAGTAATTGCTTTTCAATAAGAAAAAAAGTACTGACCAACTAGTATTGAGTATTTAATAAAAATAACTTTTCATAGTGTGAAATCAGCAGACTGTCTTTGGATGCCAGAGTTTTGTTACATTTTCTGTGGGTTGATGATCATTGAAGCCAAGTATTGGGTAAAAGGGGAGTATTTATTATCATTCTTTCTACTTTTATGTTTGTTTGAAATTTTTTATCATAAAGCATTTTTTTTTGAGACAAGGTCTCTGTTGCCAAGGCTGGAATGCAGTAGCACAACATTTAAAAAAAATTATATTATCTAGCAATAGATATTCTATTCCTGAAAATACATTTCTGTTGTTTGATATATAATGACATTCTGTTAACAAAACACTACATATATGATGGTGGTTCCATGAAGTAATACTGTATTTTTACTCTACCTTTCCTAGTTTTGGATACATTTAGATACAGAAATACTTAACCTTTGTGTTACAATTGCCTACAGTAAAGTAACATGCTGTACTGGTTTGTAGCCTAGGAGCAAGAGGCTGTATATATAGCCAAAGTATGTGGTTTGCATCTGGGTTTGTGTAAGTATGCTCAGATGTTTGGGCAGTGACAATGGCCTAGTGACAGATTTCTCAAAATGTATCCCTGTTGTCAAGTAACAAATACTCAACTATATATCTAATTCAGTTGTGTCTGAGGTTATATTTAAACAACATGGTGTATCCTGTACTAACCGATCTTCCTACGTTTCTCTACAAGTGTTATGCAGCTTATTTTCAACAAGGTGGATTATGAAGTCTGTACAGACTTATAGTAACTAGTTGCTTCCAAATGTTCTGCAGTGGTAAAAAGTAAATGAGCTACTGTGTTGTCACTCTGGATAGTTTTTAATTAATTAGCTGAGATTTAAAGTTATACATACCATATCCAGACATGTTAGAAGAAAATATGTGAGTTGTTTTCTGTCTCACAATATGCTTTAATGATGATAATAAGGCTTTATCACTAACAATAGTGCAATAACTAAGAAATTAGTCTGGGAACTTGAATGTATTTTTTTCCTTTGTCAGTGAGTTCAGCATCTTATATCCAAATAGCGTTTTTAATTTTGAAGATTTTAAGCCTTTATTTCAAGAATACCATTGACACATTTGATAAATGCACATATTAAATTATCTTCATTATAATCTTTTATACTTCCTTTTTTCTTTTTAGAATGTGACTTGTACGATGTTGGCTGTTGGTTTGAAATAAACAAAGAACAATACAAAAACCAAGTACAAAGAACAATACAAAAACCAAGTACAAAAAAAAATAAAAGAATGTGATTTGAATAAAGTCAAAATTTGCTGTTTAAAAACTCAACACTTTTCTCTGTTTTGTCACTTATTTTACATCCCAGATCCAGCAGTTGAACTTGAGCAGTTTTTACTTCATCATTCTTGATTATTTTTATTTTTGAAAATGTGGTTCAAGTGTAATTTGTAGTTTGATTAAAATGTTACAAGTTATAAATTTGAAAATACCATACTAGATAATGTGTTTTGACAAATGAACTGACCATTTACAACTGATACTTTTTTTGTCTTTATACTTCTGTCAGTAGCAGATGAAATCTTTCACACATTAAGTCACAAATAATTGAATTTTATTAACCAAAATTTTAATTGTTACAATCATTGGCTTTTCGATTAAGTTGATAGTTAAATTGACCATCTGTTTTTTTTTTTTTTAGAGATAGAGTTTTGCTCTTGTTGCCCAGGCTGGAGTGCAATGGCGCAATCTTGGCTCACCGCAACCTCCACCTCCCGAGTTCAAGCAATTCTCCTCCCACAACCTCCCGAGTAGCTGGGATTACAGGCACCCGCCACCACGCCTGGCTAATTTTGTATTTTTAGTAGAGACGGGGTTTCTCCATGTTGGTCAGGCTAGTCTCGAACTCCTGACCTCAGGTGATCCGCCCGCATTGGCATCCCAAAGTGCTGGGATTACAGGCGTGATAAATTGACCATCTTATACCAGGAAGTCAAATGAGAAGACATCAGTAAAAATATTCTGGCCAACTCATGTTTTATTTATCATATCCTCATTATTAATTGCTTCTCATAATGCCACAGTTTGTCATGGTATTTGTGGCAGCAGGCAAAGTCCTTGTTCAGACTTTGATTAAATTGCTGTGGCATTTTTCTATTAAAAAGATCTCCTGTTTCAATCTATAGTTTGCCTGTGATCTGTGGGTTAAAAAGAGCTATTTTTTAATACTATTTTTAATAGTATTCAAATGGAATACTATTCCATTTGATTCAGTGTTTTGAGATAATATATGATTTTGCTTAGTCTCATTTGGATGAAATGAATATTTCCAGATCTACATGTCAAATAAGAGGGTACTACAACTTGGTATGTAACTCCTAAAAAATAGAAATTGTTTAATATGAGTTAAAACTTCAATTTTAACAAATGTTGAGTTCCTATATCATATGCCAAGCATTGGACTAGGTACTTGTACATGTTTTCTCATGGACTGCCATCAAGGTTAAAGAGGTTGCCCATGATCATGTGGCTGTTTAGTGAAAGAGCCAAGAACCTAAGTACTACGACGTGTATTCAGGTGCCCTTTGCACTGTCCCATGATTCAAATCATTAAAGGTGGGATGTGATTTTCAAGATTATTTAATAGCTGCAATTTGTAATGGGTACAAATATGGTTTATAATGTTTACATTAAACTAGCAACTATGCAACATCTAGTAATTTTTAAATTATGATTATTTTGATTGATAATTTATAATTGTATACATTTATGAGATACAATGTGATGTTTTGATATATGTCTACAATGTGGAATGATTACATCAAGCTAATTAACACATTTAGCACTCCATTTGCCTATCTTTTTTTTTTTTTATGGTGGGACATTTGAAATTTACTCTTAGTTTAGTTTAGTTTTGTTTGTTGAGACAGGTAGCAGCTCTGTCACCCAGGCTGGAGTGCATTGTTGGGATCACAGCTCACTGTCGCCTTGGCCTCCCAGGCTCAAGCCTCAGCCTCCCGAGTAGATGGAATCACAGGCACACACCACCACACCTGGCTAATTTTTTTGATGTTCAGTAGAGACAAGGTCTCACTATGTTTCCCAGGCTTCTCTTAGTTATTTTGAAATATTTATTATTATTGACTGTAATCACCCTGCTGTCCAATAGATCTCAAAACCTATTCCTCCTGTCTACCTGACACTTTGCATGCTTTGATCAACAACTCATTCCCACCCCCACAGCCTCTGGTAACCATCATCCTCTCTTTACTTATATGAGTTTAACTTTATTTTAGATTCCACAAATGTGAGATCATGTGGTATGTGTCTTTATTTTATTTTTTTAGGCAGGGTCTTGCTCTGTCTCCCTGGCTGGAGTGCAGTGGCGCCATCATGGCTCATTGCAGGCTGGACCATCCTGGGCTCAAGCAATCTTCCCACCTCAGCCTCCTGAGTAGCTGGGACTACAGGCATGCACCACCATACCTGGCTCATTTTTTAACTTTTTGTGGAGGTGGAGTCTACTTATGTTGCCTAGGCTGGTTTTGAACTCCTGGGCTCAAGTGATCCTACTGCCTTGGCCTCCCAAGGTGCTTGGAGTACAGGTGTGAACCACCGTGCCCAGTCCCAAAATTCATATTTTTAAACTGAAAAGCCAAGTCACCCTAAAAGGTTTGTATTACAAGAACAAGATAAGGAAATGGTCATTTTTTTTTAAAAAAAAAAGGTTGTCAGTAGGAAATTGAGGCAATTCTGTTTGTATGCATTTGGCCTCAAGGAAGTGATTCAGCTTCCTCTTGCATTAGCTCAAGGGTGTGGCTTATGGTCTTGGACAGTTCACTTGTGATCCAGATTCCTTTGGAGGGTGTCAGAACAGGTGTAGGTACACTAATCATCGGATTCCTACCAACAGCCAAATCTGTCTCAGTTGAGAGCCATGTATTTTACTGGGTTCTTTTTTTCCCTTAAATTTAAGAATTTTGGACTGGGGGCCAGATATTCCCATCCTAAGTTTGTGTTTCTTTTCTCAGATAAACTTTATTTCTGCTCAACTAGCATAGAATTTCATTTTTTATTACATATTTAAAAACATATCGGGGCTCTAGTATGCACAATGCTCTAGGCTAGGCAGTGGAGTTGGGAAGAAGAGTGGGAAAGAGTGAAACAAATATAAACTTGGGTTATATTTGAATATTAGCTGTGGGTGTTTAGCATTCAAGTAATTTTAGATACATCTCGCAAATTTGTAAGGTAGTCCCAAATTAAGTTTTACTGAATTGGTTGGGGTAATTCCTGCAAGGTAGACCATCCTAAGGGTAGAAGAAATGAGCTGTACTAATAATAAGCCGTTGTTGGAGAGAAGGAGGGATTCTGATTATAGGGGTATGGCTGTACCTCAAGTTTGCCTTGGCTAAGATGCCTGACACTGCATCTGATGCCCAGGGAGGTAGGGGGCTCTAAGTAAATATGGTTGACAGCTACTTCACGTAAACACATGAGTTGAAATAACCCGCCACTGGAACCCTTTTAACAATATGTCACAAATGAGAAAGGCATTCTTTCCTACATTGGCAGCTAAGCTCATAATGGCTACCTGAAAATAGAGGGTTCGAGGAAGAATGGGAGAGACACGTGGCTCAGTTTTCATCTGGGGTAGCAATGTAGCTGTAGCGGGAGTGAATTTATGACTGAGCACATGAAAAACATTCCTGATAATTCAGAAGCCCTTTGCATTAGGTAAGGGTGGGGAGATTTTGCTGAAGTTTAGGTTCTAAACTTCAACCTTAAACTTAATGAATCATTAAGATTCACATATTAATGATATTGTGACATTTGTACCTGTAGGCTGTTGGGGACTGCAGAAATAAGGGTTATATAAAGATGAGCAGGACAGGAGTGGTGGCTCATGCCTGTAATCCCAGCACTTTGGGAGGCCAAGGTGGGCAGATCACCTGAGGTCAGGAGTTTGAGACTAGCCTGGCCAACATGGTGAAACCCCGCCTCTACTAAAAAATACAAAAGTTAGCCGGGCGTGGTGTCAGGCGCCTGTAATCCCAGCTACTTGGGAGGCTAAGGCAGGAGAATTGCTTGAACCCGGGAGGCAGAGGTTGCAGTGAGCTGAGATCGTACCATTGCACTCCAGCCTGGGTGACAAGAGTGAAACTCCGTCTCAAAAAAAAAAAAAAAAAAAAAAAAAAAAAAAAAGGATGAGGGCCCACTTTGGTGGGGGAAAAAGATATGTTTATGTCAATAAAATAAACAGTATATTTAACTTTATAAGTGAGGTACTGTACTAGGTACCTCATCAGATGACACATAAGAGTGCCTGGGTCCTGCTTAATAGGAATTAGTGTGCCAATATGATTTAACTGAGGGAGAGTCATTAGATTTTTTGTTTTAGAAACATTGCTGACTAGCTGGTTTGGTGCAAGGATTGAAATGAGAAGCTGAAAGCAGGGAAACCAGTAGTTCAAGCAGAAGGTAAGTAGGGCCCATACTAGGTCTGTATTAGTGTAAGCAGAGAAGGGATGAATTAGAGATGTTTGAGAGGACTGAGTGATGGAAAAATGAAAGCTTTTAAGATAACTCCAAAATCTCTAGAAGCAGTATTGTGTGTTACCTAAAAAGATAGAAGCTCTGAAGCCAGACTGCCTAAGTTTGAATCTTGGCTCTGCTATTTCTTAATGGGGTAGTCTTGGGCAAATTATGTAGCTTCTTTAAGTTTTTCATCTGAAAAATCAGGATAAGAGTGCCTACAATTCATGCAGTCATTCTGTGAATATAAATACTCTAAAACCAAAAAGTCTTTAGATTGGTGACTTGCACTCAGGTTTGTTTGCTATCATTATATTAGCCAGGGTAAGTCAATGAACAGTGATGAAAATGAGATGAGAATACAGAAACCTTGGCAAACTCAGAGGACAGAAAATGGTGAGTTCACTTTTGGACTTACTGAATCTGTAGCTTCTGGCAAATGATAGTCACCTAGTGTTTGTTGAGTAGTGACAGAAATAAGCAGATTTTTCTTTAAAAAAAAATTATGTGACAGGTACTGTTGTGAGCTCTTTGACTATATAATCTCATTTAATCTCCACCACAGTCCACTAGAATAGGTAGTAGTATTTCCATTTCACAGATGAGTGAGCAGAATAGTGAACAGGTTTGTGGCTTAACGGTAGTAGCAAAGTCCTCATTCCCAGAAGGCAAAAGAGGTTCTGTTTTACCCTGCTGGTAGTAAGTAAGAAAGTGGACCAGCTGAGATTTGAACCCAGACAATCAGTCCAACTCCAGTGTGCTGAATGAACCACTACAACAGGTCAAACCATTTTGAAACCTCTGGCCCCTAATATCTTAATAGAGATACTGAGACTAGAGTCTATTATGGTATCCTATTTCATACAGTGTTAGGTGTCTAATAATAAAGATACCTATCATTTATTGAATGGCTACTATGTCCCATGCAGTGGAGTACTTAGTGTATTGTTAGTTTTTCAATAATGAATGACTATTATCAATGTATAATATTACCCCTATCTTTGGAGAGGAATATCATACAAATATTATGGTATATATAAAGGAAAGGATATCATTTCTAGGAATTTTCAGTAAAAGACTGGCAAGAATAAACATATGTAAACTTGTAATTCTTCATGAATAATAGCATTCCTTTTATTTTGACCCATCTTAAAGCTACCCAAATTAGAAAGTTACATTTGGTAAATATTTTACAACCATTTCTTATTTACTCATTGCTTACCCTGCACACTAGGTCAATATGCTCTACTGTTTTATGGGTCAGTTATTCAGTGACAGAAAGATTATTTTGACAAAGATCTGGTAGTAACAATTGTGCACACTGAACATTTTTTAAAATCTGGGAATAATGTTTAGCCACAAACTTGTTCACTATTCTGCTGTTCCTTGTCAGCAACAAGAACACCTTTGCAAAGACAAAAAAAAATTACATCTTACTATAGTATCAGCTACCTAGGAGTAGATTACATAAAGATAATGGATTGAATGGATTGATTCAATTTTAACTACCTCTAGAATGATATTGAAAAAAACAATTTTTATCCTTCACCATTTCTGGGCTGGGAATGGTGACGAGAGGCTCACTTGAATTATCCAAGTAGAGCTTTTTTATTACCAGTGATTTCTAAGCTTGACCTTTTCAAGGAACAATGCATATCTGATGATCTCTTGGGATAGTCTCATTATTTAATGTATATAGCAATATTAAAAGATAGTATTGAATGCTTAATATGCCAGGTACTGTGAAAGCCTATTACACTTATTCTGTTAATCTTTACAACAACACTATGAAGTATGTTTTACTCTTTTTCATAGTTTATTAAGTGAGGACCTAGAAACTCAGAATAGATGATTTGCCCTGGGTCACACAAGTGCCACCACCTTTGAACTTAAATATGAAGACTACCCTCTAGAGTTGGTAGAGCCGTGGAAGGAGCCTATGCCCCTAAATAAAGTAGAGCTGTCAAACCAGTTCTGGACCACGTTTAGCCAGCTTCAAAGATGGCCCTCAATTAATCCCTTCGTTTATTAGGTACACCATTGTGTAAGCAATCCCCTCCCACACTGTACTGGGGTTGTTCTGTACGACCAGTAGCATAGGCATGAGTGATGGGATGTCTCTTCTGAGATTATGTTATAAAAGACTGACTTATTTTGGGTTTGAAATCATTTGCTCTCTCTCTTTATTGGCCCTCAGCTTGAGGAAAGCAAGCTACCATATTATAAGTAACTCCATAGAGAGTACCATGTGGTGAGGACCTGAGGTCCTTATTCTAACAGCCTATGAGGATGTGAGGCCTCTCAACAGCCACCTGAGAGAACCTGAAAGCAGATCCTTCAGTCCTAGGTTATGTCATCGGATGATCACAGCTTTAGCTGCCAATCTGACTGCAGCCACATGAGAAAACCTGATCTAGAACCACCCCATAAGCCACTCTGTAATTCCTGATCCTTAAAAACTGAAATAATAAAGCCATTTAAGTTTTAAAGGGTGCTTAAGCCATTCAAGTTTTGGGTTAATCTTAAGCAACAACAGATAACTAATACATGAGAAAAAGAGAAAAAAAGACCCCATCTTGCTTAAGGCACTGTTATTTTCTATTTTCTGTCACTTACAACTAAATGTGACAAGTCCCTTCTCCAGTTAATTTGTAGAATTAACCTAAAGAAACAGCTTTGAAATACTATTCCTAAGGTTCCCAAACACTGAAAATTGGCAGAGACCAAAGAGAACATCATGACCAATCTGCTCATTTTACAGGTAAAATAGCTAACATTTAGTGCTTCCCATGCCAGGCTCTGCTAAATTCCATAAAACACTTAGTTCTCAGGATACTCTGGAGACTCACTATCCCTTTACAGATGAGAATACTGGTTCCACACTCCAACCCATTTTGCTTTACTGTCTCTTCACTGTAAAAGAACACTTTTAAAACAGTGCAATTACAAGCACATGCCAAAGTTTTGTTACAACCTTGCACACAGGGGAAACACCTATAGTAGTCCAAAGAATCACCTTGGTAGAGACATTTTAGGGAAAGTGAATGGAACTAATCACAGTTAAATTGGTTACACAAATAAAATAATGATTCGTTAAAGGTTACCTAACTTTTTTTTTTTTTTTGAAATGGAGTCTTGCTCTGTCACCCAGGCTGGAGTGCAGTGGCTCAAACTAGGCTCACTGCTACCTCCTTCTCTCAGGTTTAAGTGATTCTCCTGCCTCAGCCTTTCCAGTAGCTGGTACTACAGGCGTGTGCCACCATGCCTGGCTAATTTTTGTATTTTTAGTAGAGATGGAGTTTCGCCATGTTGCCCAGGTTGGTTTCAAACTCCTGACCTGAAGTGATCCGCCCACCTTGGCCTCCCAAAGTGTTGGGATTACAGGCGTGAGCCACCGTGCCGGGCCACCTAACTCTAGACTGACTTATCTGGATGACTGGTGACAGATTTCCCTTAACAACAGCCTGGGAGAGTCCTTTTTACACATGTTGTAGATTAATTAATATGTATTAATAATCTAGCACCTTTTATCACTCAAAAGTGTCCCAGACCAAGTCTTCACAGTCGAGGAAATGAAGTTTCCAGAATGGCCAAGTGATTTGCCGTAGATCTTGTGGGTAGGTAGGTAGTGAGAAGTGGGATTAGAGTTCAAATCAATGTTTCGTGTATTAGCCAGGCTATTGTTCAGTGAACACAAATAAGATGTATACATGACATCTCTATTTCTAGGTAGCTCTCAGCATTTAAATTTTTTAGGAGGTGTCTTGTGTAATTGGGGATTTTTTGGTACTCTGTTTTGAGTTTTTAAAACAATGTCGGGGCTGGGTGCGGCGGCTCATGCCTGTAATCCCAGTGCTTTGGGAGGCCATGTGGGAGGATTGCTTGAAGCTAGGAGTTCAAGATCAGCCTAGGCAACATCATGAGACTGCACCTCTACAAAAAATAAAAATAAAAAATTAGCCTGGTGTGGTGGCACGGGCACGTAGTCTTAGCTATTCTGCAGCTGAGAAAGGAGGATCATTTGAGCCTAGGAGTTTGAGGCTGCAGTAAGCTATGTTTTTGCCACTGCACTCCAGCCTGGGTGACAGAGTGAAACCCTCTTTTTAAAAAAAAAAAAAATGTCAGGGGTAGGGAGGAAGGAAACAGAACTGATACTTTCCTAATACTTTTTTTTCCCCTCTCTGTAGGCAGGGATTAAGCAACTGCCTGCCAGATTTCATCATTACAATGAATGTAACTCTGACACTTTACAGGAACTTATCATTTCTTTCCATTCCAGAAACTTGTGATACTTTCTCACTACATGGTGCAAACAGCTGAGTCAAGTTGTCCCTGAGAGTAGCCACCTTTCCCTCAGGCCATACACATGGAACCATTCTTTCTCCCTACAAGTCAGCCCATAATAGAGCCTCTGGTTGAAAATCAAGATTTTGGTGTTCACTTGGCAATATTTACTAAGAGGTAAATGACGCAAGGTAGGTGACATAAAGGTATATTTGGGAAATGGAAGGCTCTTCTCTGTCTGAAAATTTTGCAGGGAAACTTTATGGACCACTATACACATTATATCTCCAGATTTAAAATGAAAGAGACTATGATTTTAGTATTATCTAAGCTTCTCTTCAAAAGAAGATCTAAGGAATGGGACTACTCTATATTTGGACAGTTAACGTAGTTTGCGGTGCAGCTCACATTCTCCTGGTAGAAGGAATTAGAAATCTGAGTAAAGAGGTTCCCAGAACTGAATCTTACCCAGTACCCAGTTTAGGAATCAATTTTTGCTTATGAGGTCAAAATGAGAACTCTTTAAAGGAGGGTAACAATTGTTGAAAGAAGGACTTTAAATATAGCTTGTTTGGATTAATTTTTCTTAAAAACCATATATGTATATTACTGAATAACAGGAGTATTTTGGTTTGTAAAAACTTCAAATTCTCATTCATGCAGCAAGAAATATTTTATGCCTACTATGTATGCCTACTAGTTCAGGGAATGTAGATAAACATTATTACATAATGTCAGGTACTTAAAACTGCTAAGAAATTATTTTACTGGGTACCCTTCCATTTATGACATTCTTCTGATTTTTTGTCATTAAATATATTATTTAGTTAAAGCACAGGAGGGACTGGAATTAATGAGGAAGAAACATTGATCACTGCAGCTGATTAAGGATGGGGTGGATAGTATGAAACTTTGAGTTTAAAAGCTGGGAAATTCCAAGAACAGTAATCAGGATTTATTCAACTTTATATCTCAAGCTCCTGCTGCATATTGGGTGTCCAGTTTAACGCTGAATATGAAAAAATTAAGTCTCTGGAGTCCCAGATGGATAATTTTTCTTAATATTTAATGCTGAACTTAAGGGCCACTTCTACCAGAAAGCCCTCTGTGGCTATCTAGAAAGTAGATTAAGACATCATCCTATATGTGCCTGTCTTAGTCTGTTTTCTATTGCTTATAACAGAATACCTGAAACTGGGTAATTTATAAAGAAAAAGAATTTATTTCTTACAGTGTGGGGCTGAGAAGTCTATGGTCAAGGGGCTGCATCTGATGAGGGCCTTTTTTCTGGTGGCGACTCTGCAGAGTCCCAAGGCAGTGCAGGACATCACATGGCGAGGGACTCAGCATGCTGGCACAGGTCTTTCTTCCTCTTGTAAAGCCACCAGTCCCACTCCTATGATAACCCATGAATCCTTTAATCCATGAATGAATTAAGCCATTCATGAGGGCAGAACTTTCATGACCCAATCACCTCTTAAAGGCCCCACTTCTTAATACTGCCTTATTGGGGATTAAGTTTCAGCATGAGTTTTAGAAAGGACAAACATTCAAACCACAGCAATTCCTAAATCAGCCTGCTGCAGCAGTTGTTGATTGACTATTTTGATGGACAGTAAGGATCAACTCTGGTACTGAGTGAGGACTATGATTCCAACTGGGTCAAAATGTAAACATTCTTTCATTGCTTGTTTTCACAACTAATCCCCTATTAGGGAAAGTGCTGTGTCACATACTCAAACGGAGTGAAATGCCTTAGAATTGACCTTCCCTGGCCAATAACCCTTTCCAGGGTTCTCAAAATTAGGCTTGGAAACTACTATAGAAGAGGCCTATTGGTAACAGAATAAGTTATATTTTTAGGTTGCCAGAGAGAGAATGAGAGTAGGTAAGAGAAACGACCAATTCTACCAGTTATTCTACAATGTGGGTTTTCACCGCTCTGTTCACATGCCTTATTCAGACTTCTTGTGGTGGTCAATTGCTAGATGGTCTGTTGGAATTATCTGCTGTCATACATCCAAAAAGGTCTCACAGAGAGGTAAAGTGACAACCTTGGTCTTAATAACCCTCCCAAATCTGCTGTAGTTGCAGTAACCTATGGTAATGATACTACATTGATCAATGACCTCTCTAGAGCTAAAGTTCAGTAAAGTCAGTCATTTATTTTGGATATATCAGGTGATTAACTGCTACATAATTCAGCATATGGAGCTAATGTTAATAGCTTTCCATGGGAAAAATTACTCACAGGGCTTATTTTTAAAATCACTTTATTTCTTTCATTTTGTCATCTAAAACAAATTCCTTGAAATGGCCAGTGTCCAAAGTGGCTGTTACTACTTTTCAGCTGATTATAGAGCTTCAAATCTGGGTTACAGTGAAACTGTGTGGATGGACTTTTTTTGTTGTTGTTGCCAAATACCTTTTTAATGTGTCTGGTTCTACAGATGGATACACTAGTGAACAGCACAGACACAAACAGTTGATTGGACAAGACAACATAGCATATTAAACGTTAGTAAAAATGAGGAAATTACACAGTGCTATGAACTACCCTCATTCTTTTTTCCAACATATTTACTGAATACTCACTTTATGACAGACATCATTCTAAGTGCTGAGGATAAAACAAAGTGCATGTTCTTATGGAGCTCATTTCTCTATATAACTGGTTCACCTGAGGTCTGATTCTGCATTCCAAGATAGCTGGAGTGAAAGATTAGTATGAGGTAAAGAAATAGAGGGTAAATAAGAAAATGCTCTCTGGAAGTTATTAAAAAATATAGAGGCAAAGTCCTAGCAAAAGAACGAGAAACGGGGTGAAAGGGAGGAGGAGGAAGAGAGAAATGAATCTTTATTAAATATTTTATTATTATTCTATTTCTTAAGCATTATTCCTGCTTCTTAAGACAGACTGTGAATAAGCCATCTCTGTATCCCAACTAATGCAATGACTCTGGGGGTACTGTCAGATCCAGATTTATATGACAGATTTTTGACTTACTAATTTGTGGGACCCTAGGCAACTACTAGAATGTCTTGAAGACTTAATTTCCTGCAGCACTACCTCATAGAGTTGCTTTAAAAAAGTATTACTAGCTTACAGACGGTACTGTTATAAGTGCTTCAAATATATAAATCCTCATAAAGATTCTGAGGTAGGCATTATTAGCTTCATTTCATGTCAGAGCAAACTGAGGCATAAAGAAGTCATATAGCTTGTTAACGGTTGTATAGCTAGTGTCTGGCAAAACCAGGAATCTTAACTTCCAGAGTCTGTGGTTTAACCACTGTTCACACTGTCTATAATAGCATATAGTAATATAAGATTAGAACTAAATAGGGTGCATTCCACTGCAAAGTTCTTTCTCACCTTCTTCTACTCCATTATTTGTTGACTATTTACTGATCCCCATGTTGTCTTGCAACTGTGATAGATAATAGAGAACAAGGGTGAACACAGCATATCTGGTTCTTGCCCTCCTGGAGGTTCTGGCCATTAAGCAAATAACAATTCCTCCCAAGGTTCTCAGGCTTCCCTGTTTTTCTCCTATGTCTCTATCTGTCCAGCAGTACTCCAGCCAACCAATCTAAGACTGACCGGTGTGAGCAGAGAACAGGGTCTCCAGGAGGTCTGTGGCCAGGGCCAGGCGATTTATGGGAAAGAGGCAGACATTTTCCTGGGTTAGTGACCTTGTTTTCTCTCCGAACCTCCGCTTAAAATGGCGGGATTTGTACCAAGGTTCTTTCCCGCACTAACCTTCCATTATTCACCCTTCTCCCCACCCCCAAGGCCCGTCGGGCCTATCCCTGACCCGCGTTCCTGCACTTGAGGTGCATTTCCGCACCTGGATCCCCAGATACTGTTTTTCCCCCACGTTGAGTCTCCCGAATTTCACCAGAACTCTCTCTCGCGGTCTCTGCCCCGCCCCTCGCACCCAGGTCCCGCGCCCGCTGTGGGCTGCCGCCCGGGACCGAAGCTCTCAGAGCCCGCAGCTCTGGTTCACCAACCGCTGGGCGGGAGCCAGGCCCGGCCTTTGAGTGGCGGGCGGGGTGGTCTGCGCTCGGCCCCAGGAAAAATCTGGCACGGGCCAATCGCAGGGAGGCGAAGGGCAGCTCCGGAGGTCCTGGCCAGACGCATTGGTCACCCAGGCCAAGCAGGCGTCGGGGCGTGGGCACAAGCAGAGCTCGCGGCCCTGACCGCGGCCATTGTGCTTGGCTGCCTCTCCTCAAGGCCTTGGTGGGCAGGGCAGCAACGGGAGAAGCGCCGAGAGCGCCACTGAAACGACTTTCCCCTACCCTCAGCTACTGTGCTTTCATGTAGTGAAAGAAACAGGGAAAAGGTTTGGGTTCCTTCTGCGGCTTATGAAGACGACAAAAAACGAAAAGAGTGGGGGCGGGAGGCAGAAGCCGCGAGCCTCTGCGCGCGCCCGGTCACGTGGGCCGCAGGGATCGCATGGCGGCCGCCTGCGCGCCCCCGCGTCCCCGCCGGCCAAGCCGACCGGGCGCGCGCGCCGACGGGGCGGGCGCATGCGCAAGGGGGCGCGCCGCCTCTGCCCCGCGGCGAGGGTGTCTATGGAGAGGCGGCGGCCGCGGCTGCTGAGGCGGAGGCTGAGGCAGTGGCGATGGCGCCCTTCCCTGAAGAAGTGGACGTCTTCACCGCCCCACACTGGCGGATGAAGCAGCTGGTGGGGCTCTACTGCGACAAGGTAACGGAGCGCTGAGCCTCCCGCTGTGGGCGGTGCGGGCGGCGATGGGGAGCGGGCTGGGTTCCTGGGGCGGCCTGGCCTGCGCCGCGCCCGCAGCCCGGTGCCGTCGCCGCGCGAGTAGCCGCCTGCGCAGCTGTCAGCGCCGCCCGCTCCCGCAGCCTGCCCGCCCGCTGCGAGGCCCTCGCAGAGCCGGCCTGGCCGCCGCCTCGGACGTGCTCTCGGGGCGGGCGGCGTCCTCTGCCGAGGGCCTGGCGGCTGAGGAGGGGCGCTACCGGCGTCACTGGCCGCCCTCGGGCGGGCCCACCGCCGCGCTGGGACTCCCGCTGCTGCCTCTAAGGAGAGCGGCCCTACCTCCTCGAAGCCCTGGGTGCCCCGGCCGGCCACCTGCGGTGGACTCCCATCTGCACCGAGTAGTTGTTCCCGTCCCCCGTCACTCCCCCGGGCCTGTTCGGTGCTCTCCGTGCAGACACCCACCCATCCTCTGCACCTCTCGCTGGCTTCCTGGCTGGAACTGCAGCGTCTCCCAGCTACCCGGTTCCTTTTACCCCTGGCTTTCTTCACTGGTTTGATTTGGGAGAAAAGCCAAGTTTAGAACTGAAGAACCTTCACTCTTCATGTGTCGTTATCGTTTTCCTTGCAACTTTTATTGCCCTGAACACTTACTGGATGTAGATTTTGTTCTAAGACAGCAATTCTCTCTTGGATTTCTTTATATGAGCTCGAATAAAGGGGGCCTCAGGAAAAGTTGGTTTAACTGTGAGAACCATCTTGGGCCCATAATTGGTGCAGCATAAGCTGAAGAGGCACTTTTGTGGAGATGGTTCAGGGCCCTTTGCTAGTGATTTTAAAACAGTATTAACATTCCACGTATTTGTCAGTTTATGTTGGGGAAAGTCATGGATATCTGCAAACCTCAGGCAGTCCCGTTTCTTGTGGAAATGATCCAACTAAATAAAGCATTCAAATGACTACTGTTTAAGCATAGAAATCAACTTTTAGGAATTCTCAGAAATTGCATAGTATTATGCAGAACCATTGTCTACAGAAAAGAGGGGTGTTTCATAGCTCAGCCAGGCGATTGGAGGATGCCCAGGGTATTCACTGCTAGGCCACACTCAAGACCAGCAATTTAAAGCAGTGACGTTGAATTTCAAATCTTAGCACTCCATCTTCTCCCTCCCTCCATTCTGAAAATTTAGAAACACCCAGTTCACATGTAGTTGGAAACACCAGGACTGTCTAGGACAATGGTTTGCAACCTCGGTTGCTTATTAGCCTTAAACTAAAAACTATTAGAAGTCCTGATGTCTAGGTCACTAAAATTAGGATTTCACCCAGACATCAGGTATAAATGATTAAAGCTCTCCATTTGAGTGCAGTATGCAGCTGAGGGTGAGAACCACTCATCTAGGAGAAGCATGAGGAATGGTTAAGCCATTAAGCAAAAGGGTATATCCCTGAATTTTTTACTTAGCAGTATTGTAGTGTTTTTATCCTCTCTGGCTTTTGAATATCGTTCATTCAGACACCATTCTTTAATAGCAGGAAAGAAAAAAAAATGGTCTCAAAAATCGAAAGTGGAAGTGAAGACTAACAGAATCCAAGGTTTTCTCCACTTTAGACTGTGGAGAGGTAGCCTAGGATCACCTGAAATTATATGGAAAATTTTGTGCGTGTGTCCATTTTCCTAGGGTGTTTGTAGCTTTAATCGATTTCCAGATGATTGTGACCTCCCAAAATAAAGAATCACAATTTAATTTACTTGCAGACTAAGGCTAAGCAGCCTTATTTTAAAATTTTCAAGAAGTTAGTCGCTCTTTTTCTGTGTCTCTTCCTGGTGGGTGAGAGTATTTGAACAAATTTTGAAAATGCAGTTGCTTTTTTACAAGATACCTGAGCCAAGAGTCTTTTCAGTAATGTTCCCACTTGCATAACTAGTTTAATAAAGCATTTTCAATTTGACATAGTGTAAGTCAAAATTATTACTAATTCTGAATTAATTAGATATAGTTAATGAGATTGTTGTATACGTTTATCACGAAGATTGAAAGTCCAGTTTTCTGAACTGAAACTGAGGCGATTTAGGGAAAAAAAAATGCATAGGAATTTTACATCTGGATTTCTTCTTGATACTGATAGCCAATGGAGATCTCTCTTAGGATGTCCTTTGGGAGCTAGAGTGGAAAATAAGTATTTTGTAATGGTTCAGTAATCTTAAAGGAATTAAAGGAAGAGTACCTTGTTTGTTTTTATTCATTTATCATCTCACGTTTTGCCATTATCCTTTGGTTGTATAGACCAAGGATATCCAACCAAACAGTTTACAATAAAACTATATAAAATGAGAACTAGCTTTTATGCTCAAACTAAAAAGGTACAAAATAGTTATTTCACTGTACAAATTTGGGCTCTGAATGCCCAGTTATTATCAAGAAGTCAGTTACTATTTTCAATATTGAACTTCTCAAGTACAATGTATTTTAGAAGCATCCATTTATTTACTAGCATCAAGTAAGCCACTTATATGCTTAAGCCAGTTAGTATAATGTATTCCAAAGTTATCTTAGTCTACTTATTTTTTAGGTATAAAGGTGAATGGGATGAGAAAATAAATTTTCAAAAGCTGACAGATGTATGTCTTAGACCATTTTAAATATTGCTGTACAATACCCGATTTAATACTTTGCCCATGGATTTCTTTTTACATTTGTAAAAAGTTTTATGGAAAGGTTTTTCACCTTTGTTATCCAGACAACAGTGCTTTGAGTTATGTAAAGACAAGGTATTTCTGTTTTATAGCTGGGGACTTAGAGGCCTAGATTAGCTAGGCCAAGGTTACATAAGCAGCTAGTGGTAGATTCAGATGGAAACCCAAGTCATTGTTAGGATTCCTAGTTTAATTTTCTTTATATTAAATCATAGTAGTTTCTTACTTTTTTGGGAACAATCTGCTAAGAAATCTCCTGCTAATTCACTGACCTTTCAGACTGGGATGATGTTAGTAAATATTTATATTGAATGACATCCTTTTTCCATTTTACTTCAATTTCTCAGTCTTTTCTCCAGTTCTCCAAGGTTAACTCCATTAATTCTGTCAGTGAGCATTGGAATTTCTACCGTCTACTCTGTAGTAGCTTGTACTACAGAAAGACGTTGGCAATGTGACATGTGGTCTCTAGTCTCAAAAAGTTTACAGTCCAGTATGTAATAACATCTATGCTAGGATGGAAATCCAAATAGGGTATAGTGGGAGCAAAGGGAGTTACATGGTCAGCTCCACATTAAAGTGTCAGGAGTGGTCTCTTTGAATTGATTTCTGAGAGAAGAGTAGGCTGTGGTTGTCAGGATGTGGTTAGTTCAGAGATTCCCAGGCTTATATATAAACCAGTTATTAAAAACTCAAGTGGTTGAGGCCTTAAGGTGTGCCCAAATTTTTCAGGTAAGTGTATTAAAAGTGCTGTTTACTTTTATTAAAGAATTTAATTTATTTATACATTTATTTATACAGATAGGACATTTTATGACCCAAAACTCTTAAGTGGGAAGAAGTTTAGAGTAATTTGAATATATTCTTTTTTAAAAAATGAGTGAGTATAGCTTTATTGTCAGTTTTCCTTCCCCCCTCCGCCATTTTTCTGCATACCTGTAACAATTTATTGACTGGCATTTGAGAAGATTGGCTTAGTGGAGAAAATATTGAATTGAGACCTGTGGAAGAAGGAAAAGGGAATTTAATGAGTTCTTACTACATGTCTACATTGTTTCTTTTAATCTTCACGAACTACGTAAGCCAAATATTATCCTTCATTTAAAGTTGAGGAAACAGTCTTAGTGGTTAAGTAACTTACCCAACTCATTCAATTAGTAATTAGTAGAGCCTGAATTTTAATCTTAGGATTTTTTTTCCCCTTCGGAAGCCCATGGGTTTTGCATTACCTTACTAGTTCTGCTACTTATTGGTAGCTCTATGATGTTATGCAAAACAGTTTACCTGTGGGTCATCATTTTTTCCATCTGTAAATTTGATCAGATACTTACTAAGGTTTCTTCACTGAGTATAAGTCTCCCTTGATTAAATTAAAGCATTGTGTGAGTGAGTAGACAAAGTAAAAATGTATTTGGGGGAATAATATATGTGTTTTTGTTATGCCGTTTTCTTATCTATTTTTGAATGTACTGTATCGTCTTTAAGTGACATACCACTTTCGAGAATCAGTTTGAAACCAGGCTGTAATACTTGATTTATCACTGTAGAATGTCTGAGACAGAAAGTCAGTTATAGGTTGGGCGCAGTGGCTCACGCCTGTATCCCAGCACTTTGGGAGGCCGAGGCAGGCGGATCATGAGGTCAGGAGTTCAAGACCAGCCTGGCCAAGATGGTGAAACCTCATCTCTACTAAAAATACAAAAATTAGCTGGGCATGGTGGCGGGGTCCTGTAATCCCAGCTACTCGGGAGGCTGAGGCAGAATTGCTGGAATCTGGGAGGCAGAGGTTGCAGTGAGCTGAGATCACACGATTGCACTCCAGCCTGGGCGACAGAGCGAGACTCTGTCTCAAAAAAAAAAAAAAAAAAAAAAGAAAGTCAGTTATAAATCCTTTTAAAATGTGGAAGATATCATGCTACTATTTGTTAATTATGTGTGTCCTTTTATATATATATAAGTTCTTTGTTGAATTTGTGAGGCATCAGAGTATATAACTTTATAGGTCACTAGGAACCTTTATATTTTACTGTAGAAGAGTGCTCTTCAAAATGTGTCCTGGGACCTATTGTAGTAGGTCATAAATCTCTTTTGTGGGTCCGAAACAGCATTAAAAATTTAAACCGAAAAGTAAATATTAGAGTACATCACAGATAAGAGAGGGAAATACTGTTCCCTGAAATTTGTTTGAAGTGTTTGTGATGCGTGTGAATCTGGATTGCACTATATTTCATACTGAAGGTCATGGTTAACAGTATTTGAAAAACAGTTTTCTAGAGCAACATTTCTTAACCAAACCATTATTGACATTTTGAGGCAGATGATTTCTTTTTTATGGGGGCTGTCCTGTGCGTTGTAGGATGTTTAGCCACATCCCTGGGTTTTATCCACTAGGTGTCAGTAGTACATTTCCAGTGGAGACAACCAAAACTGCCTCCGGATCTTGCCTTTTATCTCTGGGGGATGGTTAGTGGGGTGGCAAAATTACTGCCTTGGTGAGAACTGTTGCTTTAGAGCAAGTGTTCTTTCTGACAATTTACTCTCTTGGATCTGAAAAGATAGCTTTATTAATGGGACTAACATTGTGTATGTAGAAAAGTCATAGATGTTAGAGTTTTAGGGACTTGGTCTCGGTTTTGTTGTTCACTAGTTGTATGATGTGGGGTAAATTTTCTGCCTGAGACTCTGTTTGTTAGTCTGTAAAATGAGGATTTTGATATCTACCTTTTAGGTTGTTTTAAGAATTAAATATATAAAAACACTAGGGTAATTTCTCACACATCATTGGCTTCCTTCCATATGTCCTAGAATTATTAGTGTCCAGGTTTTTTTTCTCCATAAAGTCTATATGTGAAGGCAAACAATTTTAAAAACTATTTATATAAACAGATTTCAAAAAAGTTAAATTGTGTATATTCTGTTTATTCTTTTCTTTCTTTCTTTTTTTTTTTTTTTTTTTTGAGACGTAGTCTTGCCCTGTCTCCAGGCTGGAGTGCAGTGGTGTGATCTTGGCTCACTGCAACCTCTGCCTCCCGGGTTCAAGCAATTCTTCTGCCTCAGCCTCCTGAGTAGCTGGGACTACAGGCGTGTGCCAACCACGCCCAGCTAATTTTTGTAGTTTTAGTAGAGGTTAGCAGAGATGGGGTTTCACCATGTTGGCCTAGATCTCTTGACCTTGTGATCTGCCTGCCTCGGCCTCCCAAAGTGCTGGGATTACAGGCGTGAACCACTGTGCCCGGCCCTGGTTATTCTTTTAACGGCTAAATTTACTAACTTTAGGTACCGGGTTAAAAACGTTTGCACTTTTCATGTGGAGAAAAACTGAGTTGGGTAGTATCTTTAAGGACTTTTCTTTCTGTTGCTCTTTTTTTTTTTGGCTTTGTTTTCACTTCATCAAATCAACAAACATGTTGAGGATTTAATATAGATAAAAATCTTATTTCTTCAACCTGTTGTACAAAATATTTTGTATTCTCCACCAAGAATTTAACTTGATCTGTTGATCTGTTGACCATTTTTTCCCAGCTTTATTGAGGTATAATTGACAAATAAATATTGTATATATTCAAGGTGTACAATGCAATGCTTTGATATACATGTACATTGTATACTGATTACCAAAATCAAATTGACACATCCATCACCACAAACGATTACCCTTTGTGTGGGAGTGGTAAGGACACAGAGGATGTACTCTCAGCAAATTTCAAGTACATAATACAGTATTATTAGCTATAGTCACCATACTGTACCTTATATCCCCAGAACGTACTCATCTTAGAACTGAAAGTTAGTGTTCTTTTTTCAGCATCTCCCCATTTTCTCCATCCCCTGCCCCAACAACCACCTTTCATATTCTCTGCTTCTGTGAGTTCTGCTTTAGATTCCATATATAGTGAGATCATACATTATTTATCTCTCTGTATCTGGCTTATTTCACTTAGCTGTCTTCCAGGTTCATCTATGTTGTTGCAAATGACAGGATTTCCTTTTTTATGACTGAATAATATTTTATTGTATATATCACATTTTCTTTACTCATTTGTGGACAAGCACTCAGGTTGGCTCCATATCTTGGCTATTATGAATAATGCTGCATTGAACTTGGGAGTGCAGATATCTCTTAGAGATCCTAATTTTATTTACTTTGAACATATACTCAGGAATGGGATTGCTGGAACTTATGAAAATTAACATTTTTAATTTTTTGAGGAATTTCCATACTGTTTTCCATAATGGCTGTACCAGTTCCTTTCTAATGATATTTTATTTTGGTCTGAATACAGAATTAATAACAGAAAAGCCTACTAAATAAGCCTTACAGATGCCTAGGTAGGGCTTATATTCTGTGTTCTTTATATTAACTTATTAAATTATCACAGGTAGCCAGGTGCAGTGGCTTGTGCCCATAATCTCAGCAACTCAGGATGCTGAGTCAGGAGGATCGCTTGAAGTCAGGACTTTAAGACCAGCTTGGCCAACATAGTGAGACCCCGTCTCTAAAAAATAAAAAAGTAACTGGGTGTGGTGCGCACCACACCTGTAGTTCCAGCTATTCGGAAGGCTGAGGCCAGCAGGAGGATCACTTGAGCCCAGGAGTTTGAGGTTGCAGTGAGCTATGATCATGCCACTGCACTGCAGCCTGGGTGTCAGAGCAAGACCCTGTCTCAAAAAAATTCTCAGAAGAACTCTGTGAAGTAGTTAATATTATTAGCCCTGTTTTACAGATGAAGAAACTGAGGTACAAAGAAATGTAATGACTTGCTGGTAGAATGGATTTACACCTAGGCAATCTTGCCCTAGAGTCAGTGATTTTAACTACTGTGCTAGGTTAGCTGGATATAGATTCTACCTGTAATTTAGAGTCTCTTTATATAGTTACTATAGTTAATTTGACTGTCAGTTTGTGGCATGAAACTAATCTTTACCTTAATGTGTTATTAGATCTAAAAGAATTTCTAATAGTCTAATGAGAATATATGCAAAATTCCCTGTATGTCTTTTAATATATTATTTTTCTTAACTCACGTTAGGGCATTACAGTCTTCCCTTGGTATCCTCCTATTTTGTGGGAGATTGTTTTCAGGACACCCATGGATACCAAACTCCATAGATGCTCAAGTCCCTCAGATAAAATAGCATAGTATTTGCATGTAACTTACACATATCTTCCCATACGCTTTAAATCATCTTTAGATTACTTATAATACATAATACAGTGAAAATGCTATGTATGTAGTTGTTATATTGTTTTTTATTGTTGTTGTTTTTTATTTTTATTTTTTTCAACATTTTCTTTCTTTTTTTTTTTTTTTTGAGATGGAGTCTTGCTTTGTTGCCCAGGCTGGAGTGCAGTGGCATGATCTCGGCTCACTGCAACCTCTGCCTCCTGGGTTCAAGTGATTCTCCTGTCTCAGCCTCCCGAGTAGCTGGGACTACAGGTGCACACCACCACTCCCTGCTAATTTTTGTGTTTTTAGTAGAGACGGGGTTTCACCATGTTGGTCAGGCTGGTCTCGAACTCCTGACCTCAGGTAATCCACTCACCTCAGCCTCTCAAAGTGCTGGGATTACAGGTGTGAGCCACCATGCCCAGCCTTTTTCAATCCACAGTTGGTTGAATCTGTGGTTTCTGCATCCCCACGGAGGCTGACTGTGTTTACTTTTTGCCATTAAAAAAATAATATCTAGAAGCTGGAAACCATCATTCTCAGCAAACTGTCGCAAGGACAAAAAAACCAAACACCGCATGTTCTCACTCATAGTGGCAATTGAACAATGAGAACAACATGGACGTGAGAAGGGGAACATCACACACCGGGGCCTGTTGTGGGCTGGGGGGCGGGGGAGGGATAGCATTGGGACATATACCTAATGTTAGATGACGGGTTAATGGGTGCAGCACACCATCATGGCACATGTATACATATGTAACAAACCTGCACGTTGTGCACATGTACCTAAAACTTAAAGTATAATAATAATAAAAAAATAATATTTAGCATTAATGGTTTCTTTTGATTTTGTACCCTGCTTCTACTAAGGCTATTTTTAAGTTTGCCTTTTTTTTTTTTTCCAAAAAATGATACATGATAGTGTTTGCAGAGATTAGCCACTAATAGATTTTATTGTAATCTTGTGGGGCATTTCTTATGATTTAAAAAAAAATCTATAATATGTATTTAACTAAATATGTCCTGCCTGTGTTTTTTGTGTGGCTTAAGAGCCAAGCATCACTTTTACATTTTTAAATAGTTGGAAAAAATCAAAAGAAGAATAGTATTTTTTGACATGTGAAAAATTATATGAAATTTGAATTTCAGTGTTTATAAAGTTTTATGGAAATACAGCTACAGTCATTCATTTACATGTTGTCTATGACTACTTTTGTGCTACAACTGCTGAGGTAAATAATTGCTACAGACCACATGGCCTGCAAAAGTTAAAATATTTATTATCTGTCCTTTTATAGAAAAGTTGCCAATTCTTGCTCTAGATTATTTACTTATGTATTGCAGTTAACTGTTCATTGTCTTATTTACCTTCACTGGAATGGAAATTCCATAAAGGCAAGAAATCTTTGTTTTGTTCATTGATATATCCCAGGTACCAAAGAACAGTGCCTACCTCATCATAGCTACTCAGTAAATATTTGTATAGAGTAAAAAATGTATGAATTTATAAAAAATGAATATTTAATTTTCAAAATGATAATAGCTAATGTTTATTGAGTACTAACAACCATGTGAAATACAGATGTTTTATTATATCCATTTAACATCAAGATTAAACTAACACATTAAGAAAGAAAAGTAGGCCGGGCGTGGTAGCTCATGCCTGTAATCCCAGCACTTTGGGAGGCCGAGGTGGGTGGATCATGAGGTCAGGAGTTCAAGACCAGCCTGGCCAAGATGGTGAAACCCCATCTCTGCTAAAAAATACAAAAATTAGCCAGGCGTGGTGGCGAGCACCTGTAATCCCAGCTACTCAGGAGGCTGAGGCAGGATAATCGCTTGAACCCAGGAGGCAGAGTCTGCAGTGAGCTGAGATCATGCCCCTGCACTCTAGCCTGGGCAACAAAGCAAGACTCCGTCTCAAAAAAAAAGAAAGAAAGAAAAGTAACTTACCCAGGGTTACACAGTTAAGTAATGGTAGAACTGGTATCCCATCCTAGAGAATGTGACTTTAAAACTGGTTCACTATGACTCTTAAAATGCATAATCCACACTACTTTTTATAGAAGATAGTTAATTCTGTTATGTATAGTAGGAATAATTTTGTTTTAGGAGCTTCTATGTCATCTGTTTTGATGCTCTGTCATCAGACCGTCATTCCTGCTGATAACAGGCAATAAGACAGCTTAGATTATGTTCCATTTTAGGAATACTAGATACTTTAGAAAGCAAGTCTAGGAGGTATGGTGTTAGTAGCTTTTCCCCTTTCATCTACCCGTCTGTTGTATTTAACCTAATCAAGTTTCCCTCTTTAAAATTTCTGCCTGCCTGTATTTAGCATACATATAGAGTAATGAAATTTTAGGTTTAGAAGGGGCCTGGTTTAATCTCTTCTATTTAAAGAAACCGTGATTTGTGCACATATCATTTTTCTGTGTCACCAGGCCCTCCAGAATGCAAACCAACATCTTCCTGGCCTAGTGCACTTTTTATTATACCATTATAACTTGTTAATTTATGAATTTCTTTTATTTGTACTTTAACCAAGTGTAAGGGAAGTATGCTGTGTGCAAAAGTGAATAGGGATGTATTTGAATATTTTTTATTTGTGCATATTTGCACGTATTTATTACACTTTTCTTTTTAAATTTTTATTCAGCTATCTAAAACCAATTTTTCCAACAACAACGATTTCCGTGCTCTTCTGCAGTCTTTGTATGCTACTTTCAAGGAGTTCAAAATGCATGAGCAGATTGAAAATGAATACATTATTGGTTTGCTTCAACAACGCAGCCAGACCATTTATAATGTACATTCTGACAATAAACTCTCCGAGATGCTTAGCCTCTTTGAAAAGGGACTGAAGAATGTTAAGGTAAGTTGCAAAAATGGATATTCAACTGTCAAAACTTGTGCCATCTTCTGGTATGTCATTGAAAAACTTGTCACTGTTTTATAGTAAATGATGTAATGTTGAAAAAAATTATTTTGTCACTTGTTAAAGATGGCAAGGAAGACTATTTAAAAAGAACTACTGCAGTGGGGAGTTTGCAGTAGTGGAGAGAGATCAGGCCCGACGCTGAATACAGTAAGGACAAGTAGGGATTTATATCCAAGGGGCAAAGTGGGAAGAGTGGATGGAAAACTACTGAGGAAACATCAAGGCCAAGGGGATTCTTGCTAGACTAACTATAAAATTCTTGCTGAAGGCAGGAGGATAGTAACATATTGAAGGATCAGTAGTTTGATTAGATGTAGATGCAGATCAGATACTAAGGCTGAGAGATTTTTCACTAAACCAATTCAGCAGGATTTTTGCTGAAACTGGACTAAGCCGAACAAGAACAGAGTATAAGGTCAGGCCTAAGTTGAGAAGAGGGCCCAGAGGAGCCTGACTCAGGTTTGGTGAGAGTCTTCGTCAGTTACCTCTTTATTACTGTTTAATAAAATTTTATAATGAATGCTACTCACCAAGTCTGAAAGCTGTTTTTGTAAGTCGAAGTTTTAATTATAAAATTTTTACATTCTGTTAACATTTGCTGAATTCTTAAAGGAAAGCTATCCAGTTAATGGTGACCAAAGGTATAATTATTACTTAGAATGAATAAACACTTTAATTTTATAAATTTTTACTTGTTTTAGAATTGAATACGAGCCAGGTGCAGTGTGCAGTGGCTCACATCTGTAGTCCCAGCACGCTGGGAGGCCGAGGCTAGTGGATCACTTGAGGTCAGGAGTTCTAGACCAGCCTGGCCAACATAGTGAAAACCTGTCTCTACTAAAAATATAAAAATTAGCCAGACATAGTGGCAGGCGCCTGTAATCCCAGCTGAGGCAGGAGAATTGCTTGAACCTGGGAGGCGGAGGTTGCAGTGAGCTAAAGATATTACTGGGTATAGTTTAGGATAATGATGTAGAGAGACTTTCTTCTTAATTACATTTACATATTATAGGATTTTGAAATTTGATCTTAGTTTATTTCCCTTCTGGCTTGGTGAAGCGTAAGCTTAAGTTACAACTCTGTTAAGCCACCATGTGCTCCTCACCTGGAGATTTATGTTCTGGAAAGGCTGTTCTACAGCTTAGGGAGGATGGATTAAAGATAAAGAAAAGACTAAAGGAGGAAGACCATTATTAAAAAATTATTCTAATAGTTTCTGGAAGAATACTTAGTAGCTACTTGGTGGGGAGGTGTGGGAGGTTTGGTTGGGGTAGGGTACTAGATAGTAATATTAATAGAAGGGAGATTTACTTTTTTATTGAATATTCTTTTATATTCTTCGAATTTTGTATCATATTATGTATTGCCACATGAATACACCTTCAACAAATCTGAACTAAAGTCATGACTAGTGGAAATAAAGGGGAGGGGATCAGACTTGAGAATTATGTAGGAAATAAAATCGATAGAATGTAGTGATTATACTTAAAGGGAGGACGAAAGAAGAGAAAATAAATAAAAATGAGGATTCAACCTGACTTTCTAGAGTATATAGAAGAGGGTCAGGAAATAAAAAAGATTCATCTTGACAGATTAGGTTTGAACTGCTTGTGTAATCCAGATGGGCATTTATTAATAGGAGGTGGTAAAGACGGATTTCATGGTCAGAAGAGTGACCCAGTATGAAAAAGCAAATTTGATAGTTATTATTAGCATATAAGTAGGAATGGAAGCCATGTGGATATGCTTAGGGAAAATGTGTAAAATCCTAAGAGAACAGGACATTAGATTGAATATTGGGAAGCAGTTGAATAAATTAGTTCTGGAAAAAGAGACCAGAGAAGACTTAACAGAGATAAAATATTTTCATATTTTAAAAGTTTTCATAGGCTGGGCATGGTGGCTCATCCGTGTAATTCTAGGATTTTGGGAGACTGAGGCGGGCAGATCACTTGAGGTCAGGAGTTCGAGACCAGCCTGGCCAATGTGGTGAAACCCCATCTCTACTAAAAATACCAAAAAAATTAGCTGGGAGTTGTGATGGGCACCTGTAGTCCCAGCTACTCAGGAGACTGAGGTGGGAGAATCGCTTGAACCTGAGGTTGCGGTGAGCTAAGATTGCACCACTGCATTCCAGCCTGGGCAACAGAGCAAGGCTTGTCTCAAAAAAAAAAAAAGTTTTCATTATTTTATAAATTTTCCACATGCTTTGAGAGGGCTGATATAGAAGTGGGGAAATGTGATTTTAGGTTATGAGGAAGAAGTTTATAGCTCCTTAGAATTGCCCAGAATTAGAATGAGTTACTTCAAGATATAGTGAGCACCTTGCCTTTAGAAGTGTTGATATTAATATATATGACCTTACATCAAATAATTTTTTCTTTTTTTTTTTTTTGAGACAGAGTCTTGCTCTGTCACCCATGCTGAGGTGCAGTGGTGCAATCTCGGCTCACCACAACCTCCTTCTTCCAGGTTCAAGCAGTTCTCCGTGCCTCAGCCTCTCGAGTAGCTGGGATTACAGGTGCCCATCATTACACCTGGCTGATTTTTGTATTTTTAGTAGAGACAGGGTTTCGCCGTGTTGGGCTGGCTGGTCTTGAACTCCTGACCTCAGGTGATCCGCCTGCCTCTGCCTCCCAAAGTGGTGGGATTACAGGCATGAGCCACCGTGCCTGGCAGGATAATGTTAACAGGTACAGTTGACCCTTGAACAACATGGGGATTAGGGTTGCCAATACCCTGTGCTGTTGAAAATCCATGTATAACTTTTGAATCTCTCAAAACTTTACTTACAGCCTACTACTGTTGACTGGAAGCCTTACCAATAACAAAACAATCGAATAACAATTATTTCATGTATTATATGTAAAATATATATACTGGATTCTTACAGTAAGGTAAGCTAGAGAAAAGAAAATGTTACTAAGAACATCATACGGAAGAAAAAAATCTATTCACTATTTATTAAGTGGAAGTGGATCATCATAAATGTCTTTATCCTCATTGTCTTCACATTGAGTAGGCTGAGGAGGAAGAAGAGGTGGGGTTGGTCTTGCTGTTGCAGGGGTGGGAGAGGCAGAAGAAAATCGGTATTTAAGTGAACCCGCACAGTTCAAACCTGTGTTGTTCAAGGGTCAACTATATTCTGAGTTTTTTAGTGGAGGAGACACTAGATGACCATAAAGGGATTCTGTAATGATACAGTCCATTAGGCTTGGAGATATATTAAGAGAACTGACATATAGAAATTATATAAATGTATAGTTAGAAATCAAATCAATAAAAGCTGTGGGCAGATACGTGCTATTTTTAGACTTTTTATGATATTTTAAAAATATGGGATTACATACATTACTAAAGTAATTCAAAGCTTATTGTTTTACGGGTATCTTTTATGCTAAAAGTACAGAGACCACTTTGCAATTTGTCTATTTTTTTTTTCCGGAGGTTTTATGTCACATTTTAAACTTCCTGGGACCAGACATAATTAATGAAGCAAAACTTTTATAAAAATGTATTTTTTTTTTGGTTTCCAGAATGAATATGAACAGTTAAATTATGCAAAACAACTGAAAGAGAGATTGGAGGCTTTTACAAGAGATTTTCTTCCTCACATGAAAGAGGAAGAGGAGGTAAGCATAATTTTTCTTTCGTGATTTAGATTTATAACATTCTTAAAATACTATTTTGCTTTAGAGACTCTTCAAAATAATGCATAGGAAGATGTATCTGGTTGATGGAGAGAAGAACCCAGTTCTTTTTGGGAAAAAAGAAAACCCAAGGGAAAAAAAAAAACGTTTGTTTTGTTTTCTCAGAAAGGTTGTTGCTTTTCATTGAATAGATGATTTATTTAATTTACTCAGGAAATATTAATTTTCTTTTTTGTAAATGGCTCTGTCTTAAATATTAATAACGTATGCTACCCTAATGTCTTTTCAGAACCTTTAGAGGATTCTTTAAACTTTTAAATATTTTTTTGTTTTCATGCTATGTTTAAAGATTTTTTCATGTTTTTTTTTTTTTTTTTTCAGTAGTGTAGTTTAGTGTTTAAATGGTGGCTTTAAATTTATTAGTCTTGGCTGGGCATGGTGGTTCATGTCTATAATCCCAGCACTTGGGAAGCTGAGGCAGGACGGAGGATTGCTTGAACTCACGAGTTCAAGACCAGCCTGGGAAAAATAGCAAGACCTCATGTCTGCTAAAAATTAAAAAAATCAGCTGGGCATGGTGGCATGTGCCTGTCATTTCAGCTACTTGGGAGCTTGAGGTGAGAGGATTGCTTGAGCCCAAGAGGTTGAGACTGCAGTGAGCCATGATTGCGCCATGGCACTTCAGCCTGGGTGACAGAGCAAGACCGTGTCTCCAAACAAACAAAAACATTTATTATCTTAAGCCTACTGTACATGTATTAGGGTATCATTGAATGAATGGGCAAAACGTTTTCCCTTTTTCTTCTGTCTCTAATATGGGATGAATATCAGAGTAAGAAATAGATAAATTATTTTATGAGGAACGGAATACCAGTTCAGCTGTAAATCAGTTATTGTAGTGATTCTCAACTATAGCTTCACCTTATAATCAAATTGATATTTAAACAAACAAACAAAAGAAACCCCGATAGTATTTTAAGACCTTTCCAGACAAATTACATCAGAGTTAAATCAGAGGACATGCATTGACCTGGGTATTTTTTCAGGGCCCCCCAACTCATTGTAATATACAGCCAGTGTTGAAACCACTGAATTTCTAGACTGACCAGTGTTTTTTAACTGTATGAAATCCATCACAATTATCTGTGGAAGTGAAAACAAAACAAAAAAAGCCTTGTTTCCAACCTCTAAAGATTCTAATTCTTTAAATTGGAGATTGAGACTAAGCATCTGTTTAGCAGAAGAAATCTCCATAGATAATTCTTGTAGGAACCACTGTTCTAAAATAATGATTTGAGGGAACATTTCCAAAATCCAGAAACAATATTGAAAAGTTAAATGTCTCAGTAGAGTTCTGACTTTTATGGTTCCAGTACACTGGGTACTACTCTCATGTGAGGCAGAGGCCCTGTTTGGGTGGAGTTCAGTTACTCTAGTACCAGAAGGCAGTTAACTGACCTAAACATCTAACAGAATGATTAAGAGTATTTGACAAATTCTATAAAGGGAAAGCCTTCTGGTCCTCATGCTTTAAAATTGTTTTGGATTAATTTACTAGCTGGAGAAACCATAACAAGAAGGATTTATTTTATTTATTTATTTTTTTGGAGACAGAGTTTCGCTCTTGTTTCCCAGGCTGGAGTGCAATGGCACAATATCGGCTCGCCGCAACCTCTGCCTCCCGGGTTCAAGCGATTCTCCTGCCTCAGTCTCTCGAGTAGCTGGGATTATAGGCATGCGCCACCACGCCCGGCTACTTCTGTGTTTTTAGTAGAGACGGCGTTTTCTATGTTGGTCAGGTTGGTCTCGAACTCCCGACCTCAGGTGACCTACCCGCCTTGGCTTCCCAAAGTTTTGGGATTACAGGCGTTAGCCACCGCGCCTGGCCAGGATCTTCTTGGTGTACTCTTCTCTGCGATTTTTAGATAAACTAACTTAGTGGTAACAACTAAAATTTTTATCTTTTTGAGATATATGGTCATAATACGACATTCGAGCCATTAATAATTTAAAAGGGTGTAGAGTAAATCAACACGAATGAAGCATCTTTCCTCATGAATATTTTGTTTAATTTAGGTTTTTCAGCCCATGTTAATGGAATATTTTACCTATGAAGAGCTTAAGGATATTAAAAAGAAAGTGATTGCACAACACTGCTCTCAGAAGGATACTGCAGAACTCCTTAGAGGTCTTAGCCTATGGAATCATGCTGAAGAGCGACAGAAGTTTTTTAAATATTCCGTGGATGAAAAGTCAGATAAAGGTGAGATTCATACATATAAAGAACAATTTATTAGTTGTAAGGTCATTGACATCTTACTGATATGAACTGTAGATTTTGGTTGAGGAATAATTCAAGTTAGGCCTGCACTGTGGTCAGTTAAAGGTGTTATTTTCATGTATCAATTTAATTGAAGACGATGGTTCTCATTTTAGAATTTAGTGTTGTGCATGATAATTTAACATATACTTGGGACATATTCAGTGTAGTGTTTCTTGAATAAATTTATATATGAATGAATCAAAATTATTGAAAACCACCAGTACAGAGCACTGGCCTGCTCAAAATCGATCAGTCAAAATTGTTGAAAACTACCATTACACAGAGCACTTTTGCGATATCATCCTGCTTCCTGAGCTTTATTGACCATAGTGGCTGCTTTTCTCTTTCCTTGTGTTTTTTCATTGGTTTTCAAAATTAGTTATGTTTATAGTTTATTTTCATCCTTTCCTATGTATTATTTTTTCAGCTTGTATCCAGTAATATTCAGAGGAATGAGTACTAGAGGTAGAGTTTTTCTGTATTCTTACTCTGAGAATACAAATGAGAAATGCAAGTAAAACGTGCTGCCTTTTTTTTTTTTTTTTTTTTAAAAACTAGTTCCTCAGTAATTATTTATGTTCAGTAGCTTTGCTTCTTCAAGATTAGTGGCAGCAGTGGGATTTCTGTTAAAATAGCTTGGAGTTTTTTGAAATTGGTCCTTTTATTTTTATTTAACAAAGTAGGTGAAATGCATGTTGAAACTAAAATAATTTTACAAGTTAAGCTATAATTAATCCTGTAAAGCTTGTATGCCTTACTCTGAAATGTAGCTTGTGCTTTAGATACCAAGCTAAGACTTGTTATGTCTGGTTTAATTGTAATTATAACATGGGATTTAAAAGCATCACACTTATTACATTTTATTTTCCCACTCCTTCAAAGCAAATTGTAGCTGTATTATGTTTAAAATATTTGGCAGTTTAAAAGTGGTAGTTTAAAGAATGTGATCATAGCATTTCTATATTTAAGTTGCTTTGTGAAACAAATCAGATATATAAAGTACTCAAATTCTTCATAGGACTTTAGTGATGAATCTTTTATATTTTTTATTGTAACACCTCATTTTCATTTTTATTTTGGAAATTATTACTGAAATAATACATTATAGGTTTATACATCCATAAGTACTTCCTGCAATAGTTGCTGACAAAAGTTTCCTTATCAGTGTGAAAGAACATCAGAAATATCTACGTTTTGTTGTCTCACCTGCGACATAAATAACTGAAGTAGTTTAAAGCATCTCTAGGTTAAGGCAGTCAGATTTCGCAGACCTCTTGCATGAAATGTGAAAATCAAAGAGGGAATACAAAGGAAGATTATTGACAGGAGTCATAATGCATAAATGGAAAAGGTCATGAGATTTGTGTGTGTCATTAAAAATGCCTTGGAGATCTCATAATCTGGCTGACTCTACTTGTTGATTTAAAGCTGTATAACCTGTTTGGTTCCTTTTTCAAGTGATGCTGCTTAATGCTACAAAGTGAGTATTGTTTTTTCTGTGATGCCTTTGTAAGAGGAAGTTAATTCTGTGTTCATTATTGTAGCTCCCACTGATGAAGTATGATTTGGGCCATGATAGTTTAACCCTACTGGTTCTTCACAAGTTTAACATCCCCATGTTACCTCTAATACATGTTATTTCATTTTCACATCTTGCAAGCAGGAAGGAATTGACTTCAGGCACTGGATTGTGTTTATAGAAATGTAATTGTAATTTCTTATTGCATATGGTCTTTAGCCTTTACTGGTAAAGTTTTTCTTTTTTATTTCAGAAGCAGAAGTGTCAGAACACTCCACAGGTATAACCCATCTTCCTCCTGAGGTAATGCTGTCAATTTTCAGCTATCTTAATCCTCAAGAGTTATGTCGATGCAGTCAAGTAAGCATGAAATGGTCTCAGCTGACAAAAACGGGATCGCTTTGGAAACATCTTTACCCTGTTCATTGGGCCAGAGGTAGGTAAATGGGTTTTTAAAATATTTTCATGTATTTTTCTAGATGAATATTCATTTACATTAATGAGCAAGGCCAGAGAGAGAAACTCTGAGAGGTCAATCAAAAAGTAGATTTTATAGTTAGATGATGTGTTGGTGGTATATATTTTTGGAAAACTAGCAATGATGAAATTCATGGGTAAATTATAATGATGTCTGTAATTAAAAAAAATTAGGAAAATATATTTGTGGGAGGGGATGCAAAAAGATTGACAAAACGTTGATAATTATTGAAGATAAGTGATAGATACATGGGGATTCATTATACTAGTTCTGCTTTTGACTGTTTTTCAGAATTAATAGTTAAAAATTCAATTAGTAAGCTTTCAAAACTGCTTTAAATAATTATGTTTAATAATAATTATATGAATATTTTTAAAATACAGAATAAATTCTATAAAATTTAAGGGTGATATACCATTATGGCTCCATTTTGGTGATGGCTCAAAATAATTGTGAATCTGTTTTTGTCTTTGACCTATGTTTATTTGATTGGTAATGCCACATTCTCTGAATCAGAGTTTCATATTAATATCATTATAGTAAATTACTTTCACATGTGAACAGTTAAAGAAAATTTTCTTTTCATCAACATATAATGCAGTTATGGGTTAAATACAACTAATATAGCATACATTTTTTCTGTCACTGAGTTAAAACAATTTCTGCTAGGTGAGTTTTTTTTTTTTTTTTTTTTTTTTTTCTCTTTTTTTGAGGCAGAGTTTCGCTCATGTTGCCCAGGCGAGAGTGCAATGGCGCGATCTTGGGTCACTGCAACCTCTGCCTCCCAGGTTCAAGTGATTCTCCTGCCTCAGCCTTCCAAGTAGCTAGGATTACAGGCGTGCACCACCACACCTGGCTAATTTTGTATTTTTAGTAGAGATGGGGTTTCATCATGTTGATCAGGCTGGTCTCGAATTCCTGACCTCTAGTGATCTACCTGCCTTGGCCTCCCAAAGTGCTGTAATTGCAGATGTGAGCCACCAGACCCGGCCCAGGGGAATATTAGCTTCAAAATTCACATAATTTTTAAAAATTGTTTTCTGTTTATGACTTTATGTCTGATTTAAATCATGAGTCTGATTTAAAAGCAATTTTATTCATTATAATAATGTATAGCACTTTTTTTTTTTTTGAGATGGGGTTTTACTCTCGCCTAGGCTGTAGCTCAGTGGCACGATCTTGGATCACTGCAACCTCCACCTCCCAGGTTCAAGCGATTCTCCTGCCTCAGCCTCCCGAGTAGCTGCAATTACAGGCATCTGCCACCATGCCTGGCTAATTTTTTGTATTTTTAGTAGAGACGGGGTTTCACCATTTTGGTCAGGCTGGTCTTGAACTCCTGACCTCAGGTGATCCACCCATCTCGGCCTCCCAAAGTGCTGGGATTACGGGCTTGAGCCACCGTGCCCGGCCACGTATAGTACTTTTAAAATAAGCTGTTAGATATTTTTTTGAATGAAGCTATTTGAAATATTAGGTAGACTTATATCATCTAAATAATTAGTTGTTATGTGGGATAATTTTTTCTGTTGTAGGATAATGAAATATTTAGTAAAAAGGCAAACATGGATGCAGAAAATATTTTCTCTGGCTATTTTTAATTTTTAAGAATTATTAAGAATTATGTCACGATTTGATAGGAATGTCAAATGTGATAATGCCGTGCTTTCATGAATTCACCTAAATCTCAAATATACTGCTTTTTTCTGTTTTTAATATGTTAAACAAAAAGTTCCAATAAGCCTGGGCAACATACAGAGACCTCATCTCTACTAAAAAAATATAAAAAATGGCCGGGCACAGTGGCTCACACCTGTAATCCCAGCACTTTGGGAGGCTGAGGTGGGCGGATCACCTGAGTTCAGGAGTTTGAGACCAGCCTGGCCAACATGGTGAAACCCTGTCTCTACTAAAAATACAAAAATTAGCCAGGTGTGGTGGCAGGCACCTGTAATCCCAGCTACTCGGGAGGCTGAGGCAGGGAGAATTGCTTGAACCCGGGAGGCAGAGGTGGCAGTGAGCCGAGATGTGCCATTGCACTCCAGCCTGGGCAACAGAGTGAGACTCCGTCTCAAAGAAAACAAAACAAAAAATAAAAAAAATTAGTCAGACATGGTGGCACATGCCTGTAATCCCAGTTACTTGAGAGGCTGAGGTGGGAGGGAGGATCATTTGAGCATGGGAAGTCAAGGCTGCAGTGAGCCATGATCACATCACTGTACTCCAATCCGGGTGACAGAGGGAAGACTCTGTCTTAGAAAAAAAAAAATCAATAGAAATTGGTTTTTATTTATTTATAGTATGTGCTTTGAGTGGTTCTCAATCAAATTGATTTTTCTCCCTTCCAGGGGATATTTGAAATATCTGGAGGCATTTTTGTTTGCCCCATCTTTGGGTATCATATTGGCATCTGGTGGGTAGAGGCCAGGGTTGTTGCTAAGCACCCTATAATCCACAGGACAGCACCCAAAAACACTTACCCAGCCCAAAATGTCAGTATTGTCAAGGTTGAGAAACCTTAATTTAGATGTAATGTTAAGAGTTCAGTAAATTGGCCAGGCACGGTGGCTCACGCCTGTAATCTCCTAGCCCTTTGGGAGGCAAAGGCAGGCAGATTGCCTGAGCTCAGGAGTTGGAGATCACCCCGGGCAACAAGGTGAAACCCTCTGTCTACTAAAATACAAATACAAATCAATTAGCCAGGTGTGGAGGTGCATTCCTGTCATCCCAGCTACTTGGAGGCTGAGGCACAAGAATCACTTCAGTCCAGGAGGCAGAGTTTGCAGTGAGTGGAGACTGTGCCATTGCACTCCAGCCTGGGCGGCAGAGTGAGACTCTGTCTCCAGAATAATGAGTTCAGTAAATTGATTCCGCATAATCTCTCATTTCATGATCATATAATTTAGTTGCAGTACATTCAACAGGATCTATAAATTTATAGTTTAGCTTTACATTAATCTTTCCCTTTGCTTCTGTTCCCATCTACTTCTGAACTGCTGACTGGTTGACTACAGAGTAGACAATCCTGCTTCCTTTTATTTATTAGTTGTTATCATAATGAGGCTATTGTGGGAACCAGTGTGAAATGACAGCAGCGGAAATTGTTTGCACATCGTGATTTCTAAAATTTTATGCAAGACTTGATAATCATTAAGCTTATTTCTATAAAAAAGTTGAAAAACTTTTTGTATAGAGAGTAGATACATAGCAGGTACATAGCAGATTCTATACATTTTTGTAGTTATTATTCTGTTTCCATAGTTTGAAAGAGAAAGATTTACTTTGGGAAAATGTGAACTTTGGTTAATTGATTATTATCGTTAATCGAACCCACCTGTCATAGTTCTTCTCAGTGTGTCTGAAATGGAATCCTTTGCTTATTTCAGTGTAACTTTTTTTAACCATAATTAAATATTTCTAAAAAATTGCCCATTGCCTGGGCAAAAACTGGAAGCATTCCCTTTGAAAACCGACACAAGACAAGGATGCTCTCTCTCACCACTCCTATTCAACTTAGTGTTGGAAGTTCTGGCCAGGGCAATCAGGCAGGAGAAAGAAATAAAGGGTATTCAATTAGGAAAAGAGGAAGTCAGATTGTCTCTGATTGCAGATGACATGATTGTATATTTGGAAAACCCCATCATCTCAGCCCCAAATCTCCTTAAGCTGATAAGCAACTTCAGCAAAGTCTCAGGATACAAAATCAATGTGCAAAAATCACAAGCATTCTTATACACCAATAACAGAGAGCCAAATCATGAGTGAACTCCCATTCACAATTGCTACAAAGAGAATAAAATACCTAGGAATACAACTTAAAGGGATGTGAAGGACCTCTTCAAGGAGAACTACAAACCACTGCTCAACAAAATAAAAGAGGACACAAACAAATGGAAGAACATTCCATGCTCATGGATAGGAAGAATCAATATCGTGAAAATGACCATACTGCCCAAGGTAATTTGTAGATTCAGTGCCATTGCCATCAAGCTACCAATGGCTTTCTTCACAGAATTGGAAAAAACTACTTTAAAGTTCACATGGAACCAAAAAAGAGCCCGCGTTGCCAAGACAATCCTAAGCCAAAAGAACAAAGCTGGAGGCATCATGCTATCTGACTTCAAACTATATTACAAGGCTACAGTAACCAAAACAGCATGGTACTGGTACCAAAACAGAGATATAGACCAATGGAACAGAACAGAGGCCTCAGAAATGACACCACACATCTACAACCATCTTCTTTCACAAACCTGAGAAAAACAAGAAATAGGGAAAGGATTCCCTATGTAATAAATGGTGCTGGGAAAACTGGCTAGCCATATGTAGATAGCTGAAACTGGATCCCTTCCTTACACCTTATACAAAAATTAATTCAAGATGGATTAAATATTTAAATGTTAGACCTGAAACCATAAAAACCCTAGAAGAAAACCTAGGCAATACCATTCAGGACATAGGTATGGGCAAGGACTTCGTGACTAAAACACCAAAAGCAATGGCAACAAAAGGCAATATTGACAAATGGGATCTAATTAAACTAAAGGCTTCTGCATGGCAAAAGAAACTACCATCAGGGTGAACAGGCAACCTACAGAATGAGAGAAAATTTTTGCCACCTACCCATCTGACAAAGGGCTAATATCCAGAATCTACAAAGAACTTAAACAAATGTACAAGAAAAAAAAACAACCCCATCAAAAAGTGGGTGAAGGATATGAACAGACACTTCTCAAAAGAAGACATTTATGCAGCCAACAGACACATGAAAAAATGCTCATCATCACTGGTCATCAGAGAAATGCAAATCAAAACCACAATGAGATACCATCTCACACCAGTTAGAATGGCGATCATTAAAAAGTCAGGAAACAACAGATGCTGGAGAGGATGTGGAGAAATAGGAACACTTTTACGCTGTTGGTGGGAGTGTAAATTAGTTCAGCCATTGTGGAAGACAGTGTGGCGATTCCTCAAGGATCTAGAACTAGAAATACCATTTGACCCAGCCATCCCATTACTGGGTATATACCCAAAGGATTATAAATTATGCTACTATAAAGACACATGCACACGTACGTTTATTGTGGCACTATTCACAATAGCAAAGACTTGGAACCAGCCCAATGTCCATCAATGATAGACTGGATTAAGAAAATGTGGCACATATACACCATGGAATACTATGCAGCCATAAAAAATGATGCATTCATGTCCTTTGCAGGGACATGGATGAAGCTGGAAACCATCAGTCTTAGCAAACTGTCACAAGGACAGAAAACCAAATACTGCATGTTCTCACTCATAGTTGGGAATTGAACAAAGAGAACACTTGGACACAGGGCGGGGAACGTCACACACTAGGTCCTGTGGTGGGGGTAGGGGACTGGGGGAGGGATAGCATTAGGAGAAATACCTGATGTAAATGATGAGTTGATGGGTGCAGCAAACCAACATGGCACGTATATACCTATGTAACAAACCTGCACGTTGTGCACATGTACCGTAGAACTTAAAAGTATTAAAAAAAAAAACAGTTGCTTATTGCCTAGGGCTCAGATGTTTTCTCTGTCTAGAGATTTTTATCATAAATAGCTTAGTTTTTCATAATTGCAGGCAATCTGATATTATTTTGAACCTTTTACTTGTTTATTCATTGAGTAGGTGACTGGTATAGTGGTCCTGCAACTGAACTTGATACTGAACCTGATGAAGAATGGGTGAAAAATAGGAAAGATGAAAGTCGTGCTTTTCATGAGTGGGATGAAGATGCTGACATAGATGAATCTGGTAAGCTTGTTTGGAATTAAAATTATTACATAGTGTTTTAATAATTGATAATTAAGTACTTATAATTAGGTATTAGATTTATGTATTTTGTGTTTTCTAAAGAAACTGGTGTTTCTAAGCCTACTACTTTTTAAAATTTGAAGGAATAATAATAAAATTTTAAATTAGTTGTTTGAAGTACTTTAAAGAGTGCATAGGATTATTTCTCTTGTTTTTATATTAAAATCAAAAATCAGAAAATGGTACCTTTTTTCTTATGAAAATAATGTACGTTTATTATAGTGCTTTGTAGTTTACAATGTGATTTTAGCACCACTTCAAGTGATCAGTTGCACAGCATCTATTGAGTCATCTGTGGCTTGAGGGAAATAGGATGAAACTGTTGAGTCGACTTACTCGTTTGTAGATAGTCTTAATACTTGCCTAATAAGGTTATTGTAGAATTAAGAAGTAATATACATAAATATTCTTTGTAAATGGTAAGGGATTACAAAAACTAATGTAGCCATTCATTAAACACTGTGGGAGAGTTCAAGGATGGATAAGACTTCATCGCTACTCCAAAGAACTCACAAATGAGAGAGAATTTAGAAAACATAATTTTTAATTTAAAGTATATGATGGAAAAATGCTGTCATACTTGTGCAGAGAGATGCTATTTGGAAGTGTGAGGAGGAAAACAAATTCTGTCTTGGATATTCTAGATAATAGTTATTAAAAGATGGTAAAATAGTAAAAAATGAACAGATGAGACATTCTTCTAGTTGGTAAAAGTGAAACTATAGGAAATTTTATTTATAAAGTTACTTGCTTAAAGTAATTTGGTCTGACGAAAGAATTAAATGTGGAAAAAAGACACGTGGAAAGTAACAGTGTAAGTATAAAGATTGTTGTATCAGCAGCTAAAGTAGTTCATTTTTATGAAATGCAGATGTGCCACATTTTGATGTAAAGATTCAAAATGTCCTATATAAGGAAAAGGTCTATTCTAGTTTGATAGATTTGGTGATCTGCTACCTGTGGCAGGCATTGTTTTAGGTATGAAGGATCTAATGGTGAACAAAATGGAAAAAAACAAAACAAAACTGGCCCTTGTTGAGCTTAAAATTTAGAGACGGGAGGCAGACAATAAATACAGGTAAAATATATTCCATATTAGATGGTGACAAGTGTTGTAGAGAAAAATAAGACAAGGAAAACATGCCAAGAAGAATTTAAAATTGCAGTTTTAAATTGAGTGATTAGTTAAGGTCCTTTGGGAAATTTGAGTAAAGACCTGAAGGAGATGAGATATTTGCTCAGATGTCAACTTAAGGAAGTCTCAGTTTATTCATTCTAGAAAATTAATTCATAATACCCGTGGTAAGAATGTCGAAGGTTCTCACAAATTCAGTGTATTTGTCTCAATACTTGAAGATAGCCAGAGGAAAGACTCGATTTCCTTCATATTGAAAAGGAAAAGTTAACGCTGTAAAGATTGAGCCTTTTTAGATAATATATCTGTTGATTATTAAAGACTAAACTGTCAGTGCTTTTTTCGGTTTAGCTGCCTTGTCTTTTTACTTGTCCTAAAAAGTTATTGTTTTTCATAGAATGTTTAACTTTCTTAAAGATTTCACAGTCCCAATTACCTTGATTTAATCACCACACATTGTATACAGGTTCCAAAGTATCACATGTACCCCCAAAATATGCATAATTATTGTATATCAATAAAAAATTAAAAATTTAAAATTTTCACAGTAAATAGTATACATTTAGATAGTGAGGGCCACAGAAACAAAAGAATGGTTTGGGAATAAAATTATAGTAGAATGAGTACGGCTCACTAAAGTAATTTTTATCTCCTTATATTTTATCTTCGTGTGTGTGTGTGTGTGTGTGTGTCTGGGTCTGGCTAAAGGAGGAATTTAGGATAATATCTAAACAAGGAACCATGAGTAACAAATTCTTTTAGTTGATATCCTTTTGTCTGCTATACTTAGTTTTGTTTTAAATGAGACTTCCTTAACTTAGTCTGTTAAATCATTTTATGTTTAAAGACATTCAAATTGGTCTTTAGGTAAGAATAATAACAATAGGATCCTTAGAAAGGTAATACAATACAATTATTCATTCTTTTTAGTGTAGTGTGTTTTTTCCTTTTTTCGAATTGGAGTTTATGGTGTTTTCATGGTGGATGTTACAGTAGTACATTCTGTTGTAAACATCCAAGCTTTACAGAAGTTATTAAGTAAAACCAAAAGCCATGCTCATTTTTAGCTTCTTAGAAATTCTAAAGTACCTTCCTTTGCTTGATTCATTATGATCAGGCTAATTTAGTTGAGTTTCAAATCTTTTCTAGCTTTGTGCCCTTTTTAGTTATGTGGAATCAATGATAGTACGTTTTACTATGGATCATTTTTCTTTTGATATCATATTCTCTTTTCTCTTGAAAACTTTTGCTGTTCTTTTCAGTTTTCACATTTTTTTCCAAAACTTTTTCATTGCCTAAAAATGGGATGGTTTACATAAGAAAGTATAAGGATAGCACAAAGTATGTCATATTTAACAATTTGGTGAGCGCTTGAGTAGCTTAATTATTATCAGTTTATCAAGTTCTTGGACTTTTGAATTCATTTTACAGAAGAGTCTGCGGAGGAATCAATTGCTATCAGCATTGCACAAATGGAAAAACGTTTACTCCATGGCTTAATTCATAACGTTCTACCATATGTTGGTACTTCTGTAAAAACCTTAGTATTAGCATACAGCTCTGCAGTTTCCAGCAAAATGGTATGTTTAAATTAACACTAGTTTGGGTATTAAGAAAAACAGCATGATAAGACTTTGGTTTGCTCATTCCTGAGTTTAATTAAGGGGAAACAAACCCAAAAATGATTATTGAGTGCCTTCCTATGGGTAGGCATACACTGCTAGGTTACTTATTATTTCATTGCAGTTCTCACAACAATCTTTGTAGCATAATTATCATTACCTATATGTTACAGATGAGGAAACTGACTAGAAGAGGTTAAACATTTTATTCAGTTTCACAGATGTTAAGTGATAAAGCCCAGTTTTATGTGATTTTTAAAATAATATGTAAGGCATGTTAAGATGGGCAAATGAGATGAAATCACTGTTTTATAAAAGTGGATATTACGACTTCCTACATCAGAATCTTGAGTGTTCCTTAAAAATGTAAAAATCCTGGTTTAGTCTCATAACTGCTAAAACAGATACTTGGGCAGGTGCGGTGGCTCATGCCTGTAATCCCAGCACTTTGGGAGACCGAGGTGGGTGGATCATGAGGTCAGGAGTTCAAGACCAGCCTGGCCAATATGGTGAAACCCCATCTCTACTAAAAATGCAAAAATTAGCCGGATGTAGTGGCATGTGCCTGTAGTCTCAGCTACTCAGAAGGCTGAGGCAGAAGAATCGCTTGAACCCGGAAGGCGGAGGTTGCAGTGAGCCAAGATACTGCCACTGCCCTCCAGCCTGGGTGAGAGAGCAAGACTCCGTCTCAAAAAAAAAAAAAAAAAAAAAAAGATTCTCAGGGATTTGAGCCCAGAATATTTTATTATACTTTTTTCAAGTATTCAAGTGATTTTTTTTTTATATTCACGAAAGTTTGTGAACTAGATTATGTTTACTAATAGTCATCTGTTACTTAGCTAACTGAAGTTCTGCAGATCTTCACAGTGACAATTTCTTGCCTTTTAGGTTAGGCAGATTTTAGAGCTTTGTCCTAACCTGGAGCATCTGGATCTTACCCAGACTGACATTTCAGATTCTGCATTTGACAGGTTTGTTATTTTAAACAATTTAAATATAATGAAAAACTATTTTATAAGGTTTCATTTATGTAATTGCAGTTTAATCATACTATTATTTTTTACTATCAAATCTCAGTCATGTCTGAGTATAATTTGATAGCACCCTCCAGTTCTTCACTTCTTACTCATAGGTCCCAGCTGATCCAAAAATCCCATCTGTATTATCTTGCAGTCTCTGTAGTCCTATATTTTGTCTAGGCCCTTGAGCCCTGCTATGCAACCATGTAGATTGGTATTATATGTTTTTAAGAAGTTTTAGTTTTAGTTGGGCTCTAAGTGCCATTTGGCAAAGCTCCCTCTTAGATTCTTCACAGTTACTCTGAAATAGTATAGTGTAACTTTCTTCAAGCCACCTTCTTCCCAGAGTATATCTCCTTGACCACCAATTCTCTGTATTATTGCTCACTCCCTCTTTCCCACCCAACTATTTATATCAGCACCTTTTTTCCTGCTGTAGAGGAAGAGGTATAGTCTTCTCGGGCTAAAGCTAATGCTCCATCTTCCTAGAGCTTGTTTATTATGGATTTTCCTCATTAACCATCAGTTATTCTTCTCTTTCTTTCATGTGTTTGCAGCCTTACTTCTGCTGACTACTTTTAGGATAATAAACTTAAGTCTTCCAATCCTTACCCCTCTCAAATCCTACCCTTCTGTTAGGTTAGGAATACTTTGACTTCCTTATTACTCTCATTGAGTTTTTGTATCCCTAGCATCAAGAATAGTACCTTAACAATAGATAATTCACTAAATACTTAAGTGATTATATTAGATGTAAAATCTTTCTTCTGGTTTTCATCTACATACATACAGTCAAATGCTTTTGAAAAATTTAACAATATTCATTAATAGTCTTGTCTTTTAATTATAGTTGGTCTTGGCTTGGTTGCTGCCAGAGTCTTCGGCATCTTGACCTGTCTGGTTGTGAGAAAATCACAGATGTGGCCCTAGAGAAGATTTCCAGAGCTCTTGGAATTCTGACATCTCATCAAAGTGGCTTTTTGAAAACATCTACAAGCAAAATTACTTCAACTACGTGGAAAAATAAAGACATTACCATGCAGTCCACCAAGCAGTACGCCTGTTTGCACGATTTAACTAACAAGGGCATTGGAGAAGAAATAGATAATGAACACCCCTGGACTAAGCCTGTTTCTTCTGAGAATTTCACTTCTCCTTATGTGTGGATGTTAGATGCTGAAGATTTGGCTGATATTGAAGATACTGTGGAATGGAGACATAGAAATGTTGAAAGTCTTTGTGTAATGGAAACAGCATCCAACTTTAGTTGTTCCACCTCTGGTTGTTTTAGTAAGGACATTGTTGGACTAAGGACTAGTGTCTGTTGGCAGCAGCATTGTGCTTCTCCAGCCTTTGCATATTGTGGTCACTCATTTTGTTGTACAGGAACAGCTTTAAGAACTATGTCATCACTCCCAGAATCTTCTGCAATGTGTAGAAAAGCAGCAAGGACTAGATTGCCTAGGGGAAAAGACTTAATTTACTTTGGGAGTGAAAAATCTGATCAAGAGACTGGACGTGTACTTCTGTTTCTCAGTTTATCTGGATGTTATCAGATCACAGACCATGGTCTCAGGTGAGTTATCAGTTCCAGAATATTAAGAAATAGACGTGTTCTCATTTCCAAATGGAATATAAAAATTTTGATCTAAGTCATTCTTTTCAGTTGATTTACTTAGCAAAAAGGGTTAACCAAGATCTGCCCTACTTCAGAGTTTTGGAGCAGTGTAACTTCTGTTACCAGTATGAAGTTTCATTTCTGTCAGTTCAAATCCATTGTGATGTATGGAAGAACATAAATTTGAAAGTTTAATAAATAGTAAATGGCTACATCACATATTTTAAGGTACTTTAGTGGATGAATAAGGTACAATTTTTACTCTCAAGAACATGTAACAAGAAAATATGCATATTCTGTTGCTGTGTATTATTTCTGTATGTTATAGTTTTATATTGAGGGTTTTGGAAAATGTAGGCTGTCCCTGGAAGTCATTTAGTCCGACTACACGGCTGTTAAGTGTTTACAAAAGCCAAAGCTGAGCTAGAGTTTTATATGTAGCTAGAGTTTAGAAATTTTGGTCTTTGATCATGATCAGCTTACCTTCTGTTGCTTTTTTAAGTCATAAAGAGAACATGTGGAAGAAGTTCTGCATTTTCTTTTCTGTTTTTTTTTTAATAAGCATAATCTTCAGCAGATTAAACCGACTTTTTTTTTTTTTTAACCTCCTAGAGGAAAGAAGGGCTGAAGGTGACACATGTATCAGCCCAGACAGGTAGCTCTTTTCAGCAGCTAGGTTCTATATGTTTTATAGGACCCACTTCAAGATTTGTTAGGTTATGAGTACACTTATGCACTGTTGGAGAAAATACCATGGTGCACTGACTTGGGAGCATGGCAGACTTGATGTAGATTGATTTTGCTTTTTTCTGTATGACTGGCTTCGTGCAAAATACTTAACCTTATACTTTGAGGCTTATGTAAGAGGAATATATATAAGGCATCTAACAATGATACACAATAGATTTTCAATAAGTGGAAACTGATGTGCAGTAATCGATTATCTTTGACATGAGCCTTTGGAAATTGGATACATGCTTTTCTTTGATAATGGGATGTCAGATATTTTATAATGAAGAATTCTTCCAGCATAAAACTTAATACTCCCTACCATTAGAAAAGATAATTCATATGAAATTATTATAGGCCGGGTGCGGTGGCTCACGTCTGTAATCCCAGCACTTTGGGAGGCCAAGGCTGGTGGATCACGAGGTCAGGAGATTGAGACCATCCTGGCTAACACGGTGAAACCCCATCTCTATAAAAAAAAAAAAAAAAATTAGCTGGGCACGGTGGCGGGCACCTGTAGTCCCAGCTACTCGGGAGGCTGAGGCAGGAGAATGGTGTGAACCCGGGAGACAGAGCTTGCAGTGAGCCGAGATCATGCCACTGCACTCCAGCCTGGGCGACAGAGCGAAATTCCGTCTCAAAAAAAAAAAAAAGAAATTATTGTAAAATTTTTTTATAAGTCATATACAGTAACCAAAAGTGTTTTCCCCGAGGTAACTGGTATAACTGTGGTTTGGCTGCTGTGAATCATTTCATTAATTTTCTGTTTTCTCAAATCCAAGGTCATATGTTATAGTTTAAAAACATAAGCAAAGATAACTTTATTCTGAGTTTTATTCTTTAAAAAATTTTTGTTACATGTATGTATTCCTAACTGTAATATGATTTTGTTTTTGAATGCAACTTGATTTTAGAAAGTAAAAGCAATTTTTAGTTCAATTTAAAACCTCGTAATTCATTTTTCATTGTCATTTTTTTCATTACTGTCATACCTTATTGAAATTCATTTATAGCTCTATTCAGTTTGCATTTTCAGTATGACCAGTTTTCGTGTTTTTTTCAAAGAATGAAGTAATACCTGTGACCTTTCAGAGCCGCAATGACTTCTGACCATGTGGCAGTTTTCTTATCTTTTAGTTTTTTAGGATGTTTTAAAAAAACCCAGAACTTACTAAAATTTTATATAATTAAAAATTGATTTCAAGGGCAGTCAAAATTTTGATGAATCAAAATTTTGTTTTTTTTGCTTTCAAAGTATTTAGAAACTCTTCTAGTATAAGGTTTTGGAAAACACTAGAAGGGAGCACACTTTATTTAAAAGCAGAATTGTAACGTTTTATTTGAATACCAAAGAGTTTCCCTCCCCACTTCCTGAAAAGGCAGAGAGTTAATTTCTTAAGAGAAATTTGAAGAAAAGCAGAGAAAAGGTTTTTAGTTGTTGTTTTAGGGTATGATTTTTGGCACTTTATTAACAAATTCTGATATTATCAACCTTAGAACAAAGTGGATAATTTACTGCTGTTGGGATTGGAAATAAATTGCACTTATTCTTTAGGGTTTTCCTGAGTAGTAGTGAAGAGCTTGCATGTGAGGTATTCTTGAAAAGAAAGTTTGCGTTTGAATTGAAGGAAAAATTCATTTTGGGAACAAGGGAACACATAGGATCTGTCTTATCCGTGGCTAATTGAAAAAGTCTTGTCTGAGTGCATATTCCCTCATTTTAATTAAACCTTATCTTGAAGGATTCTTTCTAAACATTTAAATTTTTATTGAGCACCTACTACATTTCTTGCACTGTTCTAATTGCTAGAGGTCTAGAGTAACTAAGACAATTCTCTGCCTTCATGCAGTTTGTAATCTAATGGTAGAAATAGACAGAAAACATAGTATCAGACTGAATGTTCTGAAGAAAAGTAAAGTATGGGTACTTTACTTAAGAATACAGAGAATGCCACTTCATAGTGAATGAACCAGGAAAGGCTTCTTTGAAAAGAAACAGGCATCATTTGAGTAGAGAGAGAGATAAAATTAGGGCATTCTGTGTACATTTCCTGAGAGACTGAGGAAATAGAAAATAAAAATTTAATTTTTAGAAGCAACTCTTTTTGCATTCATTGTATCAGTTTAAAAAGTGTTTCAGTCAACCAGTTACAATAAGTACAACTTGTGTCAGTAGGTTTGAGGAAAAAATACAACTCATGTAAAGATACAACTTAATTTATAGGAATAGAAATGTTCAGGTATACCAGTTGGGAGCATTCAGTGTATCCTGCTTTAGTCATTATTTTTATTCAGGATGAGTAGCATGAGTTTTGACAAGTTGGTAATGTGGAGCTTGTTAAAAGAGCATTGAGGCTGGGTGTGATGGCTTACACCTGTAATCCCAGCACTTTGGGAGGCCAACGCAGTAGGATCACTTGAGCCCAGGAGTTCAAGACCAGCCCGGGCAACATGGCAAAATTACATCTTTACCCAAAAGAAAAACAAAAATCAGTTAGGCATGGTGGCATGCACCTGTAGTTCCAGCTACTCAGCAAGCTGAGGTGGGAGGATAACTTGAGCCCTGGAGGTAGAGGTTGCAGTGAGCTGAGATGGCACTATTGCACTCCAGCCAGGGTAACAAAGCCAGACCCTGTCTCAAAAAAAGGAGCATTGACTGGAGAATGTTAAATTGATAAGGTTTTAGTTAGATTGAAACCATAGGGAACAGATAGGGCCATTTGTGGTCTTAATACATTATTTTCCGGCTTTCATAGGAATGAAAATAAATCTTGGCTGTTAATTAAAAATAGCCTCTTATCTAAATTTTTAACTTTCTTCGGGCCCCTCATATAAGTGGAATCATACATTACTTGTCCTTTTGTATCTCGCTTATTTCACTTAGTGTGTTTCAAGGTTTATTCACATCGTAGCATGTATCAGAACGTCATTCCTTTTTATATACCACATTTTGTTTATCCATCTGTTGATGAACACTGAGGTTGTTTCCACCTTTTGGCTATTGTGAATAATGCTGCTATGAATGTTGGCATATAAATATTTATTTGAATTGTTGTTTCCATTTCTTGTTTAATTCAGTGTACAAGTCCTTGGTTAAATTTATTCTTAAATATTACACATTTTGATGCTATTGTAAATACAATTTTATTTCTTAAACTTTTCAAATTGTTTATTGCTAGTATATAGAAATATAACTGAGTTTTGCATGTTGATTTTGTATCCTACTATTCAGCTAAATTTATTAGTTCTAACTTTTTTTGTGAATTCATTAGGGTTTTCTACATATAAGATCATGCCATCTACAGACAGATAATTTAATTTCTGATTTTCCAAAATAGACTGCCGAGACCAGCTCAGTTGGGGAGACCCTAACCCAGTGGCGCTAGAGGAATTAAAGACACACACACAGAAATATAGAGGTGTGAAGTGGGAAATCAGGGGTCTCACAGCCTTCAGAGCTGAGAGTCCTGAACAGACATTTACCCACGTATTTATTAACAGCAAGCCAGTCATTAGCATTGTTTCTATAGATACTAGATTAACTAAAAGTATCTCTTATGGAAAACGAAGGGATGGGCCAAATTAAAGAAATAGATTGGGCTAGTTAACTGCAGCAGGAACATGCCCTTAAGGCATAAATCGCTCATGCAATTGTTTGTGGCTTAAGAATGCCTTTAAGTGGTTTTCCGCCTTGGGTGGGCCAGGTGTTCCTTGCCCTCATTCCCGTAAACCCCCGACCTTCCAGCTTGGGCGTTATGGCCATCATGAACATGTCACAGTGCTGCTGAGATTTTGTTTATGGCCAGTTTTGGGGCCAGTTTATGGCCAGATTTTGGGGGGCTTGCTCCCAACAATAGACCTTTTATTTTTCTTGTCGAATTATTCTGACTAGAATTTCCAGCATTATGTTAAACAGAAGTGGCAACACTGTTTTGATTATTGTAGTTTTGTTGTAAGTTTTGAAATCAAGAGGTGTGAGTTTTCCAACTTTGTTTTTCCTTTTCAAGGTTATTTAGTATCTGGGGTTCCTTGAGATTCCATCAGAATTTTAGGGTCGGTTTTTTCTATTTCTGCAAAGAATGCCATTGAGATTTTGATAGGGATTGCATTAAATGTGTAGATCCCTTTGGGTAAAATTGACAACAGTATTAAGTCTTTTAACCCGTGAATGTGGGATATCTTTCCATTTGTTTAGATCTTTTTTAATTTCTTTCAGTAGTCTTTTGTAGTTTTCGGTATCCAAGTCCTTTACCTGTGTGGTTAATTTCTTAATATTTTATTTTCTTTGATGCTATTCTAAATGGGATTTTTAAAAATTTATTTTTCAGATTGTTAATTGTTGATGTATAGAAATGCAACTGAGTGTTGTGTGTGTCAACTCTTTATCTTTCTGAATTTTCTTTTTGTTCTTTTTTGAGACAGGGTCTTGCTCTGTTGTCCAAGCTGGAGTGCAGTGACATGATCATAGCTCGCTGCAGCCTCAGACTCCTAAGCTCAGGTGATCATCTTGCCTCAGCCACCCTAGTAGCTGGGACTATTGGCATGTGTACTTGGCCTGCTGAGTTTATGTAGTTCTAACAGGTTTTAGGGTTTTTTGTATAGAAGATCTTATCATCTGTAAATAGAGATAATTTTACTTATTCCTTTTACTTTTTTGGGAGGGTGGGGGGAACTAGGTCTTACTTGTTGCTGAGGCTCAACTCAAACTCCCGAGCTCAAAGGATCCTCCCACCTAAGCCTGCTGACTAGCTGGGATTACAGGCATGTGCCACCTTGACATTCCTTTTCAATTTGGATGTCATTTATTTATTTTTCTTGTCTAATTGCTCTGGCTAAAACTTCTAGTACTGTGATAATTAGAGGTGATAATAGTGTACATTTTTACCTTGTTCCTAATCTTAAGGGAAAAGCTTGTATCTTTCACCACTGAATATGATGTTAGCTGTGAGTTTTTCATGTATATGGCCTTTATCAAGTTGAAGAAGTTCCTGTCTATTTCTAGTTTAAAGAATATTGGGTTTTGTCACGTTTTTTTCTCAGTCAGTTGAGATGATCATTTTTTTCCTTTATTAATGTGTGATTTGTTGGTTGATTTTCATATACTGAAAGTTGATAAAAACCCACTTGGTCAGGGTGTGTAGTCCTTTTAATATGCTACTGAACTCAGTTTACTGGTATCAGCTGAGGAATTTTGCATCTGTATTCATAAGGGACATTGGCCTGTAATTTTCTTGTTGTGTTTTTGGCTTTGATAATACTGGTTTCATAGAATGAATTTTGTATTTGTCCTTCTTGTCCGTGTTTGGGAAGAGGTTTTTTTTTTTGAGACAGGGTCTCACTCTGTCACCCAGTTGGGAATGCAGTGGTGCTATTATGGCTCACTGCAGCCACAATTTCCTAGTGATCCTCTTACCTCAGCACCCCCCTGCCCCACCACTATAAGTAGCTGGGACCACAGGCGTGTGCTACCATGCCCAGGTAATTTTTGTATTTTTAGTAGTGATGGGGTTTCACCATGTTGCTTAGGCTGGTCTCAAACTCCTGGGCTCAAGCAGTCCACCTGCCTTTGCTTCCCAAAGTGCTGGGATTACAGGCATGAGCCACCACACCCAGCCCTCTTTTGGCAGAGCTTGAGAAAGGTTGATGTTAATTCTTCTTTTTTTTGAGACGGAGTCTTGCTCTGTCGTCCAGAGTGCAATGGCACAATCTTGGCTCAACTGCAACCTCTACCTCCTGGGCTCTAGTGATTTTCCTGCCTCACCCTCCCAAGTAGCTGGGATTACAGGCACGTGCCACCGCGCCCAGCTAATTTTTGTATTTTTAGTAGAGACGGGGTTTCACCATGTCGGCTAGGCTGGTCTTGAACTCCTGACCTTTAGGTGATCCACCTGCCTTGGCCTCCCAAAGTGCTGGAATTGCAGGCGTGAGCCACTGCGCCCAGCCAATGTTAATTCTTTTTTAAATGTTTAGTAAAATTTATCAGTGAAACTGTTTTGGTCTCTTTGTTGAGAGGGTTTTGATTCATCTTCTTATAAGTCAATTCAGATTTTCTGTTTCTTCTTGATCAGTTTGGGTATTTCTTGAGTTTCTGGATTATGAGAGTACGATCTTTTAATTATTTTCATCATTATTATATTTAGTCTCATTGTGTTGCCCAGGCTGCCTCAGACTCCTAGGTATAAGCAATCCTCCCACCTCAGCCTCTTAAAGTGTAGTTGGGAATACAGGCATGTACCACCATGCTGGCTTCTTATGATCTTTATTTCTATAAAATTAGTGGTAATATCCTCTGTTTCATTTCTGACTTTGGTAATTTGTGTCTTCTCTTTTTTTCTTAATCTAGCTAAAGCTTTGCCAATTTTATTGAAATTCTCAGAGAACAAACTTCTGGTTTTGTTTTTCTTCATTATTTTTGTATTTGTCGTTTAAAAAATTTTTGCTCTCATCTTTATTGTTTCCCCTCCTGCTACTTTGGATTTAGTCCATGTTTCCTTTTCTAATTCCTTTTTTTTCTTTTAACTTCCAACTTTTAAGTTCAGGGGTATCTGTGCGAGATGTGCAGGTTTGTTACGTAGGTAAACGTGTGCCATGGTGGTTTGCTGCACAGAGCATCCCATCACTCACGTATTAATCCCAGCATTTACTAGCTATTCTTCCTGATCCTCTCCTTCCTCCCACCCACCGCCATTTGACAGGCTCCAGTATGTGTTGTTTTCTTCCATGTGTACATGTGTTCTGATCGTTTAGCTGCCACTTATAAGTGAGAACATGCAGTATTTGGTTTTCTGTCCCTGTGTTAGTTTGCTAAGGATGGTTTACCAGTTTGCTGGTTTGTTAGTTCCAGCTCCACCCATGTCCCTGGAAAGTACATGATCTTGTTCCTTTTTATGGCTGCATAGTATTTCATGGTGTATATGTACCACATTTTCTTTCTTTCTTTTTTTTTTTTTTTGAGACATGGAGTCTCACTCTGTTGGGCTGGAGTACAGTGGTGCGATCTTGGCTCACTGCAACCTCCACCTCACAGGCTCAGGTGATTCTCCTGTCTCAGCCTCCAGAGTAGCTGGGACTACAGGCTCATGCCGCCATACCTGGCTAATTTTTTTTTTTTTGTATTTTTAGTAGAGATGGAGTTTCACCGTGTTGCCCAGTCTGGTCCAGAACTCCTGAGCTCAGGCAGTCCACCTGCCTCGGCCTCCCGAAGTGCTGGGATTACAGGCATGAGCCACTGTGCCCGGCCTTGTACCACATTTTCTTTATCCATTCTATGACTGATGGGTATTTAGGTTGAGTCCATGTCTTTGCTATTGTGAATAGTGCTGAAATAAAAATAGGCATGCATATGTCTTTATAATAGAATGATTTATTTTTTTTATTTTTTATTTTTTATTATACTTTAAGTTTTAGGGTACATGTGCACATTGTGCAGGTTAGTTACATATGTATACATGTGCCATGCTGGTGCGCTGCACCCACTAACTCATCATCTAGCATTAGGTATATCTCCCAATACTATCCCTCCCCCCTCTCCCCTCCCCACCACAGTCCCCAGAGTGTGATATTCCCCTTCCTGTGTCCATGTGATCTCATTGTTCAATTCCCACCTATGAGTGAGAATATGCGGTGTTTGGTTTTTTGTTCTTGTGATAGTTTACTGAGAATGATGGTTTCCAGTTTCATCCATGTCCCTACAAAGGACATGAACTCATCATTTTTTATGGCTGCATAGTATTCCATGGTGTATATGTGCCACATTTTCTTAATCCAGTCTATCATTGTTGGACATTTGGGTTGGTTCCAAGTCTTTGCTATTGTGAATAATGCCGCAATAAACGTACGTGTGCATGTGTCTTTATAGCAGCATGATTTATAGTCCTTTGGGTATATACCCAGTAATGAGATGGCTGGGTCAAATGGTATTTCTAGTTCTAGATCCCTGAGGAATCGCCACACTGACTTCCACAATGGTTGAACTAGTTTACAGTCCCACCAACAGTGTAAAAGTGTTCCTATTTCTCCACATCCTCTCCAGCACCTGTTGTTTCCTGACTTTTGAATGATTGCCATTCTAACTGGTGTGAGATGATATCTCATAGTGGTTTTGATTTGCATTTCTCTGATGGCCAGTGATGATGAGCATTTTTTCATGTGTTTTTTGGCTGCATAAATGTCTTCTTTTGAGAAGTGTCTGTTCATGTCCCTCGCCCACTTTTTGATGGGGTTGTTTGTTTTTTTCTTGTAAATTTGTTTGAGTTCATTGTAGATTCTGGATATTAGCCCTTTGTCAGATGAGTAGGTTGCGAAAATTTTCTCCCATGCTGTAGGTTGCCTGTTCACTCTGATGCTAGTTTCTTTTGCTGTGCAGAAGCTCTTTAGTTTAATTAGATCCCATTTGTCAATTTTGTCTTTTGTTGCCATTGCTTTTGGTGTTTTGGACATGAAGTCCTTGCCCACGCCTATGTCCTGAATGGTAATGCCTAGGTTTTCTTCTAGGGTTTTTATGGTTTTAGGTCTAACGTTTAAATCTTTAATCCATCTTGAATTGATTTTTGTATAAGGTGTAAGGAAGGGATCCAGTTTCAGCTTTCTACATATGGCTAGCCAGTTTTCCCAGCACCATTTTTTAAATAGGGAATCCTTTCCCCATTGCTTGTTTTTCTCAGGTTTGTCAAAGATCAGATAGTTGTAGGTAAGTGGCGTTATTTCTGAGGGCTCTGTTCTGTTCCATTGATCTATATCTCTGTTTTGGTACCAGTACCATGCTGTTTTGGTTACTGTAGCCTTGTAGTATAGTTTGAATTCAGGTAGTGTGATGCCTCCAGCTTTGTTCTTTTGGCTTAGGATTGACTTGGCGATGCGGGCTCTTTTTTGGTTCCATATGAACTTTAAAGTAGTTTTTTCCAATTCTGTGAAGAAAGTCATTGGTAGCTTGATGGGGATGGCATTGAATCTGTAAATTACCTTGGGCAGTATGGCCATTTTCACGATATTGATTCTTCCTACCCATGAGCATGGAATGTTCTTCCATTTGTTTGTATCCTCTTTTATTTCCTTGAGCAGTGGTTTGTAGTTCTCCTTGAAGAGGTCCTTCACATCCCTTGTAAGTTGTATTCCTAGGTATTTTATTCTCTTTGTAGCAATTGTGAATGGGAGTTCACTCATGATTTGGCTCTCTGTTTGTCTGTTGTTGGTGTATAGGAATGCTTGTGATTTTTGTACATTGATTTTGTATCCTGAGACTTTGCTGAAGTTGCTTATCAGCTGAAGGAGATTTTGGGCTGAGACAGTGGGGTTTTCTAGATAAACAATCATGTCGTCTGCAAACAGGGACAATTTGACTTCCTCTTTTCCTAATTGAATACCCTTTATTTCCTTCTCCTGCCTGATTGCCCTGGCCAGAACTTCCAACACTATGTTGAAGAGGAGTGGTGAGAGAGGGCATCCCTGTCTTGTGCCAGTTTTCAAAGGGAATGCTTCCAGTTTTTGCCCATTCAGTATGATATTGGCTGTGGGTTTGTCATAGATAGCTCTTATTATTTTGAAATACGTCCCATCAATACCTAATTTATTGAGAGTTTTTAGCATGAAGGGTTGTTGAATTTTGTCAAAGGCTTTTTCTGCATCTATTGAGATAATCATGTGGTTTTTGTCTTTGGCTCTGTTTATATGCTGGATTACATTTATTGATTTGCGTATATTGAACCAGCCTTGCATCCCAGGGATGAAGCCCACTTGATCATGGTGGATAAGCTTTTTGATGTGCTGCTGGATTCGGTTTGCCAGTATTTTATTGAGGATTTTTGCATCAATGTTCATCAAGGATATTGGTCTAAAATTCTCTTTTTTGGTTGTGTCTCTGCCCGGCTTTGGTATCAGAATGATGCTGGCCTCATAAAATGAGTTATGGAGGATTCCCTCTTTTTCTATTGATTGGAATAGTTTCAGAAGGAATGGTATCAGTTCCTCCTTGTACCTCTGGTAGAATTCGGCTGTGAATCCATCTGGTCCTGGACTCTTTTTGGTTGGTAAACTATTGATTATTGCCACAATTTCAGCTCCTGTTATTGGTCTATTCAGAGATTCAACTTCTTCCTGGTTTAGTCTTGGGAGAGTGTATGTGTCGAGGAATGTATCCATTTCTTCTAGATTTTCTAATTTATTTGCGTAGAGGTGTTTGTAGTATTCTCTGATGGTAGTTTGTATTTCTGTGGGATCGGTGCTGATATCCCCTTTATCAGTTTTTATTGTGTCTATTTGATTCTTCTCTCTTTTTTTCTTTATTAGTCTTGCTAGCGGTCTATCAATTTTGTTGATCCTTTCAAAAAACCAGCTCCTGGATTCATTGATTTTTTGAAGGGTTTTTTGTGTCTCTATTTCCTTCAGTTCTGCTCTGATTTTAGTTATTTCTTGCCTTCTGCTAGCTTTTGAATGTGTTTGCTCTTGCTTTTCTAGTTCTTTTAATTGTGATGTTAGGGTGTCAATTTTGGATCTTTCCTGCTTTCTCTTGTGGGCATTTAGTGCTATAAATTTCCCTCTACACACTGCTTTGAATGCGTCCCAGAGATTCTGGTATGTTGTGTCTTTGTTCTCGTTGGTTTCAAAGAACATCTTTATTTCTGCCTTCATTTCTTTATGTACCCAGTAGTCATTCAGGAGCAGGTTGTTCAGTTTCCATGTAGTTGAGCGGCTTTGAGTGAGATTCTTAATCCTGAGTTCTAGTTTGATTGCACTGTGGTCTGAGAGATAGTTTGTTATAATTTCTGTTCTTTTACATTTGCTGAGGAGAGCTTTACTTCCAAGTATGTGGTCAATTTTGGAATAGGTGTGGTGTGGTGCTGAAAAAAATGTATATTCTGTTGATTTGGGGTGGAGAGTTCTGTAGATGTCTATTAGGTCTGCTTGGTGCAGAGCTGAGTTCAGTTCCTGGGTATCCTTGTTGACTTTCTGTCTCGTTGATCTGTCTAATGTTGACAGTGGGGTGTTAAAGTCTCCCATTATTAATGTGTGGGAGTCTAAGTCTCTTTGTAGGTCACTCAGGACTTGCTTTATGAATCTGGGTGCTCCTGTATTGGGTGCATATATATTTAGGATAGTTAGCTCCTCTTGTTGAATTGATCCCTTTACCATTATATAATGGCCTTCTTTGTCTCTTTTGATCTTTGTTGGTTTAAAGTCTGTTTTATCAGAGACTAGGATTGCAACCCCTGCCTTTTTTTGTTTTCCATTTGCTTGGTAGATCTTCCTCCATCCTTTTATTTTGAGCCTATGTGTGTCTCTGCACGTGAGATGGGTTTCCTGAATACAGCACACTGATGGGTCTTGACTCTTTATCCAACTTGCCAGTCTGTGTCTTTTAATTGGAGAATTTAGTCCATTTACATTTAAAGTTAATATTGTTATGTGTGAATTTGATCCTGTCATTATGATGTTAGCTGGTGATTTTGCTCGTTAGTTGATGCAGTTTCTTCCTAGTCTCGATGGTCTTTACATTTTGGCATGATTTTGCAGCGGCTGGTACCGGTTGTTCCTTTCCATGTTTAGCGCTTCCTTCAGGAGCTCTTTTAGGGCAGGCCTGGTGGTGTCAAAATCGGTCAGCATTTGCTTGTCTGTAAAGTATTTTATTTCTCCTTCACTTACGAAGCTTAGTTTGGCTGGATATGAAATTCTGGGTTGAAAATTCTTTTCTTTAAGAATGTTGAATATTGGCCCCCACTGTCTTGTGGCTTGTAGGGTTTCTGCCGAGAGATCCGCTGTTAGTCTGATGGGCTTCCCTTTGAGGGTAACCCGACCTTTCTCTCTGGCTGCCCTTAACATTTTTTCCTTCATTTCAACTTTGGTGAATCTGACAATTATGTGTCTTGGAGTTGCTCTTCTCGAGGAGTATCTTTGTGGCGTTCTCTGTGTTTCCTGAATCTGAACATTGGCCTGCCTTGCTAGATTGGGGAAGTTCTCCTGGATAATATCCTGCAGAGTGTTTTCCAACTTGGTTCCATTCTCCACATCACTTTCAGGTACACCAATCAGACGTAGATTTGGTCTTTTCACATAGTCCCATATTTCTTGGAGGCTTTGCTCATTTCTTTTTATTCTTTTTTCTCTAAACTTCCCTTCTCGCTTCATTTCATTCATTTCATCTTCCATAGCTGATACCCTTTCTTCCAGTTGATCGCATCAGCTCCTGAGGCTTCTGCATTCTTCACGTAGTTCTCGAGCCTTGGTTTTCGGCTCCATCAGCTCCTTTAAGCACTTCTCTGTATTGGTTATTCTAGTTATACATTCGTCTAAATTTTTTTCAAAGTTTTCAACTTCTTTGCCTTTGGTTTGAATATCCTCCCATAGCTCAGAGTAATTTGATCGTCTGAAGCCTTCTTCTCTCAGCTCGTCAAAATCATTCTCCATCCAGCTTTGTTCCGTTGCTGGTGAGGAACTGCGTTCCTTTGGAGGAGGAGAAGCGCTCTGCGTTTTAGAGTTTCCAGTTTTTCTGTTCTGTTTTTTCCCCATCTTTGTGGTTTTATCTCCTTTTGGTCTTCGATGATGGTGATGTACAGATGGGTTTTCGGTGTGGATGTCCTTTCTGTTTGTTAGTTTTCCTTCTAACAGACAGGACCCTCAGCTGCAGGTCTGTTGGTATACCCTGCCGTGTGAGGTGTCAGTGTGCCCCTGCTGGGGGATGCCTCCCAGTTAGGCTGCTCGGGGGTCAGGGGTCAGGGACCCACTTGAGGAGGCAGTCTGCCGGTTCTCAGATCTCCAGCTGCGTGCTGGGAGAACCACTGCTCTCTTCAAAGCTGTCAGACAGGGACATTTAAGTCTGCAGAGGTTACTGCTGTCTTTTTGTTTGTCTGTGCCCTGCCCCTAGAGGTGGAGCCTACAGAGGCAGGCAGGCCTCCTTGAGCTGTGGTGGGCTCCACCCAGTTGGAGCTTCCCGGCTGTTTTGTTTACCTAAGCAAGCCTGGGCAATGGCGGGCGCCCCTCCCCCAGCCTCGCTGCCGCCTTGCAGTTTGATCTCAGACTGCTGTGCTAGCAATCAGCGAGATTCCGTGGGCGTAGGACCCTCCGAGCCAGGTGTGGGATATAGTCTCGTGGTGCGCCGTTTTTTAAGCCGGTCTGAAAAGCGCAATATTCGGGTGGGAGTGACCCGATTTTCCAGGTGCGTCCGTCACCCCTTTCTTTGACTGGGAAAGGGAACTCCCTGACCCCTTGCGCTTCCCAGGTGAGTCAATGCCTCGCCCTGCTTCGGCTCACGCACGGTGCGCGCACCCACTGGCCTGCACCCACTGTCTGGCACTCCCTAGTGAGATGAACCCGGTACCTCAGATGGAAATGCAGAAATCACCCGTCTTCTGCGTCGCTCACGCTGGGAGCTGTAGACCGGAGCTCTTCCTATTCGGCCATCTTGGCTCCTCCCAATAGAATGATTTATAGTCCTTTGGTTATATACCTAGTAATGGGATTGCTGGGTTGAATTGCTGCTTCTCGGTCTTTGAGAAATTGCTATACTGTCCTCCACAATGGTTGAACTAATTTACACTCCCAACAGTGTAAAAACATTGCTTTTTCTCCACAACCTCGCCAGCATCTGTTGTTTTTTTGACTTTTTAACAATAGCCATCTTGGGAAAGAGGCATTTTGCCACTGCAGGCTCTGTGAGACAGCTGAAAAACTGAGTGCCCAAAGTGTGACAGGGAAATATCTGCCTCTGAACACAACATCCTTACTGGGGAACCTGAACGTCTAGATAATGGGAGAAGGATTTGAGCTTACCTGGAGCTGAGATGAATTTAGAGAGCCGGGCAAAATACAGGGGTAGAGGAAGCAGTGGAGAGATCCCTGTGGGCATTCTTGGTCCCCAGGGAAGTCATTTCTGACTTTTTCTTGCAGAGGTCCTTGGGGAGGGCTGTCACTGGAATTGGGGAAAGACCACAGGGAGAAGGAAACTTCCAGCTGAACTTTGTTGTAACAGTTTCAATTGAATGGGACGTTTCCTGGACAGAATCTGATGGAAGGGATGAAAGGGGAGTTCAGATACGAGCACAGAAGCCATGGCAGATGGGCAGGCATGAAACTTGAAAGCCCTGCTTGCTTTCTCAGTGGGGAGGCTTGTAGTCTGGGCAGGATCTTAGCCCTGCTCACCAGTTGCCTGGTTGAGGGGGTATGGTGCTGTTGGGTGTGCATGGCGGGAGTGAGACCTGCCTGTTGGGCTGTGTGGGAACTGGGTGTGAGGCCTTTCACTGCCAGCTTTCCCCAACTTCCCGGGTGACCTGTATGACAGAGCAGAGGCAGCCAGCCATAATGTGTCCGGAATTGGTGGGTTCTTGGTCTCACTGACTTCAAGAATGAAGCCGCGGACCCTCGCGGTGAGTGTTACAGCTCTTAAGGTGGCGCGTCTGGAGTCTGTCCCTTGTGATGTTCAGATGCGTTCGGAGTTTCTTCCATCTGGTGGGTTCGTGGTCTCGCTGGCTCAGGAGTGAAGCTGCAGACCTTCGCGGTGAGTGTTACAGCTCATAAAAGCAGCGTGGACCCAAAGAATGAGCAGTAGCAAGATTTATTGCAAAGAGCGAAAGAACAAAGCTTCCACAGTGTGGAAGGGGACCTGAGCGGGTTGCCAATGCTGGCTCGGGCAGCCTGCTTTTTATTCTCTTATCTGGCCCCTCCCACATCCTGCTGATTGGTAGAGCCAAGTGGCCTGTTTTGTCAGGGCGCTGATTGGTGCGTTTACAATCCCTGAGCTAGATACAAAGGTTCTCCACGTCCCCATCAGATTAGTTAGATACAGAGTTTCATCACACAGGTTCTCCAAGGCCCCACCAGAGCAGCTAGATACAGAGTGTCGATTGGTGCATTCACAAACCTTGAGCTAAACACAGGGTGCTGATTGGTGTGTTTACAAACCTTGAGCTAGATACAGAGTGCCGATTGGTGTATTTACAATCCCTGAGCTAGACATAAAGGTTCTCCAAGGCTCCATCAGAGCAGCTAGATACAGAGTGTCGATTGGTGCACTCACAAACCTTGAGCTAGACATAAATGTTCTCCAAGGCCCCACCAGAGTAGTTGGATATAGAGTGTTGATTGGTGCACTCACAAACCCTGAGCTAGACACAGGGTGCTGATTGGTGTGTTTACAAACCTTGAGCTAGATACAGAGTGCCGAGTGGTGTATTTACAATCCCTGAGCTAGACATAAAGGTTCTCCAAGGCCCCACCAGAGCAGCTAGATACAGAGTGTCAATTGGTGCACTCACAAACCTTGAGCTAAACACAGGGTGCTGATTGGTGTGTTTACAATCCCTGAGCTAGACATAAAGACTCTCCACGTCCCCACCAGACTCAGGAGCCCAGCTGGCTTCACCCAGTGGATCCCACACCGGGGTTGCACGTGCAGCTGCCTGCCAGTCCCGCACCGTGTGCTTGCACTCCTCAGCCCTTGGGTGGTCGATGGGACTGGGCACCGTGGAGCAGGGGGTGGTGCTCGTCGGGGAGGCTCGGGTGGCACAGGAGCCCATGGAGTGGGTGGGAGGCTCAGGCATGGCAGGCTGCAGGTCCCGAGCCTTGCCCCGCAGGAAGGCAGCTAAGGCTCGGTGAGAAATCGAGCGTGGTGCCGGTGGGCTGGCACTGCTGGGGGACCCAGTACACCCTCCGCAGCCACTGGCCCGGGTGCTAAGTCCCTCATTGCCCAGGGCCGGCAGGGCTGGCCGGCTGCTCTGAGTGTGGGGCCCGCCAAGCCCACGCCCACCCGGAACTCTAGCTGGCCCGCAAGTGCCGCACGCAGCCCCGGTTCCCACTCGCGCCTGTCCCTCCACACCTCCCTGCAAGCTGAGGGAGTGGGCTCCAGCCTTGGCCAGCCCAGAAAGGGGCTCCCACAGTGCAGTGGTGGGCTGAAGGCCTCCTCAAATGCCGCCAAAGTGGGGGCCCAGGCAGAGGAGGTGCCGAGAGCAAGCGAGGGCTGTGAGGACTGCCAGCGCGCTGTCACCTCTCAATAATACCCGTGGGACATAACTCCACCCACACCCCTGGGAACATAACTCCACTGGCCTGGGAACCATACCTTAATCCCCCACAGCAGCCGTAGCAAGCCCTGCCCAAGGACAGTCTGAGCTCAGACATGCATAACCCTGCCCTCACCTAATGGTCTTTACCCACCCTGGTAGCCAAAGACCAAGGACATAATCTCTTGGGAGCTCTATGGCCCTGCCCACTGCCTGAGAAACCTGAATACTTACCCAGGTGACCCCAGGGCAAACTTGTACCCTCCCTATACTACTGCAGCTGATGCTTTCTTGAAAGCGGCACTTCCTGGCTGGAGGCCAACCAGCACACTAAAGAAAACCACAAACAAGGACCCTCACAGAGTCCACTTCACTCCCCTCCTATCTCCACTGGAGCAGGTGCTGGTACCCATGGCTGAGAGACCTGAAGACAGATCACATCACAGGACTCATCACAGACATTCCCCAGTACCAGCCTGGAGTCCAGCAGCTCTGCTGGGTGGCTAGACCCAGAAAAGAACAATTATGGCAGTTTGGATCTCAGGAAGCCCCATCCCTAGGGGAAGTGGGGAGAGCATCACATCAAGGGAACATGCTTGTGGGACAAGAGAATCTGAATAACAGCCCTTGAGCTAGATCTTCCCTCTGACATAGTCTACCCCAATGAGAAGGAACCAGAAAAACAATTCTGGTTATATGACAAAACAAGGTTGTTTAACACTCCCAAAGGAATACACTAGCTCACCAGCAGTGGATCCAAATGAAGAAGAAATCTCTGAATTGCCGGAAAGAGGAAATCAGAAGGTCAATTACTAAGCTACTCAAAGAGGCACCAGAGAAAGGTGAATAGAAACTTAAAGAAATAAAAAAAAAAACAAAAGTTATAAGATATGGATGGGAAAATCTCCAGAGAAATTTATAGCATAAATAAAAAAGAATCTCAGCTTCTGGAAATGAAGGACACACTTAGAGAAATGCAAAATACACTGGAAAGTCTCGACAATAGAATTGAACAAACAAAAGAAAGAACTTCAGAGCTTGAAGACAAGGCTTTCAAATTAACCCAACCCAACAAAGAAAAAAGAATAAAAAAATAAAATAAAATGAACAAAGCTTCCAAGAAGTTTGAGATTATGTTAAATGACCAAATCTAAGAATAATTGGTGTTCCCAAGGAAGAAGAGAATTCTAAAAGTTTGGAAAACATATTATTTGAGGGAATAATCAAGGAAGACTTCTCTGGCCTTCCTAGAGATCTAAACATCCAAATACAAGGAACCACCTTTTAATTTTATCCTATTTATGTAAATACTGCTTTTATTCTTCTTGGGTGTGCCATTAGGTTTTATTTTTTATTGAAATGTAATTAACATACCATAAAATTTACTGCTTTTTAAAAGTATACGATTAATTCAGTGATTTTTAGTATATTTACAGGGTTGTTCAACCATCCACCACAGACTAATTCAAAACATTTTCATCATCCCAAAAAGAACCCCATACTTATTAGCAGTCACTTCTCATTCCCCCTTTCCCCAGCCTCTGATAACCATGAGTCGACTTTGTGTCTCTGTGGATTTACCTCTTCTGGAATGATAATATTAATGGAATCATTCAATATGTGGCCTTTAGTATCTGGCTTTTTAAAATTAGGTTTATGTGTTCAAGGTTTATGCATGTTATACTATGTGTCAGTACTTTGTGGCTGCAGAATATTTAATTGTATGGATGTACCACATTTTATTTATCCATTTATTAGTTAATGGACATTTGAGTTGTTTCTACTTTCTAACTGTTATGAATAATGCTACTATGAACGTTCGTGGGCAAGTTTTTGTGTAAACATGGTTTTAATTCTCTTGGGTATATACCTGGGACAGGAATTGCTGGATCATATGCTAGGTGTATCTATAATTTTTTTTTTAGAACCTGCCCAACTGCTCATTAGGTTTTAAGCTTCAGTAATTTTCTTGATAATTTTTACTTACTAATACAGTTGGGTAGGAGAATGAACATTACAACTCCAGGGTTCAGTACTTCCTCTAAGAATTGAGTTACCATGATGTTCTTACAAAGAACAGTTTTATAGATTTCTTTATTGAATGTTGTTAGGAAAAATGTTGAACATTTTCTGAGTTAAATGTATTTCTGCCTAAGGATGAGGTTAGTTATCAGTGTTTTACAGAAATTCTTAAATTTTCTCATTACCATATTGAAAAGTATGTAAAACAGTGGTTCAGTGGACCATAGGAATACAAACATTTTTATAGATTAATATCTTCTAATTGTCAAATTATTTTTCTTACAGGGTTTTGACTCTGGGAGGAGGGCTGCCTTATTTGGAGCACCTTAATCTCTCTGGTTGTCTTACTATAACTGGTGCAGGCCTGCAGGATTTGGTTTCAGCATGTCCTTCTCTGAATGATGAATACTTTTACTACTGTGACAACATTAACGGTAATGCCTTTTAACAGTGCGATAATTTTGAAGGAATTAATTTAAAATTTTTTTTAGCAGTTCTAATAATTTTTCCATTTAGTTTTCTAGATTTCTAATTACCAGACTGTCTTACTTTCAGATTTAGTTAAATTTGATAAAATTTTAAAATTACATTTTCATTAATTAACATCTTGAAAGGTAAGTTTTTCTTGCAGATGTATATTCTAAATATCCATTGTGTCAGATTTTTGAGGGATGTAATAGTGTAATCAAAAATGGTAAGTTAATAGAAATACTAAAATTCTTGTTAAAAGTTTTAGGTATTCCTCTAGAGTTTTGTAGCACTCATTAAGAATTTAGAACTATTTATGTTCTAGATACACTGATTTCTTAGGGATAATAGAGTCTTACTTCTTGTAAGACAGCTTTATCAAATGTAGAAAAATGAGGACTTTGGTAATGTAGACTTCCAGAGTTTCTGGATCTGATGTCAACTCTTAGCGAAGATTGAGGGGAGAGGACAGTATGTAGTATTGAGAAGAGTCTGAGATGCTTTAGACATGACTAGAATTCCTATAGTATTTTGGAAATTGATTCCTGAACCTACTTTCAAAAATCACAAGAAATACTTCTTGATTTTGTTCTTTTAAACATATTCTACCCTACAGTGGGCTTATTGAACATGCTTTTTCAAAGTATGTTCAGTGCCTTTTTGCACATTTGGTAGTCACTGGTGGAGACTGAATTTCCCAGAAGCATAAAAAGCTGCTCTTCTGTTATTAGTAAGCAAATCAACCTCCTGTATTTGTAACTGGAGAAAATTTTAGATGGCTCAGACTACTATGTACCTGTCTTTTTATACTGCGCCCTATTGTCTTTGAGTGCCCAGTTCACCTTAAGATGACAGGAAAATCAACAAAATTTTTCTCAGGCAGAACAATTGACAGGAGTCAGGAAGACCAGAGGGAGTAATGACATGCCGCAAAATGGAGAAAACTGCTATTTCTTGAGATTAGGTTTTCCTTAACATATATAAGAGGAAACTGGAGATGGTAGCTCTCTTATTTCAGGAATCACATTGTTATGCAGGAGATGACCTCCCATGTTCTTGATATATCAGCACTAAGTTGGACATTTCTTTGTTTTCTGTTGCCTTCTGTGTATAATCAAGGAATGGCCAAAGTGAATGTCATCGTAGTTAGTGAAAGTGAATGTCATCGTAGTTGGTGAAAGTGAATGTCATCGTAGTTGCAACATGCTAAGCCTATGAAAACAAAGTGTGATTGATGCAGTGAAGCTGTTACTTTTGTGGATGCTGTGGATTTGAGAACAGAGTTTTGTTTTGTTAACATAAAGTTATTTTATTGTAGGTTTAGTGCTATACTTCCACTTCCTAAGGCTTATAGGACATATTATCAAGAGTAATTAATAAGCAATTGTTTTTTATCAGAAAAAATTTTATTTGTATGTTGCACTTGAATTTTTCATATTGATTTCAGCATAGGTTATGCTTTGGAATAAATCTCACTATCGAATTCATTATATTTATTTTTGGATTCATAGATGTTATTGGGTAGAGGGAGGGGACTGGGTTTCAGTTTGTTTTTATGCTTACTTGTTTTATGTTTGTATGTTTTTAAACTTTGAAATAATTTAGATAATGGGATAAAATGAAATAATTAAAATCTTTTGCACTTTGTCCTTACGCATTTCCTCTAAACTTGTTTTGAATATATAGTTTCAGAGGAGCTATTATATTCCTTTTGTTGAATGTAAAAGTTTTTTTGGATAAATGTTTGATTTTTTAAAATAAATGAATTGTGATGAAGATATCTGACTTTGAAAGATTTGAAAGGAAATTTCAGTGCTTGTATAATCCAATATTAACTCTCCTTTTATAGCTTATTGAAGCATGATTTGGGGGAATGGAAAGCCTTTAAAATTTACAGGGTGACTTGTTAAATAACTTGTGTCTGAGTTCCACATAGGTTGTTCTTAAAGCAATGCTCTCTCATAGTCTTTTCCTTAGAAGGATATGTGGACAACCTAGAAAGTGTTAGAAAGAAGTTGTGTTGTATCCAGTTTTGCAAGATGACACTTGTTCCAGTATTTTTCAAAACAGCTCAGCTTGTACAGTAGATATCTAGTGAATGCTCAGGGGCATCCTTGTTACTATTTTTATTATTTCTGAAAGTAATGTGTTTTAATACGTGGTATTAGAGCAATGGAGAAGTGTATTTAGGTGACAAATTGTATTTCAAATATTTGAAAGTGACGTTTAGCTAAAAATATATTTTTTAAAAGAAAACATATATAGTTAACTGTCAGGTTACTAAATGTAAAAGAAGTTAATACTGATAAACATTAGTCATTAAGTAATACATGATAAGTAAAGCAGAATGATCTATTTTCCAAGCATTAGCAGAGATTTTGGAGACAATAAGTTAGTTATCATATATTCAAACAGTAACTACCTTGAGCAAGACATTGTACATAAAGTGTCTTGATATAAAATGCAAGTCTAGATTCTTCTGAATGATTCTTTATGACTTTTAAATTTATTTGATAAGATTTGAAAAGTCTTCTTAGCCATAACATTAAAAAAATTCTTTAACATTTAAGAAGTGTTAAATGGAATAGCATAGTTGTAGAGCTGTGAAGAACATTTGAGCAATGATAGCAAATAAACTTTTTTACTGATTTGCATTTCAATGTATGTATAATTTATAAATTAAGATAGATTAGCTCATAGTTTTGGAGGTGACACAGTCTCAGATGATGTACTCTTTTATGTTTCTAATTTAAGTTAAAGAGGAATTAAAGGTAAGTGAAGGTAAGTGCAGATATACAGCATAAGTAATATACTTAGAACTCAGTAAAAACAAGTTATTCAGTAATAAAAGTCTGGAGAAATAATAGCTAACCTTATACTTCCTATCATCTGATACTTAAAAATGCTTTCTTATAAGATTATTCTTTACCATGCATTTAAATATTTTAATGATTATTCAATTATATTTTTCTATTTTCTTTATTATTCCTTAATGTAATTTAGGCTTTAGATATCTTAACCATTTGGGTTCTGTGTCCTACATCGAGATGGAAGTTTGCTGGTGATAAGTCAAATATTTAAAGGGAACTACCTTGTGAATTATCTTTGTCTATTAAAGCATAGCTGTCTACCTGGCAATCCATCATATCTTAGTCATATTTTTTTCTAATTTTCCCTCACCTTTTCTGTTGTCCATTTATTCTGTTGTCCATTTATTCACTTCTCTGAACAGTCCTTCTGTGTTACTTAAGGATTTTATTGTTAATGTTGCTTATACTTTCAGTGCTTTGGAAGGTGCTAGTCTCCTGTTTTCTACAATGTGATACTGAGTTTAAAACAGTGCTTGTCTTCATTTTTGTTTTGGCTCAGGCCTTCAGCAGATCCTTTAATGGATGCTGTCACTTTCATGATTATTGGGATCAAATACCAGTAACTACTCTATTATTTACCTTATCATAGGATTGTAGTTTTGAGTCATTTAATACTATAGTTACTGATTAAGTTCATATAGGTTTCTTTAAACAGATTCTGCTTTCAAATTTGAAAACAATATATTAATTCTCTTTCTTCACTCTGTACACTTAGAATCTCACTGAAACTCAATTCTGGTGAACTTAAAATGTATTCAGAGTTCTTGCCTATATTCATATAAAATGTGCCTACTCACTGAGTAGGCACATTTTATATGAATATAGGTAGGAACTTTGTTTTGTGATAAATAAGGAGATGCTGACAGTAGGTTTGTGCTTTTTACCTAATACAGGGTAAAAACTTTTATTTCTACATTTTTCTTCCCCCATTATCTCTGCCACCATCCCTTAGACTTCAGGAGCATAATGACCCAGGTAGCTAGGGTGGAAACTGAGCATGTGGACCCTACATCTTTTGGGGAGGGTGGTGAAAAACTGTGTCATGTCAGGTTAGATCTGAATCTCTAGGAGAATAGCTTTTTTGATCTGTTGGCTCCTTTGAGTCTCCCTTTTACTTTATCCTTTGAAAACCAATTGCATACTTCACTTCCATTGCTTCCAGATATGGCATATGATTTTTCTTAGGCTACTGTTGAAATTTAGCATAATATTTCTCCCTTACCTTTCTGTCCTTTTAAAAAAATAGGACTATAGTAAGTCCTCAGTGTCGGTGGTATGTTTTTGGAAACTGACTTTAAAGAAAACATACAGGAAGTCCTCAAATAGTGTCAGTTCATTATAATGATGCAAACAAAACAACTACCTTTGTTATACGTTATTTTGCTTAGAGTCGCAGTTTCTAAGAACCTATCGATGTTAAGTGAGGACTTAATGGTATAGACATTTTGAAGTATTTGAGGGAGTTGCAGTTTGGAAAAATTGTATGAGAGTCTTCATGTCTCTTCTTATTTCTTTAAAAAAATTTAGAATGGAATTTTAATCTGATAAAATGATAATCAGATCCATTTTGGCAAAACCCAGTGAATCTGGCATTTCATGATGGACCTAAGGGTCAGAGCAGGAGAATGGCAGTGAGGCAGGGCTTGTGTCTTGAGGAGAGGCGCTAGGTGATTGGTAGACAAAACAGTGGGCAGTGTAAGGGGTGAGGAAAGACAAGCTAAGAAGGGGAATAATGGGGATTGGGTGGTACACAGTGGGTAAAGCTGGCATTATATTCAAAGGAAAAACTTGGTTAAAGATTGGCAGTGGGAGAAGAATTTCAGATCATAGGGTTGCTTCTCAGGGCATTTTTAATAAGTATTCAATATATACTAAAACATTTTATCTTGAGTTTGTCATTAAGATGATTAACATTGTATCTTATTTTAAGGGAAAATAATTTTAACAAAATGCTGCTTTGTGAATGTTAAATATTTAACATATTTAACTTCTCATTTAAAGACCAGAAAAGATTGTTATTTTGATTAAATAAAAATTGGCTTTAGTAATTCAACTTTATATTTAAAATAATTTTAAACTTCCTGTTATGGAAAAATTTAACATCGAATAATACAACGAATCCTCATGTACCATCAGCTTCAGCAGTTATAAACCTGTGGGCAGTCTCCTTTCATCTATACCATTGCTCATTCCCATATCTACTCCCCCATTAAGCTAATCACAGGTGTCATATCAACTTAAAAATTTAATATGACTGAAAGCATAAGCTGTTGTAGTTCCACATATTTGCGTAATGTTTATTAGTTTCTTTCCTAAGACTGTATGTCTTAAGAAATTTGCCCTTTGTATTTTGTATGTGCCATTTGGGGAATATAAGGAAAAGTTAAATTTCTGGAAATTAATGTGTTCTATGTGTTTAGTTGGAAGTAATTATTATGGTAGTATTAGCTTAGTTGCTTTTTTTTTTTTTTTCAGCTGAGTGCTGTTTTAGAAAATAAAAAGTAAATTTAAAACGTGTTTTTGAGTTAAGCTAGATATCACCCCAGAGTACTGTGATTTTTCAGTTACAATCCATTTGATATATTCTGCCGTAAAATTATATTTCATGTACAGTTTTCATTTTGTATTGTTCCTTATATCACAATTGCAAGTATTTTGGTTGTTCTTGTTGATATGTAAAGAACAAATTAACTACTCCTTATTTGTTCATGGTATAAACATAATGAAAGACTTCAATATAGTTGAAACAGTCTTTTCCACATTTGCCTGCTTTTATGAAAATATTCATTCAGAGTACTTGACATTTGAATATGTGCTATGAAACTTCTTCTTTGATATTTTCTAATTCTCAGCTATGTTCCCTAATGGGTCTTGTATCTAGTGCCTGGGTAGCATAGTGTGACTGGGATAAAATGTCAGTTATTCCACAAATTTTTTTTTATTCTTTGTAAGTGAATGATAATTTTTACTATGTCTTAGATACAGTTTAATTGATCACTCATTATATATTTAATTTTGGAAAATAATTTCATCTAACCCTACCATATATAGATATTTTTGGCTACAAATACTAAATAAAAATATGGCAAATATATCTATGTCTATATAGTTTATTTTGCTTTAAAATTTGAATATCATATTTATTGTAATTGCTCAATACTGACTTCTTTAGCTGATCGATTATAGTTAGGGCTGTTTTTTGCCTTTATTACGTTTCTAGGGAGGATGTTCAGATTATAAGAATCTTTTTATAAGTTAGCTTTGCAATCTTGCTTCTGTGGATTGTCTCATTTCCATTTTGGATTTTTATATTGTAAGTTGTTGCTAAAAATTATTTTTTTCCCTTCTTCCACTTACCTTTTGGACCATGAAGGATATATTAATTAAAGTCAAGCTGCTATTGAGTTTTGTGTCTGAATAATTTCTTATACACTCATCATGAGATTTACTTCTATCATATAAGTACTGCTAGTAAAACCAATGAATGTTTAACTCCTTCATAAGCAAAATTATTTTTATGTGATCTCTAAGAAATTCCTCCTTTCACATTTTTCTGTTTTCATACAGGTCCTCATGCTGATACCGCCAGTGGATGCCAGAATTTGCAGTGTGGTTTTCGAGCCTGCTGCCGCTCTGGCGAATGACCCTTGACTTCTGACCTTTGTCTACTTCATTTAGCTGAGCAGGCTTTCTTTCATGCACTTTACTCATAGCACATTTCTTGTGTTAACCATCCCTTTTTGAGCGTGACTTGTTTTGGCCCCATTTCTTACAACTTCAGAAATCTTAATTTACCAGTGAATTGTAATGTTGTTTCTCTTGCAAATTATACTTTTGTTTTAGAAAGGGATTAGGTCTTTTCAAAAGGGTGAGAACAGTCTTACAGTTTTCTTTTAAATGAAATGCTTTAAAGAATGTTGGTAATGCCATGTCATTTAAAGTATTTCATAGATAATTTTGAGTTTTAAAGTCCATGGAGGTGATTGGTTCTCTTTACACATTAACACTGTACCAAGCTTTGCAGATCTTTTCCGACACACATGTCTGAAGACTTATTTTCAAAGACAGCACATTTTTGGAAACTAATCTCTTTTCCGTAATATATCCTTTATTTCAACGATTCTCAGAAGGCCAATTCAAACAAACCCACATTTAAGGTTCTTTAGGATTATAGAATAAATTGGCTTCTGAGTGTTAGCTCAGTGAGCTAGGAAAGCACCAATCGATATTTGTTTCCTTTAGGGATACTTTGTTCTCACCACTGTCCCTATGTCGTCAAATTTGGGAGAGATTTTTTAAAATACCACAATCATTTGAAGAAATGTATAAATAAAATCTACTTTGAGGACTTTACCAAGTAATACTGTTGTGTTGTGATTTTTATTATAAATCTCAATCCAGGTTTACTTTAGTATAGAATAGGACTACATACTTTGTCTTTGGACCTCCCATGAACTTATTACCCTGACAAATAGTTTTAGACAGATACTGAATTTTATTGAGCTGAATTTTCTTTTTGAAATGAGTTATTCAGTAGTCAAAATTTGAATCTGTAAGTATATCTACTTTGCTTTGTTAAAACATCATGAGATTGGAGGCCTGCCACCCAGAAAGGCACATACTAGTGCCTTTTAGTACAATTTTATGTCATGTAGAAGAAAATGGCAATGTTCCTCCTATCGATACAGATACAGGCGTATGTCATTTTATTGCGTTTTGCTTTATTGCACTTTGCAGATAATGCATTTTTTACAAATGGAAGGTTTATGGCAACTCTGCGTTGAGCCAGTCTATTGGTGCCATGTTTCCAATAAAACTTCTCCCTTCATGTCTCGTATATTTTGATAATTCTTGGAGTATTTCATAGTTTTTCACTATTACTAAATCTGTTGTGGTGATCTGTGGCCAGTGATTGTTTTTACTATTGTAATTGCTTTGGAATGCCATGAACTGTGCCCTAATAAGACAGAGAACTTAATTGATAAATATTATGTATGTTCTGATTGCTCCACTGACCAGTGGTTCCTGTCTCTCTCCTCCTCAGACCTCCCTCTTCCTAGAGACACAACAATATTGAAATTAGGCCCCAGCTTATAACCTTGCAGTGGACTTTAAGTGTTGAAGTGAAAGGAAGAGTCATGTCTCTCACTTTAAGTGAAAAGCTAGAAATGATTAGGCTTAGTGAGCAAGGCATGTCGAAAACTTAGGCCCTAATCTACGCTTCTTGTGCCATACAGCAAAGTTGTGAATGCAACAGGAAAGTTCTTGAAGGAAATTAAAAGTGCTACTCCAGTGAACACCCAATGATAAGAAAGTGAAACAGCTTTATTACTGATATGGAGAAAGTTTTAGTGGTCTGGATAAATGAAACTAGCCATAAAATTCCCTTAAGCCAAAGCCTAATTCAGAGTAAGACCCTAACTCTCTTCAATTCCATGAAGGCTGAGAGAAGTGAGGAAGCTTCAGAAAAGGTTGAAGCTAGCAGAGGTTGATTCATGAGGTTTAAGGAAAGAAACCTTCTCTATAACATAAAAATAGAAGGTGAGGTAGCAAGTGCTAATATAGAAGCTGCAGCAAGTTATTCAGAAGATCTAGCTAAGGTCATTGATTTGAAAGTGGCTACATTAAATATCAGATTTTCAGTGTGTAGACAAAACAGCCTTCTATTGGAAGAAGATGCCATCTAAATCTTTAATAGCTAGAGAGGAGAAATCAATGCCTGGCTTAAAAGGGCAAGTGGACTCTTAATGTTAGAGATTGATGCAGCTAGTGACTATGTTGAAGAGAATACTCATTTGCCATTCTGAAAAACCTAAGGCCCTTAAGAATTATTGCTAAGTCTACTCTGTGCTCTGTAAATGGAACAACAAAGTCAGTAAGATAGTATATCTGTGTACAGCATGGTTTGCTGAATATTTTAGGCCCACTGTTGAGACCTGCTCAAAAAATTTCTTTCAAAACGTTACTGCTTATTGACAAGGCTCCTGGTCACCCAAGAGCTCTGGTGGAGATGTACAAGGAGATTGACGTTTTCATGCCTGTTAACACAACATCTATTCTGCAGCTCCATGCAGAATTACTCCATGGATCAAGGAATAATTCTGACTTTCAAGTCTTATTAAGAAATACATTTTGTATGGCTATAGTTGCCATAGATAGTGATTCCTCTGATGGATCAGGGCAAAGTAAATTGAAAATATTCTGGAAAGGATTCAATTAGAAGGATTCACCATTCCAGGTGCCATTAAGAATATTCGTGATTCATTGGAGGAGGTCAGAATATCAGCATTAACAAGAGATTGGATGAAGTTGGTTCCAACTCTCAATGGATGTCTTTGTAGGGTTCCAGACTTTAGTGGAGGAAGTCACTGCAGATGTGGTGAAAATAGAACCAGAATTAGAAATAGAGCCTGAAGATCTGACTGAATTGCTGCAACCTCATGATAAAACTTGAATGGTTATAGAGTTGCTTCTTATGGATGAGCAAAGAATATTTGTTTCTTGGTCGGGCGCGGTGGCTCACTCTTGTAATCCCAGCACTTTGGGAGGCGGAGGCAGGAAGATTGCTTGTGTCCAGGAGCTCAAGACCAGCCTAGACAACATAGTGAGACCCTGTCTCTACAAAAAGTAAAAGATTAGCTGGGTGTGGTGGTGTGTACCTGTAGTCCCAGCTACTTGAGAGACTGAGGTGTGAGGATTGCTTGAGCCTAGGAGGTTGAGGCTGCAGTGAACCATAATCACACCACTGCACTCTGCCTGGACGACAGAGCAAGACCCTGTCTCAAAAAAGTTTATTGAGATGGACTCTACTCCTGGCGAAGATGCTGTGAACATTTTTCAAATGACAACAAAGGATTTAGAATATTACATAAACTTAATTGATAAAGCAGTGGCAGAGTTTGAGAAGATTGATTCCAGTTTTGAAAGAGATTCTGTGGGTAAGATGCTATCAGCATTTCATGCTACAGAGAAATCTTTCATGAAAGGAAGAAAGGAAGAGTCAGTCAATGCAACAAACTTCATTGTTGTCTTATTTTAAGAAATTCTCACAGCCACCCCAACCATCAGCAACCACCAGTTGCTAATCAGCCAGCAACATCGAGGCAAGACCCTCCATCAGCAAAAAATTACAACTTACTGCAGGCTCAGATGATCATTAGCACTTTTGAACAATAAAGTATTTTTAAATTAAGGTATGTACATTTTTGAGATAATGCTTTTGCACGCTTAATACACTATAATACAGTGTAAACATAACTTTGCACTGGGAAACCAAAAAAATTGGTGTGACTGATTTTATTGCAGTATTAACTTTATTGCAATGGTCTGGAACCAAGTGCACACTATCTCCGAGGTATGCCTGTACATGCAAACCCGTGGAAGATGAAGTAATCTTGCAGTCTTGGATATTTATTTGTTTTGTTTATTTGGAGAGAGGAGGAGGAGTAGCAATAAAAACTGGTAAACATTCAGTTCAGGCAAATTGTCTTAGTGTTTTCTAAAGATGAAGAATCATTTGATGGAATATAACTCACTACTGCTTTTTATTTCAACTAACATTTGAATTAAACACAGCAAAGGAGGAGGAACTCTAAAGGCTCTAATGATGCTCTCTTTAAAGCTTTACCTTGCTCTAAGGTAAAACTTAAGTTTCTCTCACTTTCATTCCATTGCTGTTAATATTTGCCCAAGCAAAAGGTAAGTAAGTACAAAGGAATAGAGGCAGGAAGCTCATAATGTATCCTACTGTGGGTAGTCTCAATTGAATTTCAGGGTCAAGTAGCAGACACAAGGCAGACTGCTAAATAGAACACTTTGCACAGTTTGAAAACAGTTGATAATTTTATTATTTGCCAATAATATGTTCTTCTGATGTGATGCATATAATTTAAAATTTTCTCATATCCTAAGTGTAGTTTTTACATGATACAGAAAGTACAGTGAAAAAAATTACCTGTTGCGTATAAGAGAGGCAACATAGATCCAAACAGACAAAACATTTTTGGGGTATGGGTGTATGTATACAGCTAAAGCAAATTCAACATTAGGAACATCAATATTATGTACTCCAGTACTATACACAGCGTCAATTAAAGGCTTCACTTCAGAATAAGGCATGTGAAGAGGAAATCCAGAGAACTGAAGGGAAAAAACATTTGTAGTCATTAGTGAAGTTTGAAGATTTAATACATTTTTTTCCTACATACATGTATGCAATTAAGATAAGTGTTCTGGATCTCAGTTATTTGCTTGTGTTTTTCTACTCAGCTATTAGCAATACAGAAAATCGAGAGTTGCTTAATATCCATTTTGTTTTCCTTGCATATAGGTGTATAAGCCACCTGTTAAGTCACTCCATCACTGTTCCCTCTTTTTGAAAGTACGTAGTATGCATAGTAACCATTGTAATTCCAGATACATAGGTTAAACTAACAAATACATTTCTTTTTTCTTTTTCTTTTTTTTTTTGAGACAGGTCTGACTGTTGTCCATGCTAGAGTGCAGTGGCATGATCATGGCTCACTGCAGCCTCGGCCTCCTGCTGGGCTCAAGTGGTCCCCCCACTTTAGCCTCCTGAGTAGCTGGGACTGCAGGCAAGTGCCACCATCCTGGCTACTTTTTGTATTTTTTGTAGAGATGGAGTTTTGCCATGCTGCCAAGGCTGATCTTGAACTCCAGGGCTCAAGCGATCCGCTGCCTCGGTCTCCCAAAGTGCTGGGGTTACAGGTTTGAGCCATAGCGCCCGACAATAATTTTCGTCCCCTTGGCTACAATGATCCACGGGGATGGGCAAGTGATCAAAGGGAGTCTCAGAGGGAATCTTGGGAAACTTGTTAGGAATAATGGCACGTGATGTTCTCCTGCTTTGGGTAGTAGGTGCGCAGATGTGAATTCTGTAAGTGTTCCAGCATTTGCTTCCATGAGGAAACCCAGTCTCAGGATGATGCCATCATACGGAAGAGGAGGGCAGAATGGGAGGACTTGCAAAAGAGTGGGACAGCCCTGATAGCTACCCTCTAAGCTTTACTTAAGCCAGTAGATTCTCTATTGCTCAAGCCTTTTTGAGTTTTCTGACACTTGAACTGAAAATATCCTGGCTGAGAACCTGCCTTATAAGTTAAAGGATAAATTTTACTCAGTGAGTGATCTAATTTGACCTTCACACTGTTTAGCTAGCAAGGCTTACTGTTAAGTTTTAGTTACGAGCCTGCTTTGTAGGTTTTATTATCCAGCTATAGCATGTGAACATAGCAGCAGGCAGTAGAGAGGGTATATCGTCTATTAATAACCACCTTTCTTAGCAATGAAAAGCAATCAGTATAAAACCATATCCTTAAAAAAAACTGCTCTAGTGTTTTGATCCTTATGCACAGTTGTGTCTAACATGATTTAGCCAGATGTTTTCATTTTATTTGATACGTAAATGTATTTCATAAAAGGTATTTTTCATGGGATACTTATATGAAAAATGGTGGTATTTTGCTATTTCATGATTATTGAGGTTTAAAACTTATGATCACAGTTTTTAGTTTATGCTGCTTTAAATATGTACTTCTGGGAGCAACGTGGGTCTTTTGATTCCAGAAACCTATTATTGGCTAATTTCCAATTTGAAACAAGGAAATCCACAGTCAGTTTAGGATCCATTTGTAACTTACCCTGTAGTCTCCCAGCTGTTTTAGCAGTTCTGCTCTGTGGTCATCTTCTACATCTTCTCCTTGACTTTTTTCTAACAGAGGCAAGAAGTGACGCAGAGTAGAGGTACAATACCTATTCCACCGAGTCAGATGGCGTGGCCTCCAGTCCATGATTTTTTCTTTTAGTATTTTTTCAATCCTGGTCACAAAACATAAATTCCATTTTTTGGTGACTCACTTTTCCCTTGTTAAAAAATGTATGTAGTATGTAGTGGGGATTCAGATGATTGTATAACTATATTTTTGTTGATAGAGTTGTGATTATCCAGGCATAGTTAATGTCTAATAATGGGCTACTCCCTCGGGATTCAAAATTAACATGCAGTCCTGTCCTTAAGGGTTGTATATGAGTTGAGATGGGAAATAGTCCTATAAATAGAAAGTATGTGTATCCTAAGAGCTATAACAGATGCTTGAAATGTAACACAGAAGAGGGAGTACTGAATGACTTGGGGATAGCTGAATTCAATACATGCAGCAAAAGTTTATTATTATTAATTTTTTTTAAAGGCAGGATCTTGCTCTGTTGCCCAGGCTGGATTGAAGTGGTACAATCACAGCTCACTGCATCCTCAACTCTCGGGCTCAAGTGAACCTCCCACCTCAGCCTCTTTGGTAGCTGGGACCACAGGTGCATGCCATTATGTCTGGCTAATTTTTTTTTCTTTTTTATAGAGACAAGGTCTTGCTATGTTGCCCAGGCTGGTCTCAAATTCTTGGGATCAAGTGATCCGCCTGCCTTGGCCTCCCAAAGTGTTGAGATTACAAGTGTGAGCCACTGCGCTTGGCCATGAAATGTTTTTTTGAAATGTTATGACTATACTCATTGGTAGTATATATACAGACAGATGAATTAGACACAGGCGTAAGAAGTAGGGCTTATGTTGAAAGCCTCAAATATTTGTGGAGCTCTTAGTGCCTCGTGATTTATTCACATCATGAATAGTGAATTCTATTCATGATGATTAATTTTTTTCTAAATTGCCTTAAAACTGCCTTTAAAATACCAACATCATTGAAACTATTTGTGATAAGTACAGGTATTGGGTTCATAGGGTGTGAAGTTTAAGCATGGAATGAAGGAAAATAGCTACTATTTATTGAGCCATTATTTACCAGATACTGCGCTAAGTGCTTTATGTAGATTTTTATTTAATCTCAATAATAACCTTACGAGGTAGGGGATATTGTCCTGATTTTACAGATGAGGGGACAGTTTGAGGTAGGATAAGTGATTTGAGTAAGGCAAAGGAGCTTGGATTCAAATTGAAACCCTGCTGATTCTAAAGCCTCTTGTACATTCCCTAACTAAATGCATGGGTTTAGAGACCTAGCTAGCTTCTCATTGTTCGGTAGTCATAGGGATCATTTCTTTTTTGGTGCTTAGCACATCTTTGTTTTGGGTTTCAAGATGGTCTGCGCACGAAAGTATGGACGAATTGTCAGGCATTTTAATATTGGAGAAATAAATGACTTGGGTCCAATCAATAGCATGTTGAAGCTATCAGAAAAAAACAAAAAGGTTGTTTGGAGATTAGTTGTTCTAGTTGGGGATCTTGAATAAGGCATTATGGAGAAATTGAGAGTAAATGAGTGTAAACCGATATTTTCTAGTAATAATGCCTCAAGAGGGGTCACACAGCTTAATACAGTAGAAACAGTACACATGCCTTGAAATCAGAAAGGTTGGGCTGGGCTCAGAAGCCCCCTTTAACACTTAAACAAGTATGTGGACCTCTCTGAGCCTCAGTTTTCACATTGTGAAACCAGGAGAATAAGTTCTATTTTTACAGGGTTATGAGAATTACAGAGACTCATACAGGCTCTTACTGATCTTCTCCGTGTGTTAGGTCCATAAACTAGCTGCAGTTCAATAGGACAGAAGAGGTATATTTAAGCTGAGAATTATGATGTGCCTCAACAACACCTATAACATGATGTTAAACTCCAATCCAAGGTGAAGTCCCTGTAGAAGTACATATTACTGGTGTTCCACTCTGGTTGGTTCCACAGCATGCTGATGCTAAAGGCTCCTTTTGAGCCATGGGATTTAGAGATCACATCTGTATTTGGAATCTATAAACATAAATTAAAGTTAAGTTGCCTAAATTGTTTCACATTCATCCAGGCTGACAGTGGTTTAAAGTTTGGTATTATACTCCTAGTGACAGATTACATGTGGATTTATGGATGTTATGTTACCTGTCTTGTAGCTCAGCTGCAGCTGCTTTGTCTGAGCGCTGGTAAATTAGCTCTTCAGGCTATAGAAGAGAAAATAGTTCAGAAAGTATAAAAATCACCTACAGTTAATTTGAACATCCTTTTAAAAATCTTAAAAATCAATGAAATCTCAGACATCGAGATATAGAAAATAATATAATGCATGCTGATGTACCCATGACCCACCATAAGTAAAACATCATAATATAGTTCTTTCCCAATTTCATTTTTCTTCTCTCTTACCACAGAAGTAACCATGACCTGAATTTGTTTTAACACCCCTTCATTCAACAAGTACTGATTGCCTGCTGTGTGCTAGGCACTTTCATAGGTGAGAGGGATAGGGATTTGGCTATGAATAAAAATTCCTGTCTTCATTAACACAATGTGTTTATGATTTTATTATAGATACATGTACCCCTAAACAACATTTTATAGTTTCGCATGTTTTCTAAACTTTACATAATTGTTTTATGAACATGCAACTTGTGCTTTCTCCCTTAACTTTATATTTAGTGGCAGCAACAAACATATTTTTAGAGGGCTTACTAAGATTCATTAATGCTGATTAACTACTGTAAAATATTCCATCGTGTTACATAATTTTTCTCTTCTGTCATTCCAACTCTTATGCTATTTCAAGCAATGCTTCTACTAAAAATCTTGTATATATCACCTTATACACATATGGGAGAATTTCTCTAGGGTAATGTTCTTCAAAGCTTTTTCTGAAAGGTAGATCTGGAGTATAAAATACATTTCATTACAAACCTAGTACACACATACATATATCTATCAAATGAAACAAAACTTTTAGTAAACTGCTTATGCTTACTACTTACAATCTACTACTGGTCAGGACCCTGTAAGTTAATTTTATGAGCCCCTAGTGGATCATACCCTGCAGTTTAACTTGATGTTTCATTAAAAGTTATGAAATCTATTTAGTGAATTGAGATGAGCATTTAAAAAATTTGGATGGAATACATTTTGTGTTACTTTTTATGTCATGAAACTTTTTATATCAAAACTTTTTCTTCCACATCTGTGTAAGATGTGTATACTGGTCCTTTCACATATATGTAAACATATATATCTGTTTCTTGTTGTGAGTTGAGCTCAGATGCGTTTGATAAACAAATACTGTTCTAGACTACCCAGGGGTAAAAAATATCTTGTAACCCAGTATAATTTCCTATCTTTTACTTTGTCTATATTTAATTGTTAATAAAAGATTTATACCTGAACACTGCAAAGGCCAGGATATGGAAGGCTTCTTGAAAAGAAAGATTTCCATAGCTTGGGCCTGGTGACATCAAAATTTATCCTTAGTGGAGAATCATATCGTTGAATATTAAACCAAATCTAAGAAAGACAAGACTACATTAGCATATATGTTAGCGTGTATACATGCACATGTATGTGTGGCATAGAGGCAGCAGAGAGACAGCAAGTGTTCATACAGGCCGCATACATTTTGTCATTTTTTGATTATAAAAATTATGTGTATTTTACAATCAGTGGCATCATAGAGTTGTCATTGGCCATTTTTTCACATTTTTTATCTGAAGTTGGGGGTGTACCTTAGTGTTGACTGTAGATTTGATAAAAAGTGAGGTTGTTTTTTGTTATAAAAACCAAGGCCACTTCTTTCTTAGGCTAGTCTTTCCTGACCTTTCTTTTCCCAGCCTCCTAATTGAATTGAGTGTCCATTCATCTCTGCATCCACAGCAATGCGCATTCTCTGAGATAGCCCTTGTGTTGGTGAGGCAGCGTAGCATGTTGGTTCTGGAACCAGACCACTTGTGTTTTAATTTTGGCTCCAACATTTACTATTTGTGTGACCTTGGATGATTTATGTAACTTCTGTATGCCTCGGTTTCCTTCTGTATAACAGTGGGATAATAAATAGTATCTACCTCAAGGTTGAGTTGATTCAGTGAGTTAATTAATCTGTACCTCTTAGAAAAATGCCTGGTATGTAGTAAGTGCTCAATAATTGTTAGCTATTTTAAAATTATTATTAGTTAGCATTGTTTATAATTGCCAGTCTATTCGTGTCCACACTAGGCTGTTAGACTTTTGTCCTGAGGACATTCACTGTGTGCCTTATTTACCATTGTATTTTTAGCACCTAGCATAGCTCCTGGCATACAGTAGTCATACTGAGTAACTATGTACATGAATTTGTCCATTCAGTATATTTAATCAGCTACCTACTATGTTGAGGCTCATTTCTAATTACTGGGGATAAAGCAGTGAATGAAACAGATTTTCTACCCTTACAGAGTATCTAATAAGAAAAGATAGCAAACAAATAAGTAAACAGGCAGGCTCACACTCATAATCCCAGCAGTTTGGGAGGCCAAAGCGGGAGGATCACTTGAGGCCAGGGGTTCAAGACCAGTCTGGACAGCATAGTGAGACCCCCCATCTCTAAAAAAAAAATTTTTTTTTTTTTTTTGAGAAGTAGCCAGGCGTGGTGGTGTGTTCCTATAGTCCTAGATGCTTGAGAGGCTGAGGTGGGAGGATTGCTTCAGCCCAGGATTTCAAGGCTCCAGTGAACTGTGGTCACACCACTGCACTCCAGCCTGGATGACAGCAAGGTCCTGTTTAAAGCAACAACAACAACAAAAACCAAGTAAACACATGGGATATCAGATGATGTTGCATGATGTGGTAAATTGTATCATTAGCCCCAATTCTGCACTCCTTTCTATATGCATACCCTTTCTCGTGTTACTTTGCAGTTCCTCCCACTAAAAGAGAAAAAATACACTTTTGCATTCCTTGACTTTTGGCCAGTAGACTGGGACAGAAGTCAGTGTATGGCTTCTGAGCCTACCCTTAAGAGGCTTTGTGTGCTTCTGCTTGTCCTTTTGTGCCTCTGCCATTGTCATTGCACTGCATCCCAGAATAAACACACCTGAAGCTGAGCTCTCCCAGTTGACCCACAGATCTACTGTGAGAAGCAGAGCTTGTCTTGCTACCACAACTTGCAGCAGAGTTGCCCAGCCTCAATTAGCAGAACCTCCCCAGCTGACTCAGATCTCTGAGAATAAATGTTTGAAGCCATTTAGTTTGGGGGTGGGTTTTTACTGTCTTTATTGAGGCAATAGTTAAGTGTGCAAGGGCTGTGGAGAAAACAAAAATGGAGCATTTTAAGGCAGGCAGGGAAGTTCTAACTGGAAAAATCACTTTTCATCAGAAATGCAAGAAGTGAGGGAGAAATCTATGATGATATCCAGTAAGGGGGCAGTGGTCATTTATGCCTAGGAAACAACAAATGTAAAGTGTGCTTTGTTATGTTTGAGGAACAGCAAGGAATATGAAGTAGTTTTAAAGAATAAGCAAGCTGGAGAGAGCAAGTAAGAGGTGACATTATCAGAGGAAGGGGGAGAGAGGTGGGTAGGGTGGGTATCAGATCATGGAGGTCCCGTAGGCCATTTTGAAGATTTAGGCTTTGACTCTTAAGTGAGATAGGAAGTCACTGGAGTATTTGGGTAGAGGAGTGACAATTTGCCTTTTATTTTGACAGGAATTTTCTGTGCTGTTTTGAGACTAGACAAAAGAAGGTAGGGTTAAATAAATGGTGAAACCTTCAGTTAGGACACTTATTTTGAATAATCTGGGTGAGAGCTACAGTGACTTGAACGAACATGCTAGCAGTAAAAGTGGAGAGATGTGGTTGGACGCTGGGTATACTGTGAAGGTGGAACCAGTAGGATTTGGTTTGGATATAGGAGAGAGAGGAATCACAGATGACTCCAAGGATTTTGGCCAAAAAACCGACTGATGAAATTGACATTTATCGAGATGGGAAAGACTGCAAAGGGGAATCAGGAGTTTGGGCATCTTAAGTTTGAGATGTCTCTCTCACATCCAAATGAGGATGTTGAGTAGGTGATTGGATATTTGAGTCTGAAGTTCAGGGGAGCTAGGTGAGCTGGAGATATAAACTTGGGAATCATCGGCATGTATGTGGTATTCCCTGGGAGGAAGTATAGGTACAAAAGAGGTTTGATGAACTTTGAGGATCTCTAATGTTTCAAATTTGGAGAATACAGAAAAAGTAGCAAAGGATATAGAGAAGCAGAAGCCAGTAAGGTAGGAGGCCTTGACTTGGAATCCAAATCAGAAAATTGGCTTAAGACAAGATCTTTAAGAACTACAATTTGGCTATAGAGTAGAGAATGTTCAGAAAAGTAGTGGGAAATTGCACTGCATACATAGGGCTTTGAGATCCAAGGTGGAAAGTTTACTCTTAAATCTGTATGCAGTGAAGTTCCCCTAGTACTTTCTGAGCCAGAAAGTGATGAAAGCTTAATCAGGTATCCGTGTATCAAAAAGTGAACTCAACTGGGGATACTGTTTAGTTAGTCATTTATAGAAATGTAGGGCAAAACAATAATGGCATGACCTGGGAAATAGCAGAGATAGCATCTATATGATTTGGCCTCTATAATTAGGATTGAAGTAGAATGAAGTAAGGGAGAGGGAAAATCAAGAATAAATCGAGGGTTTGAATCAGGATAAGTGATAATGATAGAAATAGGAAGCCAGGAAGGGGAGCTGGTTTGGGGGAAAATGATTTGAGTTTTGCATGTGCTGTGTGAGATTTTGATAAGGCACCTGGGTGTCTAGCAAACAGCTGAAAATTCAAGACAAAGGTTCTGGGGCTGGTTACAGATTTATCACTTCTCTACCAGGATAAACTAGATAGAGCCACAATTAATAATAATAGGTGTGGTCCTAGAAGAATCTAAATATAGAATCTTGAGGAACTTCTATTTTTAAGGGGTGGGAAGAAGAGCCATTGAAAGAAACATAAGAAACAACTGGAGAGTAATGAAGAGCAAACTGTCCTTTATCAGTAAACTACGGAGGGGGAAAGTGTTTTTTCATGAAGAACATTAGTTGTGATTTTTATGTTAAATGACAGAAAAGGAGAGGAGTGAAAATGAGAAGCAGCCATTGGATTTATTTATTCATTAGCAAGACAATGGTGCTTCTCAGAGTTTAATTTCTGCAGTATGGTCAGGAAGGAAGAGCTAGATTACAGTAGGTTAAGGTCTGAGTGTGCTTATAACGTGAAAGCAAGAGATATAACTAGTATTTGAAGAACTTGGGGAGGAAAGGGAAGAAAGGCAATGTAGTTTTAGGTGTATAGCCAGGTTGGGAAAAGGGTATTTTAGAATTGTTGGACCCCTGAGCGTATCAATAGATAGAGAAGGAGAGAGAAAAAATAGAGGAGCTAGTTGGATGGAATAGTGGAGCATGGAATGGGAATGGAAACAAGCACAGTGGAAAGGGAAGAGACTTATTCCTTGGAAAAGGAATGACAGGAGGAGAAAGACTGACATCCAAAGAAGTTGTGTGGTGGAGTAGAGGGCAGTTGAGGTTTCAGAGTGCCAGGACAACAAAGCCAGGAGGCGGTCCTCTGCTGAGTGGCCAAGGCTTAGAGCAGGTTTAGAAGAGCTACAATGGGGGATGCACAACATCATAAGCTACTATTACCCATCTCAGAGAAGAGGAGAAAAGAATGTTCTTTCTTCCTCACAAAACCTTAGCATTATGAGAATTAGTCAACCATATAGTAATTGTTTTGAGAGCTGGTAATAATTTTGACAGATAACAGAGTTATTTGAAGGCTTTTTCAGTGCCTGTTAACCCTGCTTGATTACTAATGACCTTAAAATGATCCTCTAAATGTAGATGAGGCTTAGCAGATCACTTTTCATTATAATGACTTTTATTAAAAATAATAACATGAGAATGGTGTTCCACAGTGCTCTTTACATATGTAATTAATAGTGCTGTAGTTGCTATTTGCTGAACACATGAAGGACAGATATTTTGCTGCGTGCTTGGCATATATTATCTCTAATTTTAGCAGTAACGCTTAAAAAAAATAGGTTGATGGGGCTGGGCACGGTGGCTCACGCCTGTAATCCCAGCGCTTTGGGAGGCTGAGGCGGGCAGATCACCTGAGGTCAGGAGCTCAAGACCAGTCTGACCAACGTGGAGAAACCCCGTCTCTACTAAAAATACAAAATTAGCTGGGTGTGGTGGTGCATGCCTGTAATCCCAGCTACTCAGAAGGCTGAGGCAGGAGAATTGCTTGAACCCGAGAGACGGAGGTTGCGTTGAGCCGAGATCGCTCCGTTGCACTCCAGCCTGGGCAACAAGAGTGAAAGTCCGTCTCAAAAAAAAAAAAAAAAAAAAAAAAAAAAATAGACTGATGGTCTTCAGAGAAGGGTGCATACCCCAGGAGGATGGGAAGAAAAAAAATAGATTTCATGTTTAAAGTAGTTTTTGGTATATTGATACGAAAATATATATAATTCATAAAAATATGCATGTTGGGGATGCATGTGCAAACAGTTTTTATAGACAGAAGCACATAAAAACAATCATTCAATAATTTGCTGGGTGTGGTGGCTCGCGCCTGTAATCCCAGCACTTCGGGAGGCTAAGGCAGGTGGATCACTTGAGGCCAGGAGTTGGAGATGAGCCTGGTCAATATGGTGAGACCTCATCTCTTACTAAATTAGCCAGGCAAGTTGGCACGTGCCTGTGATCCCAGCTACTTGGGAGGCTGAGGTAGGAGAATCGCATGAACGCAGGATGTGGAGATTGCAGTGAGCTGAGATGGCACCACTGGACTCCAGCCTAGGCGACAGAGTGAAACTATCTCAAAAGAAAAATAATAATTAAAAAAATAATTAAAGAGTTGTTACTCTGTTAGGTGCTTAACATTAATAATCTCATTCACTTCTCACAACTACTCTATAAAGTAGTGACTTTACATTTCTAAAGTAATGACTTTACTGTTACCTCCATTTTACCAGCGAAGAAGCTGAAGCTGTGAGAGATTGACTTTCCCAAGCCCACACAACTAGTAAATGATAAAATTGGAGTTTAAACTGAGGCAGTCTGATCGCATAACTCATTTTTCTTTGAGATGGAGTCTTGCTCTGTTGCCCAGGATGGAATGCAGTGACTCCATCTCAGCTCATTGCAACCTCCGCCTCCTGGGTTCAAGCAATTCTCCTGCCTCAGCCTCCCAAGTAGCTGGGATTACAGAGTCACACCATCATGCCCAGCTAATTTTTGTATTTTCAGTAGAGACGGGGTTTCGCCATGTTGGCCAGGCTGGTCTCGAACTCCTGACCTTAGGTGATCCACCCACCTTGGCCTCCCAAAGTGCTGGGATTACAGGCATGAGCCACAGCGCCCAGCTCTATAACTTATATTTTTAACCACTACTTTATTTAGTACCCTTCACAATAAAATCACGCAGCCCTCAAAACTGGCTCAACTAGAATTACCTGGGGATATTGCAGGCCAGGTGAGACCTGGGAATCTCCTTTGAAAAAAGAAAGAGAGAAAGAGACAGAGAAACCCAATCTGTTCCAGTGACAAATTTGCCTCAGTTCTTAAAACACTATGAATTAGAAATTGTAAACTCTATTTTGGATGAGAAAACTAAGGACAGACCCAGGACACAAACTCAGGTCCTCTGAATCTAAATCCTGTATTCCTTTGTTATTCTGCTTCTCGGGCAGGTCAGGTGACTAATTGAACCAAAAGTTGTATTTAGCACAGTTCTGCCACTGTGCTTGACACTGCATTTCTTTAACTGGTATATATATATGTGTATATATATATATATTCATTTATATAAATATTTTGGTTACATAAAATATTTAAATCAATAGGTCAGTTATTTAAAAGGAACGACAGCTAACCATATTTAAGAAGAAATGTTAATACTTACATTGTCAGGACCTATTAAACAGCCCACATTTTTCAAGGGACAGAATGTATCAAATTGTCCATAAAAATGTCCACTGCAGGGATTCCATATTAAATAACGACCTTGCTCCCAAGTTAGCACATAGGCAGTTGGACCCTGAAAGAAGATGGCCATTAAAACTAGTTTTCAACTATTTATGCAGTGAAGGCCAATAGTAGTTTGCACAGACAATTCATTATTTTACTTGGACCCTTAATTTCTGAAATTTCATGGTTAATGGTGAAAACTACTTTGAAGTTCTAGGTTATGCTGAATTTAAAAAGTAAAGTCGAATGCTTAGTTTTGCAAAATTCTTGCATCTGATACTAGTACAATGACCAAAAAAGGACAGTCATCATCTTACTCAACCAGTATATCTTAAGATTGGCTGAAGAACTATTATTAGTGGAAATAAGCAGTCACTGGCGTTTTCTTCTTAGAGTCAGTAAGACTGCCATTTAAGTCTATAGAAGGCTGATTATGTTTGAATAGAAATATTTCTATTTCTAATATAGTAATTTACATTTGATAAACATTTGTAACTATGTAAATGCATAGTAGATTTGGAAGGATATGTACCAAACAATTAAGAATGACTGTACCTGGGGAGGGGAGTGGAATTGGGGGTTGGGGAAGTAGAAGTCCCTTGTCAAGGTATTCTGGATCTTCTGACAAGGGACTTCTACTTTTTACACAGAATACTTACGTATTGTTAGATTCTATTTTTACAATGAGACTTTTTTATTATTTATTTAAATTATTATTTATTTATTATTATTATCATTTATTCCCCCTGTATGATTTCACTTGATGCTCACAACAGTTTTCTGGGGAAGACGGGGCAGAAATTATCCCACTTTTCTATAAAACCCAGAGTTGTGGAGTGACCTACTTAGTGTCACACAGCTAATGAGGAGTGGGCACAGAACCTTGAACTTCAGCCTCATAACTTCCAAGCCCAGTGTTCTTTTATTGGGACCAGACTATCTGGGAGATAATGATGGAGAATGAATTTGAATATGAATATGATACTACTTTATTACCTGCCTTGCAGCAACTCATGCTATCGAATTTCCAAGGATTCCTAGAGCCTTGTGGCCTCTTTGGATAAACTGCTCTAATGTATGTGAATTTTCTAAACTTACCTATTTGTATCACAAATGTAGGGATATTTGTAGTGGGCTAGGGAAAAATTCTAATAGTCTCCAATCTAATAAAAATAACAATGTTAATATAAAAATAAAGCTGCTAACATTCTTTTCATTCCTCCTTATCTGGCTTATTCCCCTTTGCATGCCAGGCTAGCAGCAGATACCTATAGAAGCAGTAGGCATGAAAGGAGAGATCTCTAACCTTACCACACACACTCCTTTGGATCCTCTTCATTGCAAAGCATGAAGACTACCACATCATTAAGGGAATCTGAATTCTTGGGAACATGGCTGGGAAGAGGCCCATACTAAAAGGACAGAGCTAGGTGGGGGCTTTGGATGGTAAAGGGTTCGGGTTTGCCAAAAAATAATCTGAAGTGTTGCATGGGGCCCTGAGGACCACTGAAAACCATTTCATGTCTTATCACTGGTAGTTCTCTCTGCCTGTTATGGCATCTGTGGGCCACTTTCCTAGCAACCCAAAGGATCGTTATGAAAATATGTCCTGTGTGTGATCTGGAACACACAACTCGATTAGACAACTATACTCCTCTGTTAAAGGCAGCCTATGTGGTCTTACCTCAGGAATAGCATTGCCCATCAACAGCCAGGCCTTCTTACCCAGAGACAGAAAGTAATTACACAATAGTACTGCATGTTCTTCTTCATCCCCTGCCAGGAGATCAAGAAATTGCTGACAAAAAGAAAAAAAAGTTATGTTGTATGACTCAATGCTTTATTCTGGATTGGTTGTGCAGGATTCTAATATGTCATAGTAGAGGTTAGTGTCTTGAAGTGTAAGACCTATAATCTTGCCCCAAATTTTGATACTATGTTGATAATTCATTTTTTTAAGAAACCACTTTTAGTGGGCATGGTGTTTTCTCTGACATTGATGATGTGGATTTCTAGAATCAATACTCACTATGATTGTGGTAGGGTCGGGGAGAAAAATTTCAAAGTTTTGTTTTTATTTTTAATGTATATATAGTTCATGTGCTAAACGATCTTTAAAGCACATTACTTCATTAAACTTATTTAATTCTAGAACAATTTGCATATTTTACAGATGAGCAAGTTGAGGTACAGATTAATAAGGTAACACTTAGGAAGTAGTAAAGCCAGTCTAGCTCTAGAGCAAGGGTCACCAGCCCCCCAGCTGTGGACTAGTGCCAGTCTGTGGCCTGTTAGGAACTAGGCTGCACAGCAGGAGGTGAGTAGCAGGTGAACAAGCATTACCACGTGAGCTCTGCCTCTTGTCACATCAGTGGGGGCATTAGATTCTCATAGGAGTGCAAACCCTATTATGAATTGCACATCCAAGGAATCCAGGTCGTGCAGTCCTTATGAGAATCTAATGCCTGATGATCTGAGGTGAAACAGTTTCATTCCAAAACCATCCCTGACTCCACCTCTGACTGATCCGTGGAAAAATTGTATTCTACAAAACTAGTCCCTGATGCCAAAAGGGGACTGCTGCTCTAGAGTACACAAATTCTAGTCTTTCAGTAACTTCTTATAGATGTCTCAAAGTTGTAGAAATTTTATCTCTAAAATTGTCAACATTTATGTTGCCAAAATGTATTGGGGAACAAAAAATTTAAAGTGCACTTAAATTTCTTCAATTTAGGGCTATACTTCAAAGGAAGTTGTATAATACAGTTCAGTTTTATGCAAAAGCAGTACAACATGAGATCCAGAAGTAGAATTAATACCTGTGATAATATATGCTTGTTTCATACTACCTATGATGTATTTGAGAGATTATGCAGCATACATAGATTGTAAATTCCATGAGGGCAGAGACTATGTTTATTTCATTTATAGCCAGAATTTAGTACAGCATCTGGTATGTGGTAAGTGACCAAGAAGTACATACTGAATAAATAATAATTTGCCATGCCTTACAAAGCCCACAAATTAAGGAATATATCATTTCTAATTATAATATAGAATGTAATTTTGGTATTTTTCATAAACAAAACCAAGAAGTTTTACAGTAATACTGGGAGGGTAAATCAGCATTAAGACATCTGAAGTGTTACTTTTAAATTTTTTGTGTAATTAATTTTTTGTTAACTTCTGAACCTTGAGAAAATTGAACCAGGAAGAAAAAATACTTCAAAATTTAGCTCATATTACTAAACAGCCAATTAGATTTTTATGGCTAATGAATGTTGCAATTTAAAATTATGCAAGTCAGTTAGCTAATATTTCATTAAGTCAGCTCAAGTTACTAAATCTGTGAAGAAGAACTACTTACATCAGATGTGCTCCAGAGGTCACAGATACCACCAAATGAGACAGTGTCAGGCAAGAAGGGAATCAAGGACACATATCGAGCCACCAGTTCCTGTATAATCAAAATGAGCTTTACAAACATAATTTCTAATAGAACAGAATGCTGCATCCCCTACCTCATTTCTTAAATCTCAAATATTACAAACATTTACATGTACAAAATGAAACTAATGCTCACTAAATATTGTATTAATATCATCTCCATCCTCACCAAACATCCTATATGGAAGGTTATTGTTATTACCCATTCTTTACAGATGAAGAAACTGTGTCCCTTTGACAAGTCTTTTTTTATTTTCTTTCATTTCGCACTACTTTACTTTCTGATATAAAAAGACTTTCTAGAATCATCTTGAATTTTCACTTGGCCCAGTCTTCAAAGCAGTCATTTCTCTAAGGAGCCCTGGTTGAGAGGGTAATAGTACTTGGGAACCAAGACATGTGGTTCCCAGTAGTACTTGGGAACCAAAACAGTGTGAGGTTTCAGTGCATTTACACATTGTATAATGTTGAAATCAGGGTAATTGGCATATCCATCACTTTAAACATTTATCATTTCTTTGTGGTGATAATATTCAAAATCCTCCCTTCTAGTTAGCTGGAAATATACATTATTATTAACTGTATTCATCATACTGTGTAATAGAACACTAGAACTCATTCTTCCTAACTGTAACTTTGTACCTGTTGAACAGCCTTTCTCCATCTGCACTCCTGCCTTCCCTCCCCAGCCTCTAGTAAACACTATTCTACTCTCTACTTTGAGATAAACTTTTAGTTTCCACATATGCATGAGATCATATTGTCTCTGCCCTTCTGTCCTGGCTTATTTCACTTAACATGCCCACCAGCTTCACCCATGTTGTCGCAAATGACAGAATTTCATTCTGTTTTGTGGTTGATTGGCATTCCATTGTGTATATATACCACATTTTCTTTATTCATTCATCCATAGATGGGTACTTTTCTTGATTCCATATCTTGGCTATTGTGAATAGCACTGCAATACACGTGTGAGTGCAGATACTTCTTTGATATACTGATTTCATTTCCTTTGGATATATACCTAGTAATGGGATTGCCAGATCACATTGTAGTTCTGATTTTAATTTGTGAGGACCCTCTGTACTGTTTTTCAATATTGGCTGTATTAATTTACATTCCTACCAACTGTGTATAAGAGTTCCTCTTTCTTCAGACCCTTGCCAGCATTTGTCATTTTTTGTCTTTCTGAAAAGAGCCATTTTAACTGGAGTGAGGTGGTGTCTCATGGTTTTGATTTGCATTTCTCTGATGATTAGTGATGTTGAACATTTTTTCATTTGTTTGTTGGACATTTGTCTTCTTTTGAGAAATACCAATTCAGCTCCTTTGCTAATTTTTAAATCAAACTATTTGGGGTTTTCTGCTATTGAGTTGTTTGAGTTCCTTACGTATTCTAGATTTTAACCCCTTGTTAGACACAGCTTGCAAATACTATCTCCTATTCTGTGTAGGTTGTCTCTTGACTCTATTGATTGTTTCCTTTGCTGTGCAGAAGCTTTTTAGATTGATGTAATCTCATTTGTCTGTTTTTGCTTTTGTTGCCTGTGCTTTTGAGGTCTTATTAAACAAAATCCCCTCCAAATTTCATGAAGTACTTCCCTTGTATTGTCTTTTAATAGTTTCATAGTTTCAGTTCTTACATTTAATTCATTAATCCTTTCAGAGTTGATTTTTGTATATGGTGAGTGATGGGGGCTCTAGTTTTATTTTTCTGCCTGTGGATGTCATTTTTCCAGCACCATTTATTGACCAGACTGTCCTTTTTCCCAATGTGTGTTCTTGGTGCCTTAGTCAAAAATCAGTTGGCTGTAAATGCATGGACTTATTTCTGGGTTTGCTATCCTCTTCCATTGGTCTATGTGGGTTTTTAGACCAGAGCCATGCTGTTTTAGTTACTACAGTAGTATATTTTGAAGACAGGTAGTGTGATACTTCCAGTTCTTTGTTCTTTTTACTCAAGGTTACTTTGGCTATTTGGGATCTTTTCTTATTTCCATATGAATTTTAAGATTTTTTTTTTTTCTATTTCTGTGAAGAATGTCTTGGTATTTTGATAGTGCATTGAATCTGTAGATTGCTTTGGGTAATATGGATATATTAACAATATTAATTCTTCCAATCCATGAACACAGGATATCTTTCCATTTATTTGTGCCTTCCTCAATTTCTTTCATCAGTGTTTGTAATTTTCTTTTCTTTTCTTTTTTTTTTTTTTTTTTTTGAGATGGAGTCTCGCTCTGTCACCCAGGCTGGAGTGTAGTGGCACGATCCTGGCTCACTGCAAGCTCCGCCTCCCAGGTTCACGCCATTCTCCTGCCTCAGCCTCCCGAGTAGCTGGGACTACAGGTGCCCGCCACCACGCCTGGCTAACTTTTTTTGTATTTTCAGTAGAGACGGGGTTACACCGTATTAGCCCAGGATGGTCTAGATCTCCTGACCTCGTGATCTGCCCGTCTCGGCCTCCCAAAGTGCTGGGATTACAGGCGTGAGCCACCACGCTGAGCCCAGTGTTTGTAATTTTCATTGCAGAGATCTTTCACCTCATTGGTTAAGTTTATCCCTAGGTATCTTATAAATTTTTGTAGCTATTGTATATGGGATTGCTTCTTGATTTTTTAAGCTAGTTTATTATTGGTTTATAGAAACACTACTAAATTTTCTATGTTGATTTTGTTTCCTGCAACTTTACTAAACTTATTTATTAGTTCTAACAGTTTCTTGATGGGGTCTTTAGGGTTTTCTAAATTTATGATCATGTCACCTGCAGATGAGAACAACTTGACTTCCTCCTTTCAAATCTGGATGCCCTTTATTTATTTCTTTTGCCTAATTGCTCTAGCTAGAACTTTCAATACTATGTTGAATAGAGTTGGAGAAAGTGGGCATCTTTGTCTTGTTCCTGATCTTAGAGGAAAACTTTTCAACTTTTCACTGTTCAGTATGATGTTAGCTGTGGGTTTGTCATTTATGACCTTTATTGTGTTGAAATATGTTCCTTCTATACCCAATTCATTGAGTTTTTATCATGAGGGATGTTGAATTCCATTGAATTCTTTTTCACCATCTGTTGAAATGATCAAGTGGTTTTTGTCCTTGATTCTGTAAATGTGATATATCACACTCATCCTTGTATCCCTGGAATGAGTCCCACTTGACCATGTTGCATTTTTTAAAATATGTTATTGAATTTTGTTTGGCAATATTTTGTTGAGGATTTTTAGAGCTATGTTTATCCTAGAATATAGGCCTGTAGTTTTACTGTTGTTATGCCTCTGGTTTTGGTATCAGGATAATGCTGGCCCATCAAATGACTTTAACAGAGTTCCCTCTTCTTTAATTTTTTTTGGAATAGTTTGAGCAGAATTGATGTTAGTCCTTATTTAAATATTTGGTGGAATTTAGCAGTGAAACCATCAGGTCCTAGGCTTTTCTTTGGTAGGAGACTTTTCATTACAGCTTCAATCTCATTACTTGTTATTGTTCTGTTCAGGTATATTTCTTCATGATTCAGTCTTGGTAAGTTGTATATGTTCATGAATTTATTTGTTTCTTCCAAGTTTTATAATTTGGTTCATAGTTGTTCAAATCAGTCTCTTATAATCCTTTGCATTTCTGTGGTATCAGTTGCAGTGTCTCCTTTTTTATTTCTGATTTTATTTAAGTCATCTCTCTTTTTTCTTATTCCAGCTAAAGGTTTGTTGATTTTGTTTATCTTTTCTAAAAATCAGCTCTTTGTTGCATTGATCTTTTGCATTTTTAAGTCTTTATTTTGTTTATTTCTGCTCTTATTTTTATTATTTCTTCCCTTCTACTTAATTTGGGTTTAGATTCTGTGTGCTGTATTCCAAATAATTTCTTTGCTTGTGTATTCTAGTTCAATAATTCTCTTTATATTTAACTGTATGTAATTTACCTCTTATTTAACTGTATTCAATGTTTTGTTTAACCTGTTTAATTTCTAATTTTAACTATTATATCTTTTATTGTTGTAAGTTCCACTTGGTACTTTAAAAAATCTGCCTGTCAATTCCAATGCTCTATTGTTTTTTAATTATACTTTAAATTCCCCAAATTTCTTAAATATATTAAACATGTCTATTTTATATTTTACATCCAATAATTCTTCTGTCTGGAGTTACTATGGCTTGATTCTTCAGTTTGTTGTTTTTGTGAATGAACTCTTACCTTCTTTATGGTGACTTACTTCTTCATTGATGATCTTTCATTGTATGTTCATGTTGCTTGGAATTTTTTTCTGTGGAATTTTTTTGAGGCTGAGTTAGAAGGGCATTCTTCTAGGAATATTTGTGGTATTTATGTTTGCTTTCAACAGGGATCTAGGGGCATTACCAACAGGAAATACTTTCAACTAGATTTTCAGTTGAAGTTTTTTTGGGTTATACAGGTAGTATAAATTCCAGTCTCAAATGTGAGTAAATACAGAGTAGGGGTTAGAAAATTTTCTTTTTTTCTCTTCCATCCAAAGTCAAGACTGAGACAGGCAGTGTTCCTTCTTTAGACAGGGCATTTCCTAGTTTATCCATTGATGGTATTATCCTGAAGAGTCCCAACTCTGCATTTGAGTCTCTAATTCAGTCTTCCAGGCTGCTGTAGCCCCATGCATTATCCCTGTCTCCCACAGCCTTGTGGTCATTGAAACCCAGCTATAGTCATTAGGAATTATCAGATGACCTGAGAGAAAACACTATTTCAAGCTTTCATCATTGTAGAATCTTCCTTTCTTATTTCTTGTCTCTTATATTTTCCCTATCACTTTACTTTCATTTCAGCCATGACTTATTAGATATTTTATTCATCACTCTTAAGTGTTCTCTACTGGGAGAAATTTTCTGTACATCTACTATGCTAGGTAGAATAGAAGTCCCTATTATTGTTTTCTATAAAAATTGAGTAATATAAAAAGCAAATGAAATGTAGAACACAAAGTGGGGTTTTTTGATACATCTATATCTACAAAAAGATATATCATTACCTTGTTTCTAAATTAGTATATTAGTGACTATTAGTAGCAATAACTTCCTATATTATCCACTCTCCAAAGGCAGTTATGGGTTATGGTATCCACGTAAAATTAGCCTGGTTAACATATTGCCTTCTGATTCACACAAGTTTGTGATGGGTATGGTGCTCTGAAGCCAGAGAATGGTGCATACATATTTAATGGCCCAGTGTGGAAGTACTTTGGAATGATGGTCTAAATGCTGAAAATACTTAAATATTTGAAATAATTTTTGCTTAATTTGAACTCAGTGATGCATATAGCATAAGGCGTAATACTGGATAGTTATCTTAGTACAGTTGAATGTGTATAACTTCTGAAGTCAGAGGCATCAGTTCAAATCCTAACAAAGTGATTGAGAATACATAATGAAAACATGTTTATGTAATACATTTTGGAAGTGTAAAGCATTTTCCATATGTTAATTTTCCAACATATGGAAACTGTCATCCCTGGTACCTTTAGACTTTTTTTTTTTTTTTTTTTTTTTTTTTTTTTTTTTGAGACAGAGTCTTGCTCTGTCACCCAGGCTAGAGTGCAATGACACAATTTTGGCTCACTGAAACCTCTGCCTCCCAGGTTCAAGCTATTCTTAGGCCTCAGCCTCCCGAGTAGCTGGGACTACAGGCATGCACCACCACACCAGGCTAATTTTTGTATTTCCAGTAGAGATGGGGTTTCGCCATGTTGGCCAGGCTAGTGTCAAACTCCTGGCCTCAAGTCATCTGCCCGCCTTGGCCTCCCAAAGTGCTGGGATTACAGGCATGAGCCACTGCCCGGCTGCCTTCAGACTTTTCTAAAGGAAGAAAACCTCATGTTAATAAAAATGTTTTAATCATTACTTTTGTCATTAATGATCTCGATATAGTTAACATCTTAAGCACTATGAAATATGGTAATTAAAATGGCAATATATTGAAATGTGAAAACAGTTTTAGCACAGCACTTATTGACTATGAAATACTTACTGCAGTTGCCTGTAGATTATTGGGGTAGACATTAAGGAGCTCCTGAGGAGGGTTTAAAGGTTTGAGATAACGTGTGATAAAAACAGTTTTTCCGCTTATATCAATTACTGTTGTAAGGCACTGACGATTTGGAAACTTTAAGGCACATTCAGCTTGAAACTTCTCAGTTGCTTGAAGTAATTTCTCATCTTCCTGAGACTCAAACTTCAAAAAGAAAGACTTCATGGAGTTTATGTATGATTACAAGAGAGAAAGTACGTGTTCAGGTTCCACAGTCAACATGCAGGAAATGTATGGTTTGGGAATATGACTGACTCCTTACAAAGCTGTCATGTCCTGGTGTCCCTGGAGCTTTATTTAAATTAAATTTGTAGTTTGAAAATTAGACCGACTCATTAAATACTTAAAATATATTTGACAGGATTGAAATAAAGTAGCAGGTAAGCAGCCATATGGAAACTACTACATTAATAATCTATGAAAATTAAACTGTGATGTACTAATTCTGATTGATGAGGCTAGAATTAGGCAGTAGAGTTTTGTGTGTATTTTGATGGTGGTTTTAAGTGTGCAGACTGGGGGCGGCCTCAGAAAATCTAACATCTCATATGTAAATCTTAAGCAACTCATGTTAAATGGGCAGCAAATTTATGGATCTATATCAATGTGTTAAAATGTTTCAAGTCCATAAGCAGTGAAATAACTGATAGTAATGGATCTCAAAGGAAAAAAGAGGCAGAACTAGAAACATCAAATGTATAAGAATTATTTTAAATAACTGGTTGCTCATCTTGGTTCTCTGAGCCAAGATGAGCAAACAATTCCCAGACTTTTTTTTTTTGAGACAGGGTCTTATTCTGTCACCTAGGCTGAAGTGCAGTGGCACAAACACAGCTTACTGTACCCTCAAACTCCTGGGCTCAAGTGATTCTCCCACTTTGGCCTCCTAAAGCAATGGGATTACAGGCGTGAGCCACTACATCCAGCCACCAATTCCCAGACTTTTAAAAAGTAACTCAAAGCAGATGAAACAGAACGAATGTAGATTTCCTTTACACAGATATTGTCATTTCCCCCGCTAAAGCTGCTACTAACAAAAATAACATGAAAAAGAGTGGGTCTTTAAATATCTTTAAATTTTTTTTGTATAAAAATATTTTCATAGTTGGTTACATTTTAAAGGATTTCAGAACAAATTGAAAATTTTATTTTAAAAATTAATTTTGGGGGCTGGGCACAGTGTCTCACACCTGCAATCCCAGCACTTTGAGAGGCTGAGACAAGAGGATCACCTGAGCTCAGGAGTTTGAGACCAGCCTGGGCAACATAATGGGACCCTGTCTCTATTAAAAAAAAAAAAAAAAAAAAAACACAAAACAAACCAGGTGTAGTGATGCGTGCTTGTAGTCCCAGCTACTTGGGAGGCTAAGGTAGGGGGCTCACTTGAGCCTGGGAGGCGGAGGTTGCAGTGAGCTGAGATTGAGCCACTGCACTCCAACCTGGGCAACAGAGTGAGACTCTGTTAAAAAAGAATAATAATTTTAAAACAGAATTTAGAGGCAGTGCTTGAAAATGTTTTTGACATTGTGATATATTTGTTTTCTCAGTCTTTCCCACAAAGTAAGATTCCTGACTTCAGGGATTTTGTTTTTTTATCTCCAGTGTGGAGAATACTACTTGGCACATAGTAAGTATTTAACAAATGAGTGAATGAATGAGGCAATGGAAAACACTTCATTACTTTTTATGACCTCAAATAGAATCTTGATTATCCCAGTTGTTCTTGTCTGCCCCTTATATTGGGGCTGAACTGTGGCTTCTATTTCAGATTTGATTACTATACCCTAAGAAGTTGGAGTAGTGGCTGTAGGGGTTATTTAGGATGGAGACATCTCCAGAAGCCTCCTATATATCCTCATAAAATGTCCCTTGACATCTAAATCTTAACATCATCACAGTCATAACTGCCTACTGCTGAGCATAGTGCCAAGACATAGTAGCTACCTAATAAAAGTTACGATGAATATGTAACTAAGTGAAAGAGGTAAGCTCATACGGCTTTGGTGTAGGTGTATCACAGATTTCTAATGTAGAATGGTCAGTCCAGGAGTAATTGTAATTGTGGAAAAATGGAGAATTATAAAACAAGAATGATGTGCAAAAAAGGACACAGTTGAATTCATCTGTGTTCCTCTAAACTATTTCATTTACTCATTCATCCAAGTTTTGAAAAATGTTGGGAGTCTGAAAAATTCCAGGCACTCTGGATAAATGAGTATGGAAGAATCCTCCAAAAGAACTTTTAGTCTACAGGAGAACATTAATAAGCAATCAGGGACTTGAGACCTACAGTGCTGTGGGAGCATGTAAGAGAGGCAGCTATAGGCACTGTCCAAAAGAACAACAACAATCTTGAATCAGTACTGATTATTGGCATTCCAAGTTAAAAAAAAAAAAAAAGTGTGTCTAAAGCTTTTTCTACCACTTTGATTGGAATGTTCTCTTGAGTCACTTGCCTCTATAAGCAGTCCTTCTTGAGGCCTGTGTTTGAATATTCCTTATGTACACCTAGCATACACATGGTAAGCATTTAGTCTTTAATACTTGTCTAGGCCACCAAGATGCCATTTTATGGTGTGAAACAGGAATTTAAGGATTAGTAGTATGCTATGTTAGTGATCTAAGAAGTGCCAAGGAGAAGTTAAATACTGAAAGAATTTGGGTCATTTATGATGAAACAAATTAAGGTGGAGCTGACAAATTTCAGTTTGATTCAACAGAAAATTTGAAAGGTTCTTGACTGGCTCAATTCTTTGGCCTCTAATGTAAACATTTATAAAAAACTGAATGGGTGTATGTTGCCTTTGAAAAGCTACACTGGCCAGGTGCAGTGGCTCACACCTGTAATCTCAGCACTTTGGGAGGCTGACGCCGGAGGATCACTTGAGCCCAGGAGTTTGAAAGCAGCCTGGTCAACAAAAGGAGACCTCAACTCTACAAAAAAAATAAACAAAATTAGCTGTGCCTAGTGGCACATGCCTGTGGTCCCAGTACTTGGGAGGCTGAGGTAGGAGCATCACTTGGGCTGAAGAGGTCGAGGCTGCAGCAAGCTGTGATGGCACCACTGCACTCCAGCTGGGTGACAGGGCAAGACCCTCTCTCAAAAACAAAAAACAACAACAAAAAAGAAAAGCTGTACTGAGACAGCCCCAACCCACCAGAAATAACTTTCAGAGATACACTGTAAGAAGCAGCTCGTGGGTTTTATAGATTTGCAAAGAGTAGAGCTAGCTCCCAGTATGCAGGTGACATTCAGACTGATGACTTCTTAGATTCAAAGCTAACTAACAGTCTTTCTGATAAAATGAAATGGGCCAAAAGATAAGGCAGGACATTCCTCATGGAACTGGAGACATCTGTAATTCAATGCCCAGGCATTACACATACGTTAGGACATAACACCTGTCCCTCAGGTGGCAGTGGACAGAAGCAGCTAATTAAAGCCTAATAACTATTGACCAATAAAATAGTAAAACAAAATACTTAGTACCTTCTTAAGCATGTTACTCATCTATCAGAGGCAAGAAAGAAAAAGAAACAAGAGGCAGGCTTTAGTAACAGAAATAATCTTTAAAAAAACATTTTTAACAAGATCATGTAAGTGATATTAAAATAAGAGTTTCAGTAGTTTCTACCCGTCTTTACAAATTTTCCATTGGTAAATATATTTAAAACATCCTATGGAATGGTTCCATATGGCATGGTGGTAGAGGAGAGACTCTAATCTGCTAATCCGGGAAGTATTGCTGTAAGTGGAAAAACAATTCCAGGTTGTCGACCCTATAATTTTAGGATGAGACCTTCTCTTTCCTGAATTGTCTGCAAGTGAATCACTGAGCAGTGTTTTCTGCCATTGCCTCTTTTGGACATAAGGGTTCTGTCAATCAACATGCCTTCCTTATCAAACAGCCACAAAGAATCTGCCTTCCATAGGGGTTTTTTAAGCCCTCATTTTAGAGGTCTAAGATAAATGCTTTCTACAGCCACAGTGTGGTAGTGACCTGCCACCAAAGGCAGAATCTGACTGCCATTTAATAGCTTTAGGGAAGAAAGGCTGCAGGACTTGAGGACTGTGGTTCAGAGCCCTGGAGGCCTCTTTAAAGTCCTGCAGTAAGAAGTCAGGGCCCGTGAGGGATGCCTAGTGTGGAGGAGGCTTGGGCTTTCATCCTTTCTGCCAGGATAGACTGCTTTCACGTGTTTTAGAAACACACCCCCAAGGTGGGGTCCTAGCTGACTGCCTGTTCTTCTGTTACATATACATAGAAACAGCAAAATCATCTTTTGTCTGGAAGTATTTTTGCGTGTAAACATGTTTGTTGGCGTTCATTTGAATTTATATTATACATGAAGACAAACATTCAGAATATATTTTCCCTTTCTAAAATATTTTGAAATGCATATATCTAGAGAAGCACTGTTTTACTGACAAAATATACAATTAATTTAAATTTCAGTGCATTGCAGATGGGAGATAGTGATAATATTTTTCTCTGGGAACCAAATTGTAATACTGGAAAAAAAGGAGTATGTTTGTTTTTTTCCATCTCTATCTAAGTCTTAATTATAATGGATAGACTAGAGTAAGCACAGTAATCTGTGCACTATAGGTTAGTAGTTAACAACTTACGCTTACATGTGAATGTAAGCTTGGAGGAATTTTTATTTGCTTTTCTAGCCTACTGTACTCCCAGTGCCTAAGAAATGTCTGTCACATAGAAGATGTGCAGTAAATATATGCTGAATATGTATGGTTTAGAGTCAGACAGACATGTGTTACCTCTGCCTATGTCACCCTGCATAAATTGAAGCTTATTTTCCTCTTCTGTAAGTTGGAGACCCCTTGTCCAAGGCACCTATGCATATTCAGGTCAGAACATGCATCCAAGGTTTGACATAGTGCTAAGGACAAAGTACGGATTCAGTACATCATGGTGGTGGTTGTTGATGTTATTACTGTATTTGTTTACATATGAATAAGAGGTCACCATCAATATATTCTCCCAAATCCAATGAGGGCAGTATGTATAAATGCTGTACAACTATGTTACAGGAAGACATTTATTTCTTAACACATTTATGCCTGAGGTTGCAATTTTTTGAATTTTTGCAATCAGACCTTGGAAATGACCTTGAGAGGTAGGATATAAATAACTCCCACATGCATAGCGTTCCAGTAATGGAACACTAGGCATAAATAGGTTTAATGAAGGTTCAGGGACAGTTGCTAACCAGTGAAAGTTCTGGAAACTCTTTTCTAGAGCTGTTTAAAAGCATACTTGTACGTATATTTATTTCATGAAATGAATTGAGGTGACTCATGAAGGTCATCTAGTCTTATGATCCTATGAATTGATTCAATGCATACCATAGCCAAGGATGTAAGATCAGACATGGAAATGTATTCTTGCCAATACTTGTCAAATAAAAGAGCAATCTGATTTTCTAGTTTGTGATATTTCATTTTCTTCACATTGAGAACATTCTTCTAGAAGTAGAGCATGTTTATATTTGCCTTGCTTTGACTAAAAGTCTTAAGTTTTAGGCAAAGCAAGACAAATATAAACATATTGCTGATTGACCCGATTACTGGTTCAGTGAAAGTACAAACCCACACATCTGTTTTCTCACCACCATTCTGTCTAAACTGAAAGAGTAATAAATGGAGATTGAAGTAAGGAAGGCTTTGTTTGTGTAAGAAAAAGTTCATAAAAGTATAGCCTAGCAAGCATTTCTTGTGTTTTAGCAACATAGACATGGGTTTCCAAACTATAAGTAGTTACCTTTTCTCGAATGGACTCTCCAGGAACCAGCTGGGGCTCAATGGTAATAAAGAGGGTAATGTAGGAGCCTTCACTTAAGCTTCGGACAGAATCAAAACCCCACTCAAGAATCATATTTCGCTCCTTACTGTAGCCCAGAAGAACTGGGGGAATATCTATTTTAAATGTTCCATCAATCTGTGAAGAAAATATGACTTGGTAAACATCCTGATGCTTTTTCCAACAGAAGTTCAGAGGCAAGTGTCAACTCCTTATTGTTTAATAAATTGAACCAAAATTGCTCAGACTGGCATTCAAAGCCAATCCCATCTTTCTAATCTCATCTCTCTAAGCACTCGCCAGAAAGGGCTCTGTACTTCCTTGCCTTCTTTTCATTGTTTAGCAGAGGGTATACTGAATACACAATTTGCTTAGGTTCAAATCTTGGTTTAAACGCAGTTTTGGGTTCAAAACTTGGTTTACAAATGAGGAATCTGAGGCTTCCTCATTAGTAAAAAGAGACAATAATAGTATCTACTTTGTGGGGTTGTTATGAGTAGTGAATGAATAGATATAAAACACTAAGAAAAATGTCCAGCATATGGTAAGCAATCAATAAATATTGGCTACTGGCCATTCCCCATTTCTAGAATGCCCAGCTTCCCATCTCCATTTTTCAGAATTTTAATTATATTCCAAAGCTTAGATCAAATGTTATCTAAGGATACAGGAAAACAAGAGTATAAAAACGATGGCAGGCCAGGCACAGTGGCTCACGCCAGATATCCCAGCACTTTGGGAGGCCGAGGCAGGTAGAACACTTGAGGTCAGGAGTTTGAGACAAGCCTGGCCAACATGGTGAAACTCCATCTTTACCAAAAATACAAAAATTAGCCAGGTGTGGTGGCACACGCCTGTGGTCCCAGCTACTTGGGAGGCTGACGCAGGACAATCGCTTGAACCTGGGAGGTGGAGGTTGCAGTGAGCCGAGATGGCGCCACTGCACTCCAGCCTGGATGACAGAACCAGACTCTGTCTCAAAAATGAAAACAAAAAACTATGGCATGGAAAGTACAGCTGAAATAACCGAGCTTGTTTGTTCTGTAAAATAGATGACACAGGAGGGAATGTGTGCCATTTTTGAAGATTTGAAGTATAAGGATTTAAGACAGGGTTTCTCAGCTTGGGCACTATGGTGGTTAAGTATCAACTTGATTGGACTGAAGGATACAAAGTATTGTTCCTGGGTGTGTCTGTGAGTGTGCTGCCAAGGGAGATTAACATTTGAGTCAGTGGACTGGGTGGGCACCCTCAATCTGGGTGGGCACCATCTGATCAGCTGCCAGCATGGCTAGGAGAAGAGCAGGCAGAAGAATGTGGAAGGACTAGACTGGCTGAGACTTCCCCCCTTCATCTTTCTCCCATGCTGGATGCTTCCTGCCCTCAAACATTAGACTCCAAGTTCTTCAGTTTTTGGACTCTTGGACTTACACCAGTAGTTTGCTAGGGGATCTAGGGCCTTCAGCCCAGACTGAAGGCTGCACTGTCAGCTTCCCTACTTTTGAGGTTTTGGGACTCGGATTGGCTTCCTTGCTCCTCAGCTTGCAGATGGCCTGTTGTGGGACTTCACCTTGTGATCGTGTGGTCAGTTCTCCTAATAAACTTCATTTCATATATATATCTATCCTATTAGTCCTGTCCGTTTAGAGAACCCTAATACAGGCACTATAGATATTTGGCCAGATAATTGCTTGCTATGGAGGTCTGTCCTGTGCATTGTAGGATGTTCAGCAGCATCCCTAGCATCTGCACACTAGATGTCAGTGGCAGTACCAACTCTTACTAGTTGTGAGAGCCAAAAATGTCTTTAGACATGACCAAATGTGGGTACACTTGAGAGCACGCACTTTGGAGTCAAACTTTTTAAATGACAGAAGTAATAAAGTCATTCTCCAAAATGTACTGAAACATAGAAACAAAAAAGTTCAATAGTTTTCTCTGCTTTTACCAACCTCATTTCCCAGGCATAAGCAATGATAGTATATTGAAAGCCAGTACAAGTTGAATCCCACCTCTATTGTAAACTTTGTGATTTGAGCAAGTTACTTAACCTCTCTAGGCTTCTGTTTCTCCATTTATAAAATGAGGATGACAATGCCAATTGTGTTGTGAGGTTTAATTGAGGTGATGTATAAACTACCCGGCAATAACATAAAATATGCACCTAATAAATATTGTTATTAATATTATTATTGTTGAATCAGGTTTCTACTTGTTATGTGTGGCTCCAGAGAATGGAACCAGGACCTAAGAATAGGAATTACAGGGAAGTATATAGATTATGGCACAGTTCAAGGAAAACTTTTATGACAGAGCTATTGGGAAGAGAGCAAACTGCCTCAGAAGGTAGTGGGTTTTAGAGACACCCACACAGAGCACAGATATTACCAGAATATAGTGAAGGAAATTCACTTGTCAAGGAGTTTAGAGTAATTATTTGTGAATACCTTCCCAAATGTGAAATTTAGCAATGCCAAACAACTATCACAGGCAGTGTGATTTGCAAAATAATGTGCTCTTGAATTTTTTTTTCCATTTAAAATCTATTCAGAGAGGGAAATGTAAATTATTTTGACAAACATGTCACTGCATAACCTGTAGCTAATCCCTTTTGCCTAGGGAAGATTGCATTTCCAACTGATTCTTGGGATACCAACCAATTCAAGCCTCTCAGACTTGAGTTTTGGTCTTTTTTTTTTTTTTTTTGGTTTAAACGGAGTCTCGCTCTGTTGCCCAGGCTGGAGTGCAGTGGTGCGATCTCAGCTCACTGCAAGCTCCGCCTCCTGGGTTCACGCCATTGGTCTTGGTTTTAATGGAGAGTCTGTGGTCCAGACAGCATTTACCCTGTGTGGACATTACAGTGATTCAAAGCCTCCTGTTGCCATAGACTTAATACTGGGACTTCAAAGCGATTTCAGAACCTTTAACTGTCCTAGATTAGAGCTACTAAGTCATTCGAGTTGTCAACTTAATGGATCCCCTTAATCAAACCATTAACTCTGAAGAAGGGTGTCTTTGTTAAGCGTGTCTCTGCATTTTTCATATTTTAAATAGTGAGGACTTGTAGAAATATTAATGGAAAGCACTTGATTGAATGGGCTTTCAACTGCCCTGATTGTTTTCTTCAAGTTACTTTCAGGCATCTATCCATTCCACCTTTGTTGTTTTGACAAGTTTCCACTTTATCCCACCTTATTCTTTACCTTTATTTAATATTTAAAAAATTATCAGATTTGCACAGTCATACATTAACTACTAATTGTAAGGAACATAGATACTTAAGGCAAATATGACAGAAGATCAATGGCTTTAGAGGTTTGTTTCTTTTGAGCCTTCTATGGGCTTTGCATATATATTCTTCCAGTGTTGAGGATGTATCGCACAAAGAAAGTTTTTTTGTTTGTTTTTGTTTTTTCTGACATGGAGTCTCGCCCTCTCACCCAGGCTGGAGTGCAATGGCGCGATCTTGGCTCACTGCAACCTCTGCCTCCCTGGTTCAAGCAATTTTCCTGCCTCAGCCTCCCTGGTTCAAGCGATTCTCCTGCCTCAGCCTCCCGAGTAGCTGGGATTACAGGTGTGCACCACCACGCCCGGCTAATTTTTTGTATCTTTAGTAGAGATGGGGTTTCACCATGTTGGCCAGGCTCATCTCCAACTCCTGACCTCAGATGATGTGCCCTCCTTGGCCTCCCAAAGTGCTGGGATTACAGGCATGAGCCACCGCGCCTGGCCCACAAAGAACGTTTTAATAGGAAAAATGGATAGAGAAATTCCCTGCTCTCATGGACCTCTAACTTTAGATACTTACCCTTGCTTGGAAATATATTGTGCTAAATGGAATTTTCACACATCCCAGCCAGTGTCTCTCAATACGAGTATGGATTCCACTTCCTCTTTCACGGTCATCCTAAAGGAAGGGTGGGAAGTAATAATTGCTTAAGAACTCCAGAAACTCATTTAATTAATCTGGCAGCAGGAAAGAAGCAAGATTTTAGCTGAAAGCATGTGAACTTACATTAGACAGACCTAATCAAATTCTGGTACAGATACATAATGGCTTTGTGGCCCTAGGAAAGTCATTTGACCTGTCTGAACCTCAGTTTTCTCATCAATAAACTAGAGATTTAACAATCTATAGGATTATTTAGAATTAAATCAGACAATGTGCGTAAAGCACCTAGTACAATTCCTGGCACAGTGCAGACGCTCAAGTGAAAATAAAAAAACTAGCTCCTTCTCCCTCTCCCCTGTCCCCATTGATACATGTCAAGTTTCAAATATTTCAAACACAAGAAAGATGGAAAATGTTACCAGAGGCGTTTGAACCAAAGTGACTCCATCTTGAGTGAGGGCTAGGAAACATGAGGCTGGGACTTGCTGGGCTGCATTCCCAGAAAGTTAGGCATTCCTGGCCTCTAGATGTTTACAGTTAAGGGAACAGACTGATAATATTTACTAAACAGACCCAGACTTAGGAGTGTCCTGATATCCCGATATCTTGAGAACAGAGGCATTCCTAATTTTGCTTTAAATATAATAAATAGATTCTTGCAAAATACAGTAATTTAGAAAACGAATCCTTTATCACAAACTCTTGTAGCAGAGCACATCTTCCCATGATCTTTTTTTATCCTATATCTAAACAAGCATTGTACCTAGGGTAAACGCATTCTTCCTCTTACTTTCGAGAACACCCTATTCTGTCTATGGAGTGGCTATTCTTTCACCACTTTACTTTCCTAATAAACTCGCTTTTGCTTTGCACTGTGGACTCGCTCTGAATTCTTTCTTGTGTGATATCCAAGAAAGAATCTAGATCGGGACCCCTTTCTGGTAACAATGTGATTGGAACTTATGTAGTGGGTAGAGGATATGAAAGTGAATACAAGTGTCTTTCTTAAAACTGAGAACTTACCTCTAAGACATCATGCAGTACTTCATCAAAAATGTTAATGAACACAACATCTTTCACTGACTGCAGACTGGCTGTGCTGTAATCTCCATTAGGAGCCCTGCAAGACAGCACATGACCAGGGACTGTGAAAATAGGCAACATAGAAATTATGAGCATTCAAATGTCAGCATTTGAAAAATACCCAAATATGAGCACAGATGTTAGAATTAAAAGCATTGCTTTCATTTCTAGGATTTCTCTTGTACAGGGATACTATAATACCTACATTCAAATGGACAGAGCATTAGATTAGAGACTCTATGCAGAGACAAACCCTCTGCTGGCTTGTCCTGGTGAGTCTCATATTCCCCCACACCCTTGTGGTAAGCTTTTCAAGGAGGCAGCTTGCCAGGACTGAGCTAGCTTCGCGGACAGGCTACAAGGTTTCCAGCTGACACTGGAGCTAGTATATGGACTTTCTAAGCAATGGGCCCCAGAAGGGTGCTTCTCCAGCAAAACCACTCTCCAGTGATAAACCTCCTACTGGCTGGTTGGTCTAATGGTCCCTGCCTCACACTTACCTTTTCTGTATATAAGTAAAGCAATACAGGGGTAAGGTCTCCTGTAACATAACCCACTCTGAGTCTAGCTAAGCCTGGAGCAACCGTGCCTCTGCATGGCAGGGCTGGTGTCTGGGGTAATAGGTGTATTTTGTTGAACATTTGACTTTATGTTTTCTTGTTCTTTTTGCTTGTTCTGTGCATAATAGTGGTAGCTGTTACCTTCTTCTGACTTAACTACTTCTTATTTATGTATTTATTTTGAGACAGAGTCTCGCTCTCACTAAGGTTGGAGTGCAGTGGCGTGATCTTGACTCACTGCAACTTCCACCTCCCGGGTTCAAGTAATTCTCCTGCCTCAGCCTCCAAGTAGCTGGGATTACAGGCATGTGCCCTGGCCTCAAGTGATCTGCCCGCCTTGGCCTCCCAAAGTGCTGGGATTACAGGCGTGAGCCACCATGCTCGGCCTGACTTAAGTAGTTCTAATCCTTGCTCTGTCTCTAATTTACTGTGTGGCTTTAAGTAAGTCACCTTCCCATTTTGGGTTTTCGTTTCTTCTCCATAAAGGTAGAGGTTGGACTAGATAATCTCCAAGGTTGCTTCAAGTACTGAAATAATAAGAACCATTTAAATATCTAAAATCCTTTGACCAAACTTCTGAAATGCCTATTTATTTCTGGTGAGGAAGAAAGTATGATTTATGGGAACTAAGGAGTTTCAGATTTACTTGAGGGGACATGAGGAAGAAAGGAAAGCAGTGTAGGTCATTGGGGTCAAGGGAATGAAAAACTTTGGGCTTTAAGAAGCCAGAGCCTGGAGGAGCATAGGATGTCCCAACAATGAATCTGGGGTTTTAAAAGTTGGACATTTTTCCATTTTTATTCTTGAAGGGAGTCAGCTGTGGTACAAGAGGAAAAGCATGGGACTTGGCGTCAGGACACCTGGATCTTGTTGCCGCTCACTAGCTACAAAATCCTTCACCTTAGCCGTTTCTCATGAGCCTGCTTTCTTCACATTTCTTCAAAATGTCCTATAGTTCTTTAAAAAGGAAAATATGCTTACCTAAATGGAAGTTCTAGTTCTTCATTCCAGCTAGGGTTTGGTCCTTCAGCCGTAGTCGTATGGCAAACTGTTCGTTGAAAAGAGACTTCTACAAAGGGACGTACTAAAACCTTAAAATCAAGAGCAAATTCTGAGTTCCCAATGGTTAGTCAAATTATTTTATACTTAGCAAAAATAGAGTATATTTACTAAGTAGTATGTTTCCAAAGAAAATGAAGCAGAGAGCAGACTACCCATGAAGTTTACAGGCATTTCTTAAAAACGTAAGGGGCAAGGTGGAAAGCTGAAGTCCAGCATCTCTCACCTGGCTGAGGGGGTAGTCAGCATTGTGGATTGGGCTGTACGTGCTTGGGGAAGCAGCATGCTTTTCACTGAACATCCTTGAAGACCTCGACGGCTGCTGGAATTTGCTAGGAAGGAAAATGTATGAAGGAAATTAATGATAGAGGAAGTCTAATTATATATTGAGAAGTCAATTATTTATTTATTGAGATAGGGTCTCACTCTGTCACCCAAGCTGAAGTGCAGTGGCATGATCTCGGCTGGTGCAATCTCAGCTCACTGCAACCTCTGTCTCCCAAGCTCAGGTGATCCTCCCACCTCAGCCTCCCAAGTAGCTGGGACTACAGGTGTGAGTCACCACACCTAGCTAATTTTTGTATTTTTAGTAAAGATGTGGTTTTGCCATGTTGCTAAGGCTGGTCTCAAACTTCTGAGCTCAAGTAATCTGCCCACTTTGGCCTCCCAAAGTGCTGGAATCACAGGCATGAGTTACTGCACCTAGCCTTATTTTTATTTTTTAAAAAAATTTTGAGATAGAGTCTTGCTCTGTTGCCCAGGCTGGAGTGCAGTGGCATGATTATGGCTCACTCCAGCCTCAACCTCCCAGGCTCAAGTGATCCTCCCACTTCAGCCTCCTGAGTAGCTGGGACTACAAACACACTCCACCATGCCCAGCTAATTTTTAAAATTTTTTGTAGGGACCAGAGGTCTCAGTATGTTGCTCAGGGTGGTCTTGAACTCCTGCGTTCAAGTGATCCTCCTGTCTTGGGTTCCCAAAGTGCTGATATTGCAGGTGTGAGCCACCATGCCCAGCTTGAGAAGATGCTTTTTTCCAAAGATGTATGGCCCTTGTGGCTGTGGTGACAAACATTCTCCCTTAAGCTTGTTGACATTGCAGAAGGCTTTAGTATGCTCTGGTCCCCACAGAGTCACCTAGAGATTGCTAGAGCCTTCCCCAACTTCCATGCCCAGGCCTGTGTGCTGAGAACAAAGGAAAATGTCTCCTTTCTCCTCCCTTCTAGGGGGCGCCTGAATGGGGGACCTGCCTTTCCCTCCATAGATGAGAGCCTCAATCCCTCACAGATAGGAGATCCTGAGCTTCCTGACCAGCCTGCCCCATCTCCATCCAGTCCAGGTTTTCCCCACTGTCTGTTCTTTGTACCTGCACTCTCCAATAACCCCAAGCTACACATGTCAGGCAAGGAATCTCCTGGGGCCTGCCAAGCCTCACCAGGAAAGGGAGGTGCAGGGATTCCTAGCTTGAGTTAGGATCAGCGAGTCTTATCCTCTTCTCCCTTCTCAACTGCTGTTCTTAAAGGAACAAATGAAGATCACATCCAGAGAGTCTCTTCCAGATACCTCCACCATCACCCTAACAACATACTTGCATATTTGTATTGAACCTTATGGTTTGCCAAGTATTTCACATTCATCACTGGGCAAAATACAAATAGTCTCTTTCTATAGACTATCACCTTTCACAGCTAAGGTTTCAGACAAAGGTAATTGGAACATTTAATGCAACAGGTACCATAGAAAAGCTCTTTTCTCTTTGGAAAACCATCAGTTACTTTATTAAACAAACACTTGTGGCTGGATGCAATGGTTCATGCCTGTATTCCCAGCACTTTGGGAGGCCAAAGTGGGAGAATCGCTTGAGCCCAGGAGTTCAAGACCAGCCTGGTCAACAGAATGAGACCCCATCTCTAAAAAAATAATAAAACAAATTAGCTGGGCTTGGTAGTAGTCTTAGCTACTTGGGAGGTTGAGGGAGGAGGATCTCTTGAGCCCAGGATTTCCAAGTCTGCAGTAAGCTGTGATTGCACCACTGCACTCCAGCCTGGGGGACACAGCAAGACCCTGGGTCTAAGAAGTAAAATTAAAAAACCCCCAAAAACCCATTGGTTTAGTACCTATATTTTAGGCCCCATGTTAGACTTTGGGCTTTTAAGATGAAGATAACACTTCACTGCACACTAGACTGGAAGGCAGACACATAAACAAATCATCTCAATAAAGTGAGATAGGTATTAGACTAGAGGGACGGTCAGAGGCTGTATTAGAACAGTGAGGGAGGCAAAAAAAAAAAAAACAAACAAAAACCCTATGTGGATGAGTGCAAAGGTAAATGGTGAAGACTTGGGCAGGCTTAATGGAACAGTTGATGTCTGAGCTGTCTCGATGTATCTGCATTGAATGTGTAGCATGTAGGATCAATTGTGCTCCCTTGATTTAGTTGAATAAAATGATTTAACACTTAAAAATAGTCTATGGAGGTGAAAATTACAAGAAGCACCTATATGTTCTTTAAAAAATAGTTTTTCATCCCAGTTGAGCTTTGAGGCAATCAGGGTGAAAGGGTAGGCTGTGAGCTCAGGAAAGCAATGCCACAGCAGATTCAAGAGCTTATACGGACATTTACAAGTAACAAAGCATTAGGAATAGTTGATGATGGTAGATGCTCTCTAATAGGTTAAAGAATTAGTTAAAAAATGAAAAGACACACATACACACAAATATGTAGGAGCCGGGTACAGTGGCTCATGCCTATAATCCCAGCACTTTGGGAGGCAGAGGCAGGAGGATCGCTTGAGGCCAGGAGTCCGAGACCAGCCTGGGCAAAATGGGGACACCCTGTCTCTACAAAAAATAAAAAATTAGCCTCGCGTGGTGGGGCACACCTGTAGTCCCAACTACTTGGGAAGCTGAGATGGGAGGATCACTTGAGCCCAGGAGGTCGAGGTTGCAGTGAGCTGTGATAGCACCACTGTACTCAGCCTGGGCAACAGAGTGAGACCCTGTTTCAAAATAAAAAATGTAAGGCAAAATAATGGGGTGAGAGGAAGGAGAGAGACAGAACTAAATTAAAGGGGAAGAACCTAGGGAGAAAAGACACCAAGGGCTGGAACAGTGCTCTTCCAAGGAAACAGTTAGCCAAGCCACTTATACTCTCTTTACTTCCATTTCCCCTTTTGTGAAGTGGAGATAGTAATAGCAGTAACAGTTAAATGAAATCTTATATGTGAACCTGCCTACCATGGTGCTTGAAACATGGTGAATGCACATTAAGTGCTATTTTCTCCCATTACACTGGTAAGGGCACCACCAAAAAGAAGTTTCAGGCCAGGTGCATTGGCTCACACCGGTAATCCCAGCACTTTGAGAGGCTGAGGCAGGAGGATCACTTGAGGCCAGGAGTTCCAGACCAGCCTGGGCAACATAGCAGGACCCTGTCTCTACAAAAAAAAAGAAGTTTTAATTTTTGGTCCTTCCTTCTCTGTTTCCTCAGACTCATCTTCCCAATGGCTGAAGGCTCCCTGTTGCCCCTGGTGTAGTGAATTCTAGTGGTCATAACACATTTATGTTCACAGCACATATGTTTCAGAACCTTGGACAGACACCTTTTGTGAATCTCCCCAGCTCATACCCACTTCTCTGAGATCTGTTCCTATCTTTGGGACTGGTGCTTCTGACCCTGTCTCTCTGGCTATCAGCGATTAGACCTTGGATCAACACCTGACCAAGTTAGCACCTTCAGACTTCTCTGGAGAAAATGACGCTTAATTGGTGGTAATTTAGCTGCATGGGCCACTTCCATCACATGGAGAAAAATGAAGCAAACTCAGAGTGAGGCAAGTGAGAGACCATGGGGCCTCAGGAGAACTATCTTATCCCTGCAGTCTCCCTTGTAATTCAGCTATACCTCTTGTCCTTGTCCTGAGTTATTTGAGATGTTCTTAATAAATCCCCCCTTTAGCCTGAATTGATGGAATTGGAATGTATTACTTGCAAACAGTAGGGCTTTGGCTTTGCAAGAACCCTCAGTCCCCTGCTGAACAATAACCACGTTAAGAATGAGAGTGAGTATGCTGTAAAGGAGCGACTGACTTGGCTGGGATGCTGCACACTGCATCTCGGGCTGTTGGGAGGGCTCTCACCTCACTGCCGGCTTCCTCACTGGAATGTCGTAAGCTCGGACAATGTTCACCAGCAGCTTTATGTCTCCATCAGACAGGTTTTGGGCTGTCACCTTCTTCCGACCTTTTCTCCTTGGCCGCAGTGGTCGCTTTTGTTCTGCCAGCTTGAAAAGGCTTAGGCCCAAAATGCTAATGATTACAGAACAGGATCAGGACTCTAAGAAAAAGAAAGGTCTGCAAAATTGTGAGATGACTTCCCGAACTCTGCCCCATGGTCCTGCACACGCCCCTGAAAAACTCCTTGTCCTTTGAAGGTGGGTGGAAATAGTCTAGAAATTCTCCCAAATGGGAGAGATCCTACTGCATGGATTGTTAAAACTTATTCTAGCTGCTGCTTATCCGAGGAAGAAAAGCCATGCTCTGGCCCCTACATTTCCTGCCTTATCTCTACCGTGCTCACCCACCAGTTCCTCAAACATGCCTATGGTCTCCCACCCTTCACATTTGCTTGGGCCAGTCCTGCAGAGGGAATGCCTCCCTGCATCTTCCTTGTCTGCCTAGTTGGTTGCAGTTTTACCCATCCCTTGGGGCCAGTGTCCACCTCCCCCAGAGACTCAGCTACTCCAGCTGGAAGGGTTACTCTCTCTTCCAAACCTCTTGAGCTCCTATTAGCCTGCTCCCTTCACATGACAGTGGGTGTGTACAGCTGCTTAGGCAGTTCCTGGGTTATCTCTTTCACTCTGGAGTTAGAACTGGGTGTGAATCCTGGCTCCACTCTTTGCCCTTGGGCAAATTATTTCACCTCTTTAAGTCTCTGTTTCATCATCTGTAAAATGTGGATAATGATACCTACTTCTTTGGATTGTTGAAGGGATTGAATAAGGAAGTGTGTGTAAAGCACCCTGACACTGCTCTAGCGTTTAGTAGATGTCCTAAAATGGTAACTATTGGGTTGATGCCAGTGATTAAGGTGGAAGAAGAGGAGGAGGTATAGGGAGGAGGAAGGGGTTAGGGGAGAAGCAAGAGGCTCCTTCTCTCATGTCTCTACCTTTCACGGAGATGATATGCAAGAAACACTTCCTGGAAGATGAAAGCAACAGAGTCAGTGAATCATAGGAGAAAGGTTCATGGACCAAATAAATTCTGGCCCAGAAACTAAACAGAAACAAAGATGTGACTGTATCTGGAAGCTGATGTTAATGGCTGTGTGAAACAGCCAAAGAACAAAGCCAGCTCTGCAGAGCTGGCCACAGGCTATAATGCACATGGTTCTCTGCTTCCTTCCTGAGGATCAGAGCTGGCTAAGTGACCTCTTGACTGGAGCCCCTCTTTGCAAGAGGCACATGCCAGCTGAGGCTGAGGTCTCTGCAGCTCCTGTCTAGGCGCTGCTGACAGCTCCTATAAGGAAACCCAAGGAAGTTCCAGGCTTCCAGGAGCTGTTGTTCCTGTTTATTCTCCAAGGTTTTACACAAAATAGCTACCATTTATAAGCACCTCCTATGTATTGAGAAGAGTGCTTGGGTGCCTTACATATAACATTTCTAATCTTTACACATATAATATTTACCCCGTATTTCAGATGAAGAAATTAGAGGCTACGAGAGGTGTTATGATTTGCTGAAGGTTCCTTAAGTAGTAGGAGGGAGAGCAGGGGTTCAAACTCAGGTCACTGTGACTATATAGTCCATGTTTTTAATCACTCTGCCAGGACACCTACCTAACCCAAACTAGGGGGCCTCAGAGACAGAACTTTGTTAGAGGTCCTAACATGACAACACTCTTCCATTGTCAATGCTTCCTCCCTCCCCTGGAGGTAAGTCCTCCCTGAGACTTTGATGCCTCCATAGCAGTCAGCATGGGAGCACCATGTCAGCCAGGACCATCAAATACAGAAACATCTTAAAGCCAAGAAGGAACTGAAATTAAAAGAAGAAAGAACATACCCTGAGCCTTCAGAACTTAATGCAGAAAGTAAAGCAGAAAAAAAGGAAGGAAAAGAAAAAAAAAACAATATGAAAAATCATCATCTATTCTAAGTGTAATTTTCATGACTTTGAAAACATTCAATGACTGGACTGTGGGCCTGGAATAGAGAGAGAGGTTTTGCATGGATTTATGTGGGTGTAGCCTCCTTTCTATATGTGGAAAGGGGCTGCTATGGATTGCACATTTTTTTTGTCTCCTTCCCAACTTGATGGTGGAGAGAAAGTACATGCATAGAAAAAACCTTTTTAGGAGACCAAGAGACTTAATCACAGAAAAGGTCATGTGGCCTGCACAAGACCACCAGTACGGGAAATTATCTTTCATCTTTTCTGTATCCACACCCCTAGTTGAAGCCATTTGACAATTATCCAAACTAATGAGTCAATCAAGCAAATACAGTCAATTCCCAATATCTGTGTGAATATCAAATCTTCCCTGCTGTTCTACACTCTCACCAAGCACATGCACCAGCTCTCTGCCCACCAGCTGTGGTGCTGCAACCAGGTTTCCTCATCCACCCCAGAAGCTTGGGGGTGGGGTCTCAGCCACCTCTACTGCCATGCGACAGGAGAGTAAGGGAATGTCTGGCACTGGGAGACTAGGAAAACAGGAGAAGTACTTGCAGGAGGGAAGTGCTGTCAGGTTTAGTTCAACGGGAATGAGAAAATGGCAAAGGCTAATGAAGTTGATTTGGAAGTAGGGGAGGTGAGATGGGCTTTGTTGGAATGCGATGGGAGAGGCCCTAGGAAGACTTGTTCTAGTAGAAATCCCTCAACTAATGTCATCATCAGGTATTAACCAGGTTTAACACATTATTCCTGGCCCAAATGCATACCATACAATGATTTTTAAAAATCTTATATGATACCTTTCATATAATAGAGTACAAATAATAATTTTTATAAGAAGTGATAATAATGGCTTTGATTATTTTTACCTGATATTGGGAACTTCTTCTTCTACTATCATATCAGCAAGAAGAAAATATTGTTTTGCAATTAAGAAACGATTTATCACTGATTCTCTAACCTGGGGAAAGAAATCAGCTTATTTAAAATGTTATTATTTAAACTTCGTAGTTCACTCTCCACACTCTAAGTTTTTACCCTAATGTCATCTCAGTGTCCCCCCAATCCTCCAGCCCAACTGTTACTTTCCTCTGCAATGCTGGTCTCCTCTTGCTGTAAACCCTCTAGCTTTCTGTACTAGACTGTAAGCTCCCTAAAGTCAGGGGTTTTCCTGTTTTGCTTACTGCAATATTGGAGTTCCTGGTAAAGTTCCCGGCATATAAGATGGCAAAATTTGCTGAAATAATGAATTAACCATTACAAAAAATAGGGCCAGTCTCAAAACACACATACTTAAGAACTGATTCTTAAGTTATTCCCTTATCCAGAATGATTCACTTCCTAATTCCAGAGGACCTCTGGCTGGGCGCGGTGGCTCATGCCTGTAATCCCAGCACTTTGAGAGGCCAAGGTGGGTGGATTGCTTGAGCTCAGGAGTTCGAGACTAGCCTGGGGCACGTGGCAAAACCCCATCTCTACAAAAAATATAAAAATTAGCCAGGCATGGTGGTGCGTACCTGTAGTCCTGGCTATTCGAGAGGCTGAGGTGGGAGGATGGCTTGAGCCCGGGAGGTGGAGGTTAGAGTGAACTGAGATCACACTACACTACTGCACTTCAGCCTGGGCGACAAAGCCAACCAGCCCCCTGTCTCAAATATATAAAAATAAATAAATAAATAAATAACCTCTTAAATAAATAAGTCATTTTTAAAAATAATACATGAGCCACAGGGTGGATAACACTGGATGGGGAAAATGCACTGTAGTCACTGTAGCATTTGTGGCAAGTTAAGTTTATTGAAGGAAAGAAGGAAAGAAGGAAACAAAAAAAGAAGGAAAAAGGACAAACGAAAGGATGTTTCAGCTTTAATTTTTAGTTTTCTAGTGCATAAGGGCAGTTAGTATATGGTTTAAAAACTTTTGTTTTTTTCTGATTACAAAGGTAATCATTGTAATGCAATGCAACATTCAAATATTAGAAAAAACATGACTTAGAAATTGAATCCCTTGTAATCATGACCCATTAAAAGGTAACCGCTGATAATAAACCAGAACATAGCCTGGTTGTTTCATATATTTGAAAGGTGATGATAGTTGTCAATCAATTATATATTTGTGTTTATGAGGAAATTTATGCAAGCTAAGTGGCTTGCATAAGCTCACATAGATATTTAAAAGAGTAGAGGACTTTCCACCTTAGGGTGCTGGCTCTTTTCTCCCTATGAAGACAGTTTTATATGATTTTTCTTACCTGCTGGAGGTACTTGGCTACTATGGCCCTATGGGTGTCTATGTGTTCCTTGGTTTCTATTACATTTCTGTCTCGTAACCGTTTCTCATAGTCCTAAAATTAAAAAGAGGCAATGATTTTAAAGCACTCTCTGGTGCTTTTCTTAAGATCAGGGAATTATTTATCACATATGATTTAAGTTATAACTTGTGGTTTTAAATATTTCTTCCACCTTCTTCCTAACTTTTGGTTCAGAATTGGTCTTTGATACAGTAACCAGGATTCTGAGACAGGTGGCTGAAATGCCTTACTAGTAGAAGAGAATTCTGTATAGTAGTTATAAGTTAAAACGTTAAGTCAGGAAGAAATAGAGGCCACAGAGAAGCTCTTCCAAGCAATTTAGCCAAAGCTCCTGCTTAAGTTTTGCCTTTTCTATTTTAAGGAAAGTTTCAGTTAAAACATTACCATAATCATATAACATCTGGCTGTAGCTGAGCCAGGTCATCTGCTTGGAGGAGAGTGATGCATACATCTGGCTTTGTCTGCTCAGGCCTCTCCCCTTTTCTGTCAACAAAATTATGTGTGTGCCCTGGGAACTGCTGTGTTCTCCTCTAATCCCACTCTCTGGTCACAGTTGAATGCCTGGTAGTGGTACCTAACTCAGGCTCGGGGGACACACCTCTGCTGGCTGAAGATACTAGATGTGAACTTGTATGATGTTGGTGACCATGTGGTCAAGTAGAGAAAACCTGTCTGCAAAGGAGGAGCATGATGCCAACACATCAAAGAAGCCGAGAGAGGATGGAGAAGGGTCCTGGCAGCAGGCCAGGCACAGATGCACTCATGCCATTCACACGTTTTTAGATATTTAATGCTATTTTGAGATTTCATCATCCAGTAAACTCCCCTTGGTGCCTAAGGTAGTTCAAAATTGGCTTTTATCTCCTGTGATCAAAGTCCAAACTAATACAGAGAAGAACCAAATAACCAACCATATTCTTCAAGAATAGTTTTGCCATGAAAAATCTTCCTGGTACTAATTCCTGATGGCTCTCCATTTACCTTGTTAAGTATTAATAAAAGTGCATGTGTCTACAGCTCATGAAAAGCAGGGAAAAAGAAAAAAAAGTGCATGCATCTGGTTTGACTGGCCTGCCCCACCTACACAGGCCTGTTACCTGCAGTTCCTCAAAGGCTCCTCCACCCTACACCTGGAGGTGCGATCTGCCCTCCTCTGAGTCTTTGTTCCTCCTGCTGCCCTTGACCAGGATGGATGCCCAGCCCTGTTCCTTTACCTCCTTCCTGCCCCACCCATCCCATGGCTATTCAGATCCTATCCCTCTAGTTTTCCCTGTAGTGCTTTACCAGTGTGCTGAGTACACGACACTTAGTAAATACTGCATTAAAATGGAATTGAATTCCTGACTAAGGCATTCAATAATTAGCCATGTTAATAATTAACTAGCCATATTATTAGCCATATTAACCCCTAAGATATTTTTCAACCCTACAATTATAATTGTATGCAGTTCAGTTGACTCAGAATCCTGGTTACTGATTAGTTTATATATCATTATATTGAGGCAGAGAGATTATTTAAATGGTGAATTCAAGAAAAAGCATGGAAAGGTTATGTATAAAAGTGAAATAAAAGAGAAACCACTATTGCTAGTGACAACATAACAAAAACAAAATACATATACAGTAGTATACCTAACAGCACAGCAGGTACTTTATTATTTTATTAACCCCTCTATGGCAGTTTCTTACCTGGAATACCTTTTCCATAATTTCTCGGTCATAGACTGGAACTTGCTTATAATTTCGGAATTCTGGCACCTCTTGGCTTCTAAGATGAAGAAGCCTAAATCGTTTGGATCTATTTAATTCTTGATCTGAAACAAAGTTAAACTCCTGTTGCAGCTGCTCCAGTCTAAAGAAATCAGGGACATAGGATTCACCACTGGTAGCAACCTATAAAAAACAGAAAATGCAAAACTCCAGATGACAGTCAGATCTCATCCAAAGAAACTTGGCACTGAGTGTCAAGGAATATTTAACAGTTTTAGATTAAAAGACTTGAAAGACAAAATACTTTAAAATATAATAATAATGAGTCACATGCTATTATATTCATTTAGTAGCTATAAACAATACCACAAATCATTTTCCAAACAATAAAAATTATATGTTTCACTTTTGGTGTTCATGCTTCCCTAGTAGTGTTATTACGCAAATATACAGACTGAAAAAGAAGAGATTTGTGCCAGACTACAGTGTATTACGAGGTGCCTACTAGAAATAAGATTACCCATATACATATCGTATATAAAATCGAATATATGACTTTTTAATGTCATGCGCATATGCAGATAAAGGCCTCAGAGGCAGCTGGTCAGCTTTACTTGGCTCCACAGCCATGCTTTCTTGTCCCTGAATAGCACCTCACAGCCTTGGTCACTGAGAAAAGTTAGCCAGAGATGGATCCAGCCCAGCCAACCTCCAAGGCCCCTGTGCATTGTCTCAAGAAGGCCAAGTCCGGCACCTCTGAGAAGCTGAGCAGATGTGGACTGCACCTCACCCAGGTGCTGCCTGCCTCTCTGCTTGGTACTTTGCTGGCTGTAACCTCCTCCTGAGCAGAGGAAAAGCCAGTGCCCCAAGATGTGCTGGGGCCTTGCATGGGAAAGGCAATCCTGGTTCATAGCAAGAGACCAGTCAAGAAGGCAATCCCCGTTTTGTTCTTTGATGGGAAAACATATAGTTAAAAAGAAACTAATGAAAGTGACGTGTCTATTGAAATGTGATTTGAAAACTTTACATGGAATAGACTACATTTTAGGTAATATGACCCAATCTTCCGAATATTTCTATTAGGCACACTAAGGTGTATCATGCTGAAGGAGAGTTTATAAAGATAAAAGTCAGAATAAACCAAGGTTTGTTATGGGACTTGGAAAAACTAGAACCCAAATGAAAATGTTCATGCCGGCTACAATTATCCTATTGATAAACACATACTGATAGCCATGATCATAAGGATGTGTTGCTAGGGCTACCCTCTGGATTACCTACTTGTTTATTATGGCTTTGTGTGAATAATGAAGTTGCCAATAAAACCAATTGTATTCGATACCAAGAAAAATAAACTAATGTTCCAATTTATTTGCAAATTCATTGAAGAAAGAATTTTGAATATTATGGTAGATCTGAGCAATTTATCTGGTAAATACTTAAGTGAAACCTAAATGATAACTAATTAATCAACAACAAGAAAACAAAACAAATTTTCCCTAAAATGCCCCATCAGTGCTTTAAGTTGTGATGAAAAAAGCAAGTGTCCTGAAATCAAATCGACTTATTAGCTGAGTGACCTTAAGCAAATAACGCTGAGTTTTTGAACTCAGCTTCCTCTCTGGAGAAGGGGATATAAAACCTTTAGGAGTTTTACAGAGGTTGGAGGTAGGAGTGACAACAACAACAATATTTACTGCTCACAAATTGTGTGCCCAGATAAAGGGGTTTTGTTTGTTTGTTTGTTTGTTTTTGAGATGGGAGTCTCACTCTATTCAGACTGGAGTGCAGTGGCAAGATCACAGCTCACTGAAGCCTCAACCTTGTGGACTCAATTGATCCTCCCACCTCAGCCTCCTTAGTAGCTGGGACTATAGGCATGCGCCACCGTGCCAAGCACATTTTTACATTTTTTGCAGAGATAGGGTTTCGCCATGTTGCCCAGACTGGTTTCGAACTCTTGGGCTCAAGCGATCCTCCTGCCTTGGCCTCCCAAAGTGCTGGAATTACAGGCATGAGCCACCATGCCCGGCCGAGCTAAGAGTTTATCTGCAGCTGTTCATTTCCTCATGACCCCACTATGACAGCAGCACAGGGCTTAGAAGCAGTGAATACTTGCCTGGGTCCCATAGCCAGGCAAGAAGCACAGCTGGAATTCAAACTTGGCATTCAACCCAGCACCCATGTTCTTAAACAGTATTGCATAGGAGAAGATAGTGTAAAGGAAAATTGTGTAAAAGGCCAAGTCAAGAAATGGCATGTGTGCCTCCTGCTACATACCGAGATAAGCTGCATCAGAGGGGCATTGTTGGGGTCATTTGGGTCGAGCTTGGACTCTGCTGCCCACTTGGCCAATTTTTTCATGTCTGTCAGTCCTGATGTGCCAATAGATGAGATGGCATCTGCTTTCTTCAAAGCACTGAAAAGAACAGTTGATTCCATGAGACTGACTTGACCACAGAACAGTTTGCATCAGGACCTCAAATTCTAGAGACAGCATGACTTGAGGAAGCTATTATCCTCCATGAGAGAAAATGTTATCTTAAGGAAGGATTTTGTCATTTTTCTTTACATGATGATGGCTATTAAACACAAGGACAATAAAGAAACAGGAATGGAAGGACTGCAGATACGACTAATTCCTACAACTCTGTCCAGTGCATAAAAGTGCCCCTCGGTCCCTGGATTCTGGCCAGTGAAGAGGGGCCTCTGTATCTGGTGCTGGAAGCCCACAAAGCCTCACATCCCAGGCCACTGGGGCCCACTATAGCTGAGGACAAACCAAAAGAAAAAGAAACAAAACCAACTCTTTTTTTTGAGACAGTCTTGCTCTGTCGGCCAGGCTAGAGTGCAGTGGTGTGATTTCAGCTCACTGCAACCTCTACTTGCTAGGTTCAAATGATTCTCATGCCTGAGCCACCCAAGTAGCTGGGATTGCAGGCATGCGCCACCATGCCCAGCTAATTTTATTATTTTTTTTAGTAGAGATGGGGTTTTGCCATGTTGGCTAGGCTGGTCTCAAACTCCTGACCTCATGTGATCTGCCTGCCTCGGCCTCCCAAAATAGTGGGATAATGGACGTGAGCCACCGTGCCCAGCCTAAAACCAACTACTAAACAACAAACTTAAGCACCAGCTTTGGACACCTGGAAATCAAAGGAAGCCACAGTAGTCAGCAAGGTTGAGCTGGGGCTTTATTAATAGTCCTGCATATCTTGTTACTCACATTGTGTTTTACCTTCTATTCTGAGGAGTTGAAAGCTTTACTCCCCAGGAGATTTTTCTAGCACTAAATACAAGTGAAATGAATGCAGACTTCTTACATTCAAAGGCATAGTCAGGTCTCCACTGGAAGTGGCTTCTGACTTAGAAAGCAAATAGCAGCATCTCCTTGTGGTTTTTATCACATGGACATGTGTGTTCATTATGGGGACTGAAGGCATCAAGGGAACTAAACGAGCCCAATTCTGTTTTTCCACAAGTTGAACACGACAGCCTGTGACTTGGAAAGTGTCTTCTTCATGATCACAATGAATCCTTTTATTTTAGAGATGAGGCAACTGAGGCTTGGAATGGTGAAATGATTGACTGTAGACACATCTACAGGGAAATGACAGAGAGAGGCTCTGACAGAGGAAGACCCAGGCCACGGGCTACCACAATCTAAGCTTCAGGGACAACCATCAAACACAGGGAGGGGCTGGCCTAGGGTGAGGCCCAGAGTGCCTTTCTTCTGTTCTGAGTAGAGACTCAAGGATATAGCGATCAAGGGAGGAGGCTGGAGAATGGGGACTTTCTTGTAAACAGCAGATCCTACACCAGTCATCATTAGCAACAAACCTTTACTAAGGGCAAAATATATACAACTGTGATGCTGTGCATCTCCCCCATCTGTAAAATAGGGGAGAGAATACCTCCTAGAGTTACTGTGAAGATTAAGTTCTTTTCACTGTATCGAATACCGATAAACACTTAATATTTCTTAGGCTATTAATATTTTAATTTTTTGGACTAGAGGTTATTATAAAACATTTTTTGTTTTTACCTTAAGAATAAAAAACTCTTGAAAATACTGGCACCTGACAATAAAAGGAAAGAATATGATATTGCAAGCTTTCTTTCCCCTTGGGTATCTTTAATGATAACACTGACATTGCTCATCATTTTACTCTTGCCATGTATTACCTCCGAAATCCGATGTTCTGCTGTGACAATGGAGGAATTAAAGGTATCCCATTTTCTCCAATGGCCCATGCCACACTATGAGACACTTTCCCTGAGGTCATCAGAGTCAGCTGGTTACTGCCATCAGCTTCAAATGAGAAGGGCACTCCTGGGGAAACACCAGATTAAACAGGATGCTGTTTAGAAAGAGGGACTGAGCCTAGTCCTGGCAAGAAAGCAGATAGTAGACAAATGGAACTTAGAGTGGGTGGGGGTGATGAAGATGGAGCACATGATTCAAGCCAGTGTCACTGAATTTCTTCAGGTGATGATGCTGACAGCTGCTCAGCTCTGTCTCTGATGGCAGAGAGTAGACATTCTCATGACGCACTCTCGAGTGGGTCCACCTGCTTCACAGCTTTGTGACCTTGGACAAATTAGTTAACTTTCTGAGCCATAGTTTTTAATGTATAAATCAGGGATACCAAATAGCACCTTCTTTGCAGAGTTATTTCAAAAACATTTATTTACTTAGTCATTCAAAGTACTCATTTGAGCTTCTACTTCATGCCAGGCACTATTGCAGGCACTGAAGATAGCGCTAAAGAAGCAAAACTGTTAAGAATCCCTGTTCTAAAAACTGAGAAAGAAAAGAACTTCTGATCTCATGGGGTGTATATTTGAGTCAGGGAGAGAAGCAATACTAAGAGAAATAAGAGGAATACTTAGTATGTTAGAGACTGTATGTAAGTATGTTAGTATACTAAGAGAAATACTTAGTATGTTAGAGACTGTATGTAAGTGCTAAGGAGAAACAAATTAGGGAAGGTATTTAGAAAATTTGTGCTTTGGAGAGTGGAGAGGGGATAAACTTTTAGAAGGGGTGGCCAGGAAAGCCTCAATGAAGGCAACTTTTGAGTAAATGGCTGAAGAAAATGAAGAAGTGGAGGTAGAGGTGTATTGTTTTGGAAAAGAGCATTGCTGGCAGAAGGAACAAGTGCAAGCACCCTAAGACAGATGTGAGGAACAGGAGTTAAATAAGTTAATATTTGCAAAGCATTTACACAATGCCTGGCAAATAGTGATCACACAACACATGTTAATTATTACTAAGCTGTTGTGGCTACAGTAAACTCTCACTGATTTGGCCTCTACCAATGGGAATTTAATGGTAAAAACGCTCTGGGCAGTTATTTAATCAACTAAAGGAGAAGATTTTCAAGCACTAAATGAAGTAACTCTAGATCTTTCCTTCATATTAAACATCCTATCTTGATCTTCAAAATAACCTTATAAGACATTAAAGGAGCTATGAATAGATCCATTTTATAAATGAGGAAAATGATATGCAAAGAGGTTACAAGACTACCAGAGTCTCACAGCTTGCCAATATCAGAGCTGGAACTAAAACCTAAGTCTCTGGACCTGAGGATTGGATTTGGCCTTAAATAAATAATGCAAATAAAGTTCCAGATATAAGTCACAATAAAAAAACAGACACATGAGGAAGCAAGACACCATAAACAAGAGGCAACAGAATCAGACCAATAAGTAGATAGGTATTGGAATGATCAGATACCTAATATTTAAGAATATTTTAAATATATTTAAATAAATGAATGAATGAATGTATAAAAGAAATGATTGAGAGTCTGAGGAAAGGAAAAAAAGCTGTCAGAACTGACCACACTGATTGGGAAAGAACTAAGCATAATTTCTAGAGTTGAAATATACAGTAATTGGAAGGAAAAACAGAAAGGATTAGTTCCAATAATAAGAGACAGCCAAAAAGTGAATTCATGGCTTGGAGGACAAATTTAAAGAAATTATATAGATTGTAGCAGTGAAAGAAAAAGACAGCAAAGGTAATAAAGAAAGGTTAAGAAACATGGAGGAAGGAGTGAGAAGATCCATCATATATCCAATCGGAATTATAGAAGGAGATGAGAGAATATTAATTAAAAATCTCCCTGTTAGAATTATTTCAAACTTTTTGGGCTTATGAACAACACTGTGATGTACATTTTTATGCATACATCTTTGTCCTCCTTTCAAATTATTTTCTTAGGAAAGATTCCTAGAAATAAAAGTAAGGCACCAAAGGTCATTTTCAAGGTTCTTAACTTACACTGCCAAACTACTTCATAGTTGCACAGTTATATGCACTTACATTGTCACCAACAGTATATAAAAAGCAACTTGGCAAAAAGTTGCATAGCATCATTGTTTGAATTTGAATTTTTGATATCAATTTTATAATTCTATGGTTGTCTGGGAAGTGAAATAGATATATACACATTCAAATCTGACAATGAAACAGTGAACCATTGAAGATATTAGCTTTCTATACCACTTCCAACTCCCTCGTGGTCCAGTGTCACATGCTGATTACTGCTAAACTCCACTTCTTCAGTAGGAGCCCTTCCAGTGACAACAGTAGTCTCAGGAATAGGCAGAAACACTTCTGCTAGCAAGGTGGGACTACTGTGTCCAATAGTTTCATAGACCTGAAAACCAGAGAAGAGAAATAGCCAATAAAAACAGCAGTAGTGTGTGCTCACGCTCAGATAATCAGTCCATGTTGTTAGTATTTGTGCTGGTCACTGTTCCAGCCCTAAGGGCTCATCTCAGTGTGGAAAGTTGAGTTGTGTTACTATATGGTTTCCATGGAGATGAGCTTACAACTATTTGTGGTCAAGTTGTTGACACCCAGCTTTCTTGCCTGGACTAATCTTCTGGGTAGGGAGGCTAATCAAAGTAGTAGGCGAGGATAATTGTTTTTATTCCAAACCAATATACGGCTTGCTAGGAGAATGGGCCTCCTCCTTTTCCAGGCTCAGGTGGTATTCAGACAGTAATGCCATCAGGAGGAATGGGTGGGACAGTAAGGACATGCCCCCAGATGGCTTATTATTTGCACCAATCTCCAAGTCAGTCGGAGAAGCTCCATATGCAGAAGCACTCCAGAGTGTTACATTTTTAGTGAATCTATCAAGTTCTTCTCTTTCAGGCCTCATTTTATTTGTTAGCTGCTGAAACTCCAGATTTTTCTCAGATCTTCTCCTAGATGGAGCCAATTAGACCATCAGCAGCTCTGCTACTGATCACTGCAGTGTGTCTCATTATGATGCCATCACCATGAGGTGAAGGGCCCCATTGCAGGGCAACCATTGTTTAAGAATACACAATCCAGCCTCAGTTGGACCCTTGGCTCCATTCGATCCCCTGTATTCTTGGCACACTTCACTTTTGTGGCAATATGACATAATATTCCACAGTTCTCCTGGCTTCTTTCCTGTGTTTTATTCTTTCTCTACATGAGGTCTCTGTGACTGGTTTACATTTTTTGAAAAATGCTGATTTTACTACTTTTATTTCCACTGATTAATCTTTATATTTTTCTTCTTATGTAATAGTCCCCCACTAGTTAATATTTTCCACTTACCACTTGAATGCACAAAGATGACACCATGGATTCTTTCCACCAACCCTCCCTTACAGGGCATATGATCTAAACTTTTCTTTTTTGAGATGGAGTCTCGCTCTGTCACCTAGGCTGGAGTGCAGTGCCGTGATCTTGGCTCACTGCAACCTCTGCCTCCTGGGTTCAAGCGATTCTCCTGCCCCAGCCCCGCAAGTAGCTGGGATTACAGGCGCCCACCACCACGTCTGGCTAATGTTTGTATTTTTAGTAGAGACAGCGTTTCACCATGTTGGCCAGGCTGGTCTCAAACTCCTGACCTCAAGTGATCTGCCCTCCTCGGCTTCCCCATGTGCTGGGATTACAGCCTGATCTGAATTCTTGTCCAGGAGTGAGGACGAAGTGGTGACTACTGTCCTGTCCTTGCCTCCCCAGTATCCATCACTCACCTTTGCAAGATGGCTGGCTGAGCATGGAGGGGCACTGGGTCAAAGACAAAGGCAGAAATTGCACAGGTACTGAATTCAGGACCCCAGACTTAATTTTGCCGTGAGCTATTCTAATAGGCAGGAGTTCAGCAGGAAGCCCGTAAGTGGCACACTTAAAACACACTCTCTAAATTCATCTTTATTAGTTAAAAAGGCAATATTTTGATCTATACTAAAAAGTCTTTTATGGAAAATTTCAAACACATATAATGCAGGAATAATAATATGCCACAGACCTGTCACCCCCAGCTTCAATGATCACTATGTTATGACCATCTTATTTCATCTATACTGTCAACCATTCCCCTCCCCTCCATTATTTTGAATCTAGACATCATTTTATCTGTAAATATTTCAATATGTATCTATAATAGATATTTTTAAAAAGCATAATTACAATACTATTTTTATAATAATTCCTTAATAACCTCAACTATTAGTAAGTTTCAAATTTCCTTGAGAGCCTCAAAAAATTCTATAACATTTTGTTTGAATCAGGATCAAAATGTATTCCATATGTTGTAATTGACTGATATGTTCCTCAAGCCTCTATTAATTTACAAGTGAACCTTCCTCTTTTAAAAAATGTTCTCTATATTTTTATTGGTTCACAACTCTGATGGGACAAGGAGTGCCATTTGTTGCTTGACCCAACACTCTTAAGAGCCTATAATTCTATAATCTACAGCTTAAAGAACATGTAGTAGTTATCATTTATTGCACTGGAGACCTTGGTTTGACCTCTTAAATTACAAACTCATTGGCATGAAGTCTTGTCCCAAGAAAATGATGTGTTTTCTTTCATTTTGTTTGAAATGAAAGAAACCACATTTTTTTTTTTGCCAGAATTAATTGAGACAAAAATTTATTGAGACATCCTTTTGTAGGAAGCACAGGGACTTAAGGGGCTTTTGGAGTGGTACCTTGTTTAATCTTCACCACAATCCTATGAAAGGCTATGAAAGGTGGTTTTTACTCCTCATGGATGTTCCCTGTGCTGGTCACCATGCCTGGTGATGACCAATAAAACATAAGTGATCACATAAAGGGTGTTTCTGAGGACATCAGTGGAAGGCGGCTTATTCCTAGTTTCTGGAGCCACATTCCTAGCTGGTGCCTAGAGAGGAACTGAATGGGGGCTCTTGGTGCCAAGTCTGTAGGCAGAGGCAATCATGGACTCTAGGGAAATGGAGGGTTTGCTAGTTGGTGTTACTGTCTCAGGAGATATTTATCAGATTTTTTTAATGAGAAAAAAATGGATTCTATCTGACAAAGCCAAAAAAAAAAATCCAGAATTTCCTCAATCTTTATTTCCTACTCTCTTAAGATAGCAGAAGTTCTTTTATTTATTTTTATTTTTTATTTTTTTGGATACGGAGTTTCGCTCTTGTTGCCTAGGCTAGAGTGCAATGGAGTGATCTCGGCTCACAGCAACTTCCACCTCCTGAGTTTATGCAATTCTCCTGCCTCAGCCTCCTGAGTAGCTGGGATTACAGGCATGCACCACCACGCCCCGCTGATTTTCTATTTTTAATAGAGACGGGGTTTCTGCATGTTGGCCAGACTGGTCTCGAACTGCCAACCTCAGGTGATCCACCCGCCATGACCTCCCAAAGTGCTGGGATTACAGGGTGAGCCACCGTACCTGGCCCAGAAGTTCTTTTAAATGCTAGGAAGAAATGCTATTTTTAAAAATTAGGAAATGGGTACTTTGGGCTTTAAGTAGGTATTTATAAGTAGATCTCTGTATAATTTAGTTTCATTTTTGTTTTCTCTCAACGGTGCTGAGGGTTCTCAGGCCAAGTAATTCTTTGTTGTGGTGAGTTGTATGTTGCAGGATGCTTAGCAGCACCCCTGGCCTCTCACTCATATGTGGGAGCCTAAAAAGCTGATCTTATGTAGGAAAAGAGTAGAATGGTGGTTATCAAAGGCTGAGAAGGGAGGAGGTAGAGGAGGATGAAGAGAGGTTCGTTAATGGTATAGAAATATAGTTAGAAGGAGTATGTTCTAGTGTTTGATAGCACAGTAGGGTTACTATAGTTAACAATAACTTACTGTATATTTCAAAATAGCTAGAAGAGAAGATTTAAAATGTTTACAACACAAATGATAAATGTTTGAGGTAATAGATATTCTAAATACCCTGATTTGATCATTATACATTCTATTCATGTATCAAAATACCACATGTACCCCATAAACACATACAATTATTATGTATCAATAAAAAAGTTAAAAAAAATCACAGAATATTGTAAAGGAACAAAAGAAAAGTATCACAAGTTTTGTTTTTCCCATCTAAAATGATAGCATGGAACCAGCATGTTTTTTCCCTGCAGACATTTCTATACCTGTCATTTTGTCAGAGAAATAAAGCAATGAAGATTTTTTTTTTAATGGGAATTCTCCCATTATAGTACCCATGGCTTTCTTCAGGATAACACGAGATAACATATATAAATATTGTGTTCCTGCAGTAGACACTTAGTAAACATTTCCTAGAGATTTCCCAGTTTCACAGGCCTTGTCTCATTCAAACCCTCATTGTCTTACCTTTAGATGACCACACCTGTCTTCTTGCCTCATGCAACCCATCTTCCCTGCAGCCGCCACCCGACTTCCTACCAGCCCTCAACCACCTGACCTTTCCAACTGCACACAGCAGGGCTTTCTGGGATCAGCAGTCTGACTTGCTGTCATCCAGTTTAAAGCATGGCAAGTAAGATGTATGTGAAAACATCTGTTTTGGACTTGGGTCCGTAAAGAACCAACAGCAACCACAAAAGTGAGGTAGGCGAAGGTAAACAAGGACACTTCTCCAAACATGACTGTTATTCCCACTCTGATAGAGGAGTTATTCCTCAGATGAGCCAGAGAATTAGGAAAGGCCCTGAGAAGAGAAAGCTGGGCCATCACCAAGTAGGTTAAAAGGAGAATTTCCCTATCTCAATCCACATGCCAGGAATACAAAAGCTTAACAGGATTGACTAATAAGGAAAAATGATAATGTTAAAAAATTTAAAAGGCACCCAGCAATATTATACCACTGTTGTTAGTTGTTTTGGTGTTGAGAAGATGAATGTAGGATAAAGTTACAGATGCAAATGACACAAAAATGAAGGCAAAGCTTTTTAAATTTCTAAGCCAAATTTCATTTTTAAAACCCTACATATTTATTTTGGAAAGGCCTCCAAAGCCAAGATTTTCAAGACCTTTCTGGAAGGACTGTGGCCTGGCTCCAACTCTCCTGTCCCATGAAGTCCAATCTCATCCTTCTCTTGGGGCCAATTTTTTTTTTGAGACAGGGTCTCACCCTGTCTCCCAGGCTGGAGTGCAATGGCGTGATCATGGCTCATTGCAGCCTCAAACTCCCAGGCTTAAGCAATCCTCTTGCCTCAGCCTCCCAAGTAGCTGGGACTAGAGGTATGTACCACCATGCCCAGCTAATTTTTTAAAATTTTTGTAGAGATGGGGTCTCGCTAGGTTGCACAGGGTGGTCTCAAACTTCTGGGCCCAAGCTATCCTTCCGTCTCAGCCTCCCAAAGTGCTGGGATTATAGGTGTGAGCCACTGTGCCTGGCTCAACTCTGATTCTCCCCTTTTTACTTCCTCAAGTTAAACTGTCATCAAGCTCTGTGGATTCCACCAATTCTGGCTCCAATCTTACTTTAATTAATTCCTTCTTCCCATTTCTACTGCCAGGCCCTGAGCCCATCCCCTCACTCCTGGCTTTCTGTGCCAGCCTTTGGACTTACCTTCTGCTCGTAGAACTGCCTTGGCATTCTTATCTCAAGCCTGGCTAGAAGCTCTGAGCCTTATGGTTACAAACATGCAAGAAATCAAACATCACAGTCTACACTGCTCCTTTCAAAGGTCGTTAACATCTATGCATCAGTGAGTATTGATTCTTTGTAGCTCTCCCTTATATCCTAGCTGGACTGAAACTCCTGAGGCAGGGTCCTATGTGCCCCTCTGTATACATGGCTTCCAATTCTCCACAACACCCTGGCTTAGATACGCAGTTGGCTTTTCACAATCAAGCAGAAAACATTGACCACTTGGTTGCTGAGTTATCAATTGATGCATTATAGTTTTGAGAATCTTAGAACTTTTTCTGAAATATACTATGCTTTAAAGTTAAGAATTTGATAGCATTGGCATTAACAGATGTATTTTAGGTGAGTTTTTCTACCCTCCTAAAGTTGCCAGTAATTCTTCCCTAGTTTAAATCTAGCAATCATGTGGAAAATTTCCGAATAGCATAGTACTTACTATGACTAGAGACTTGAAATACAGTATCTCCTAGATTAATTTAATCCGTAGTCACTACTCAGTCTTAAAAAACTATGCCATTATGCCATTGTGGTATGAGAGTTGGGCAGTTATCAAATCCCTTTAAATAGATTAAGAACTTAGTCAAAACTCCCTTAATTTATAACTTTTTAAAAAATTACATGATCTAGTTTTTAGGACCAAGCTTATTGCCTATGAATATATTCTGGATAATATTCTGGGTAACTTTGCTTTTTTATTTAAAAATTTATTTCATAGTATTGTCACATTGGTTTTTCAAAAATTATTTTGACTGTAACATCCACAGCAAGCTAATATTCAAGGCAATAAGCAGGAGATAGTATTGAAGGCTTTGTTTACATTTTAGAATATATGTGAAATAAAATACTAGTGTGCTGTGGGAGACAGAAGATAGTCTCTCCCTCTAAAGTAATTCAGAACATTCAGAAGTGCCCATAGTGGGAGTGTGTTTCACAGGCTGCCTGGGTAGTAGTCTGAGCTCTCACCCATCAGTGGAGGCATGGCTGGGCACCTGCAGGAGGGGAGGCCTTCTTGCCTTCTCTCCTGTCTTTCTGAGTCTGCCAGTGGGTGTCTCCTGGCCCACTTCCTTTCCTTCCTGCCTGCCTCATTACTGTCTTCTGCTCTTCCTTCTAGCTCTCTATCTGGTCTTCTCATGTTAATCTTGGTCTTCCTGATATCAGCTTTTCCTCTGTAGGGGAGGAACAGGGAGGATGAGTTGATGATGGATGTCAGACTAGGAGGCAGAACTCTGAATACTGACCTCTTCACTATTGATGCCTGCAGAAAGGGAGGGACTCATGTGGGCCCCTGCAGCTCCTCCTCTGTTCAGGGCAGGTGACAGAGGAGCAGCAAGTGTGCTTCTGGAGTTTGCGTTTCTTTACTTTCTCAGTCAAGTTTTATTCTTAGTTTAGACAATGTTTTGTGTGCAGTGAGTCTTACTTTAAAATTTAAGTGAATGTGTTCAGGGGCATGGCAGACAGGTTGATGTGGGAAGCAGTGAAGATGGGAGGCTTCAGAATTCAACTCTCCCTAGCAAGGCATTCAGATTTTAAATGTTCCATCCAAATGGAAAGGAATCCCTGCAGGAAATCCCTGGCTAAGAAAGGCTGCTCTTAATCCGTTGTTAGTGGTATATAGTATAATAGACTTTATCATTTAAACATATCTGAAATTGAATGGTCTTCCAGTTGTGATGATGTACATAGTTTAAGTGGCTCAAATAATTGTACATCCCAGTGAGTGGTGATGAGATGGAGAGATTAGCTGAAATTCAGGAAGCAGGATAACAGACCCCACTGACACTGCTAAGAGGACAGAGGAAGAGGAGCCCTTCAAGTGTTCCAGGCCATCGGCCTCAGCAGAAGCCCCAGAGCAGATGGAATAGAGAGTCCACGTGGACCCCACGGGGGGGCAGGGACCTCACAGGGGCTGTGTCCAGTGACCACGTATCTGAAGGCTGCCCCAGTTCTCCTCTCCAGTGCAGAGTTGGGCAACTCTCTACTTTTACCTTCAGACAAAATCACCTCATTTCATTCTCTGTGTTCATTCAGAGTTATAAATCAAGGAAGAAGTAAATTTTCCCCCAGTTGATATTCAGAAAGTGAATTTTCAGGCTTAAGAAAATCTCAGGTTTTCACCAAACCTCCAACTCCAATCCCCTTTCTAAAACCATTTTCTACTTGCTTTCTCCTCTCACTCATATTATGTTTAAGTTAGCAGCCAAAAAAGTTTGTTTTTTTTCAAGTTTCAGAATACACAGACATTTAAAGAAATTACATGGCATTTTAAAGAGTTATACGAGTGACAAGACTAAGCCAAATTCTAAAGTTCTAAAATTTCAAGAAAAAAATTTCAGCTATGCAGATATCAATCCTGTTATCAATACAGCAAAGGAATTTTGCTTGAGTCTTGATGCTTGGTGCTTTGTAAACGAGGACCACCCCTGCCCTCACCCACCCCCAGATCACAGATTAAAAGGTACAGGACAGAACTGCCACAGGCTCTGGAGGAATTCTAAGCCAAGGCGGTTGACCTTGGGTGCCCAGTGCCGGCCCTTTCAGGTTCTGCCTCCTATTTCTTGGCACCGCTTCCTCTCTTTCCATGCAGTGCTTCCTTCCCACTGTCAAAAGAACACATCCCAGCTGTCACCAACGTCCTCTACAGGTTGTAGAAGGTTTTTAACTACTGAGATCTAGGCGGGGCTTGATATTCAAAATACTGAACAATACACAGTATTGAACCCACCTCCTGGGTTCATAAGAAGAGCTGCCCACCACAGCTTGGGAACAGGACCCTGGAGGCACTGGCCTTGGTCAGCCACCCCCTTTAATTGGTCAATTGTGGTAAGGTCCAGGGGGTCCTTGAAGTGGGGCTTATGTGGCCAGGATGGCATCTGGGAAGGTCAGGGCAGCAGCTATTTATCAGTCAGTACAGAGTATGTAAATATTTTATTAATTATACAGCCGTGATGGTACCTGCAGACTTTGTCAGTCATACTCACTAGGAATAGGTAGTGGCTACCTGAAGTACTGTATTGAGAAGAGTTCTAAAATTATATTCAGGCTCAGTGGGAAAACACAACAAAAATAGCACCATCAATTATTGCTTTCTGGCAAGGGTGGTGGAGGGGACTGAGAAATTTCTGCCTAAGTGATGGATGAGGATCTGTGATTTCTGCCTGGGTGGTGGTGGGGAAACAAGGGCATGCATGCCACAAAGCTGCAATCCTAGTTAACAAGCCTGTTAGGATCATAAGAGAGACCTGTTAGCATTGTGGGAGAAGAGTCACCGAAAGAACAAGCAAGACTGAAGACACTGTAATGGGTTAAATAGCATCCTCCACATATTGATGTCCGCCCAGAAACTCAGAATGCGACCTAATTTGGAAATGGGGTCTTTGCAGATGTCATTAGTTAAGGATGAAGATAAGATCATATTAGATTAGGGTGGGCCCTAAATCCAATAAGAGTGTTCTTATAAGCGACAAAAGAGGACCCACAGAGAGAGAGACAGAGAAGGCTATGTGAAGATGGAAGCAGAGATTAGAGTTACGCTAACACAAACCAAGGAACTCTAAGTGCCAGGAGGAGCTGGAAGAGGCAGGGAAAGATACTCCTCTAGAGCTTTTGGAGGGAGTATGGCCCTACTGATGCCTTGATTTCAGACTTTAGGCCTCCAGAACTGTGAGTAAACACATTTCTGTTGTTTTGAAGCCACCAAGTTAGTGGTTCCTTGTTATAGTTTAGTTTCCCCAGGAAACTAAAATAGACTCAAATAAATATATTGCTAACGGTGGGATTTAGGCTAGTGAGGAGATTTATTAATTTTGGGGGGATCCTAGCACCTGTATCTTTCCCACATCATAACCTCCCGTGATTGTGGCATAATTGATTTCTCTGTTATATTACACTAGAGTCCTTGTAGAGGGTGATGTTGAAATATGCCTTCAATGAATGAGCTGGAGATCTCCCTGTGCCCCACCCCCTTCAGCACCCCTCTCCCATCTCAAGGCAGACACTCCAGAGCACTGTGGCCAGAGTTATTCTGCCAGCATTTTCAGTAGGTGAGTTGGGGAACAGATCTCTTTCTTCCAAGACTTTAAGAACAGATGTGCCAAGGAAGAGGCTTGAGACTCTATCGAGACATATGTATAACCAATGGATGATTTAAAATCATCTCAAACCTGTAATGAACAAAAAAATTATTGGGGCAGTAACTATAATAATAATAATTATTACTGTTGTTTTGAGACAGAGTCACACTCTGTCACCTAGGCTGGAGTACAGTGGCATGATCTCAGCTCAATGCAACCTCCACCTCCTGGGTTCAAGAGATTCTCCTGCCTCAGCCTCCCGAGTAGCTGGGATTACAGGCACCCGCCAGCACACTTGGCTAATTTTTTTTTTGTATTTACAGTAGAGATGTGGTTTTGCCATGTTGGCCAGGCTGGTCTCGAACACCTGGCCTTAAGTGATCTGCCCACCTTGGCCTCCCAAAGTACAGGCATGAGCCACGTGCCCAGCCAGTAACTATAATTAAAATGTGTACCTGAAGTGTTAAACTCTCCGGCCAGTTGACTATTTGCAAATTGAAAATCTGCCCAAAGTGAACTCGGAAGTCTGCTCCTAGTGGCCGACTGACTGTCCTGGACACCTCCTTGTTGTTGAAGAGCACTTTTAAGTACACTGAGCGCTTCTTTACATCCTCCCTTCTCGAGACCTCCGCTCTGCAAAAGGAGACCATTCACAGGTGGAGTTAGTAAGAATTTACTAAGATCACCAAAATATATGATAAATAAGAACTGAACAGAACAAGACACACTGCAGGCAACTCTCCCAATCATGTCAGCCCTCATTTAACCAGAGGAGCCACAGGTCTTGCAGAGTAGTATGGAATTTATGGAGAAGCCATTAACAGACACTGAAAAGGGCACAGAGGATTTAAGAACTCGAGTCCATTCATTGTTGTGCTACAGTCTCCTCAGGTTTTTCAGGCAAGCTTTACATTTGTGTCCCAAAGTTTTAAATTCACATATTCCTTGTTAAATGGAATAAATTCAAGACAAAGGGGATAATAATGATTTATATTTGAGTAAGAAGTTTTATTCTAAAAATACAGCAGCATATTGTAGCAGTTAGATCGAGTTCATTTTTCCAAGATACCAAGTTTTTCTCAACATTTTCAGACAGTAAGTGAATGTTCAATGGATGCAGAGTATTAATAAATATTCCTTATTTTTAAAGATAATTTGAATTAGAAAGTTAAAAAAAAACAACCTCCCATTGGTCTTTAATTTTATTGTACATATGTGTACAGACATCCACCAAAAAATGCCAGTTATTGGTTAAGTCAATAGCAATTCAAGCTAATTGAGGAAAGGAAAAGGTTAGGGCATCAAAATTTGAAACAAGCTTAGGTTTTTTTTGGGGGGGGGAGGTGGTATATTAAAAATTGTTCCATTGTGGAAAATATATATAACATAACGTAATGTTTATCACTTTAACCATTTTTAAGTGTATGATTCAGTGGCATTACATACAATTACTATGTTGTCTAACCATCACCACTATCCATCTTCAGAGCTTCTTCATCATTCCAAACAGAAATTCTCTAGTAATTAAAGGGGGTGGTAGTTTTAACTTTTTACATGTCTATAATTTAGACTTATTCTAGATGAAATAGCTCAAATTACTTCAGCATTTTTTTAATAAAGGACACTTCACAGCAAATTTGCAAGAAGTATCCAAGACACTGAAGACTTAGACTCCACTCACAAAAGATTACCAAATCAAGCCCAAATTTTCCTTTTAGAAAGCATGCTGTGTCATCACATATTTTGAACATTCATGTCAAAATTATTGGGTATGGTACTTGTGCCTTGAAAATTGCTTACTTAGTGCAGGGGAATAGTTTATGTATAATATCTTAATATGTGAAGTTGAGGGAACACATGAAAATGCACAAAAAGCTATAATTTTAAAATAAATCAATCATTAGAATAAATCAATCATTAGAACATTAGCAGAAGTTTGAAACCAAGACTGTGAGAAGTCTTATAATGACATCCTAATTAACTCCCACATTTTAATGAACTTGGAGGCTGACTGACTTTACTTGAATTCTCATTTTTCATGTTGGGATATTGAAGATTCCAGTGTACAATAGTCCCTGTATTCATGATAGATCTTCTATTTACTGGAGAACTAAGCCTGGGATTTTGTGGTATCGATGATTTTAATGGACTCCCTTTAATTAATGATGATATACCATAACATGCATCAGAATCACTTGGAGACCTTGTGAGAACAGTTTTCTAGGCCCCACCTCAGGGTTTCAGGTTCAGTAAGTCTCAGGTAGAACTTGTGAGTTTGCATTTCTTTCTTTTTTAAAATTATTTTTTAAATTTGTTTAGTTGGTTGACTTTAATTGGCTAGTTTTTATTAATTTTCTTAAACATATTTATTTCAATGTGAGGTATTAAAAATGTTTGGGGTATTTATTTATTTATTCAATAGAGGTGAGGTCTCATTTTGTTCCCCAGGCTGGTCTCCAACTCCTGGCCTCAAGCTATCCTCCTGCCTCGGCCTCCCAAAGTGCTGAGGTTACAGGCATGAGCCACCATGCCTGGCCTAAGTTTATGTTTCTAACAAGTCCTCAGTGATGCTGATGCTGCTGATTCCGGGGCTATACTTTGAGAACCATGGCTATTCAGTGAAGGAAAGAATAAATAGGAAACATAAAAATATTTTTATTATGTTATAATTTTTAAAAAGATGAACTTACAAATGTATGTTTATGAATTATTATATGTACAAATGTATATAAATCAAGTGATGTTTCTCTTAGGCATCAAGTGAGAATGACTAGACATGTATTTTTATCAAATCTGGAGGGTATGCTTCAGATGGCCTGACTTAAATACCTCCCACAACTTTTTGGGGGGTCTTCAAGGAGAAAAGCTGATCCCTGGAGCAGCTGAAATCAAGGAAGGGGCAAGGAAAGGCATCCGTGCCTGTGCCAGAAAGGTGGGACATGCTACCAGTGGACTGAAGGACTCATTGAGGTTACAGATAAGGGACTCAAATCAAAAGCCACACAGACAGCCACTGTGAAGAGCAGGCAGAGATTTGCAACTGGGATGCTTCTCCTACAGGGAGCTTTCCAGTGTGCTCCTGAGTGGCCAGTGCAGATGCATGAGGTAGGTGAATCATATGAAATCACCTAAAGTGGGCAAATGTCAGCAATTTCATGTGGTTCAACCTAATATTCATTCAGAGTTAATGATACTACTGATGCTCCTGTAGGTCAGTAAGTGTACACTCCCCATGTCGTGCATGTGTGTGTGCATGTGCCCACGTGAACATGTGTATCAGATGTCAGCCTCATTTACGGTCAGAGCATCCACTCACCTGGGGCACTGGTCATTGGGTGTTACGCTTCCTGCCAGGCTTAGCTCTGGGACCAGCGTGGGCTCCCAAGGCCTCCTCCTGCTCTGGGCTGCTCTCTCCCTCACCTCCTGCTCTATCACTGCCCGATCAGTGGGCTCTGGAGGGCTGGGCTTCACAAGGTCCTCCTCGGGATACGGCTCTGCAATCTCATCACCGGGATGTTCTTCTGCTGCTTGTTTCCTTTTCTTCTTCTTGGCCCTCTGTTGAGTTAGAGGCAACATGACATCAAACAGGAATTTTGGAATTTCATTTAAGAGCACAGTCTTCATAGCCAGATGGACCTGGATACAAACCCCAGCCCCATTTCAACCAGATGTGTGTAATCAGGCAGGTCACTAAGCCACCTGACCTCTCTGTGCCTCAGTTTTTTCATCTACAGAATGGAGCCCAGGAAATTTCTCCCAGGGCTGTTGAAATGAGACTGTTGAAATGCCTAAAAAGCATTTGTCATACAGCCTAGTCCCTGGAAAGAGCTTAAAAAATGGTAGGTATTCATGTGATCATTAATTTGGGTTTTCAAGGCGAAGTACACATCTTGAAATATTAAAATAAGGCATGTAAGCACAGTGAGCATTGCAGGTCCACCTGATCTATTATTTGTTGCCCTTGGACTCAGTTTTGTAGGGTCATGTGCATAAAGTTATATAATTTTCTGAAGGAAACTCAGAAGTATCAATCCCTACATTTAATGGAATAATGCATGTAAGATACTCAGCACAGTGCTGGACACATGCATTAGTGATTACTACATTATTACTTAAATAGGCACAGAGTGCTACCATAGCATTCTCTGTGGACAAAGCTGGCTCTGGTATCAGTCAGCTGGGTGGCTTTTTAAGCAAATGCATTAGCCAGTCAATTCATTCATCCTTTTATCCCTTAGCCAGGGGACGGGGAAGAGACAGAGGGAGCCACAGGATACCCTAGTCTGCCAGTCTGGTTTCCCCACTCCTGTACTGGAGGCTGCCCTCCCAGACCCTTCCTGGCCAGCCCTATTCCAGGCTGAGTGTTTGTTTACACACTTGCGCTTTCCTCCAGGCCTTCCACTGTTGTAACGACGTTCTGTATTCTTCCATCTTCTGTGCGTACTCCTCCTTGTGCTCTTCTAACAGTTCACTTATTTCAGCTTGAATTTCTGCTTCATATGCTTCTTCATCTGCTTTCTGGTCAGCTTTTTCCCTTTAAAATAATTTGTAGTCCCTTGGTTATTTCTGGAAATTAAGTAAGAGAGCAATAATAACAGCAAATACTTATATTGGACTTGCTATATGCCAGTTCCTCTTCTAAAAATGTCGCACGTGTAAACTCACAATCCTGTGAGGCAGATGCTACTATTATCCATGTCGTATACATGAGATGACAGAGGCACATAGAAGTTAAGTAAGTTCCCAAGAACACACAGCTGGTGAGTGGAAGGGCTGAATAGGAGCCCAACCCACTGAACACTGAGCAGCCATGCCTCTCTGTGTTAAATGATCTGTGTGGTGTGCTGACATGGGGCCTGTAAGTTCTCAGCTGATAGTGGTGGAAATTTCATTAGTTATTTTATGACTTCTTCAAGTCTCTGAGGAACTGCTTCATTTTGTTGCTACTGAGTCCCTGAAACCACTTTTTAAAAAATTTTAATTTTAATTTTTTAAAATTATACTTTAAGTTCTAGGGTACATGTGCACAACATGCAGGTTTGATATATAGGTATACATGTGCCATGTTGGTTTACTGCACGCATCAACCCATCATCTACATTAGTTATTTCTCCTAATGCTATTCCTCCCCAACCCTCCCACCCCCGACAGGCCCTGGTGTGTGATGTTCCCCGCCCTGTGTCCAAGTGTTCTCATTGTTCAGTTCCCACCTGTGAGTGAGAACATGCGGTGTTTGGTTTTCTGTCCTTGTGATAGTTTGCTGAGAATGATGGTGAAACCACTTTTTTGACTTTGGATGGAGGATTTGGGTTTTTCTTTGATGATTTTGCTTATACTCCACCAGGAGATCAGCCCAGTTCAAACCACCGTTTCCCACAGTGTGTTCTGTAGGACATTAGTTCTGTGAGATGTACCACCAGGAAAAGATATTGTGGCCATATTAACACTGGATTAAATAAGTGTGAAAGGTTCCTTGCTGGTCATCTTTTCAGAGCCCTTAACATGTTGATGAACAGCATGGCTCTCCTGGTAGATGGCGGCAAATGTGTGGTGACTTCATCCATCCCACCCAGCACTTTGGAGATGGTGCTGAATACTGACTGCACTATTTCCCCCAAGGCAGTTAAGCTTCATAATCCATTTTACATAAACTTAGACAAGTGCATAAAGCTGACAAATATTTGCTTATGGACACATGTCGCCTGGAGTTTAAGCAGTTTACAGTCCCCGAAGGCACAAGCTCTTGCAGCTCTCTAGGATGAATACCAAATAAATCACTTTGGATGCACAGTGGTACCCGAAATTTATAAACACCAGGGGGAATTCGGCCTCAAAATTATGTTCCATCTCTGTTATACAGAAAACCATTCACTTTTCTCATTGTTATTCAAAAGCATGAATAAACTTGAATAGTTTTTTTTTTGTGGGAAAAACTATGCTTTATTATAAGGTGGCTAGATGAATCAAGAATGTGAAAAAAGGGTACTCCAAAAGAATTCGGAAGATAGCCACTTATCAGGGGAAGGAGTGTTATGACCTTATGGGTAAAATGCCTATAAATTTAGTTTACCCTATAAACTCAAAAAGAAGGAGGGGAGGGATGGAGAGAGAGTTAGCAGCAGGGATGATGGGAGGGAGGGATTGAGAAAATAATCTGGCAAGGATTTCTGTACTGCTTCTGTGGGAGGCTCAGCCTAGGAGATGGAATTCGAAAGCACAAACACTGGAATTTCTGGGAGACAGCCATTATTTTTGTGGGGTAGCATATTTGAATTTGTTAACCAATATTAACTGAGCAGATACTAAGTGGCAGGTGCTCTTGTAGGGACCAAATATACAATGGCAATAGGGTCCCTGCTTTCAAAGATCACACATTCTTACACTTGTCCTGAAAACTAACCTTTTTTTTTTCAATTTTATAATTACAGCTAAAGAAAAATTACAATTTGCAGCTATCTTTGGCTGAAATATGGCTGTTTTCAAAGCAATGTGTCAGATAACTGCCTAAATTTGTTACTATTGTTAACCAACATTAACTGAGCAGATACTAAGTGGCAGGTGCTCTGGTAGGGACCAGATATACAACGACAACAGGGTCCCTAGTCTCAAAGATCACACAGTCTTATACTTGTCCTGACAACTAAGCTTTTTTTTTTTCAATTTTATAATTACAGCCAAAGAAAACTTACAATTTGTAGCTATCTTTGGCTGTAATATGGCTGTTTTCAAAGCAATAGGTCTGATAACTGCCCACATTTGTTACTATTTGTGTCAGTATATGGGTACAACACTTATCCAGGTGAAACAATCAGAAAGGGACCAACACCAGCAACATAGATGCTCTTGTTGTGATAAGCTGTACTCTTAAGCATATATAAAAGTCTAGTGAATTAGGTAGCAGAAATATTATCAAAGCTTACTTTCTCCACACCACAAATGAAGGTCAATTCCAAATAAATTAAAGATGAAATGTGAAAGCTAAAATTATAAAGGTTATAGGAGACAATATCATAGAATATCTATATGACTCAGGGGAAGCATTTAAAAAGCACCAACAGTAAAAGAAAAAACTAATGTATTTTATCTTTTTAAAGTTAAGAATTTGTATCCATCAAAAAGCAACAAAAAGAGAGTAAAAAGACAACTAATGAGTAGGAGAGGATATCTGCAATACACACCACTAACAAATTCCCATGTTATATGCAGAATGCCTACAAATTACCAAAAAAGATAACAAGATAAATAATCCAGTCCAAAAAGTGACCAAAGCCTTGAAGAGACACCTCACAAAAGAGGAAATCCAAATAGTCAATGCATGTATGAAAAAATGCTCACCTTCATGAATAGTCAGGAAAATATAAATTAAAACATGTCAGCAGGTCGGCAAAATGTTAATTAACACCACCAAGTGATAGGCATGATATGGGTGATAAGCACCTACGAGAACCCCCATGAAGGCATGAATCAGCACAACTTCTGGAATATGTTTGGAATCAGCAATGTAAAGTTGAAATGAAATCTTGGGCACATGTACCCTAAAAGACAAGTACAAAAATGCCAAAAGTACAGAAGTGGTTTCTGTAACAGTTGAAAATGGAATAAACTCAAATGCCCATCAACAGAAATGGACAAGTTTGGCTATATTCATATAATGAAGTATTATAAAGCAAAGAAATCTAACTACAGCTATGTGCTGTCAAGTAGATGAATCTCACAAACACAGTACTGAAGAAAAGAAGCATGTATGTATTCCCTAAAGAATACACACAACATACTTTCAGTTATGTATAAGTCAAATACAGGCAATATTAAACTATATATTCTTAGAGATTGCACATAGTTGGCAAAAGTATAAAAGCAAGAAAACAAAGATCACAAAAGTCCAGGTAGTTGTTATTTTGGGGATTGAGGAGAATGCTATTTGGGAGGGGCTGCTCAGGTACGCAATGTTCTATTTCTTAACCTGGGAAGTGGTTACATGCATATTTGTTTGTAATTACTTTTAAAACTGTATCCATGTTTTATACATTTTTCTTAATGTATGATATAGCCCAATAAAATAATTTTTCAAAAAAGCCTACTTTCTCAAAACAAGTTTCAAGGGAGTATTTGTAAATCTCTGGAACTCTCGAAGGGATTTCATCTCTTTCCAAACTTTTATGATGGTCTTAAGCAATGTTCTATCTTTTTCTTGTTCAGCATCACGGAATTTTCTTGTTTGTCTGCAAGATATAATAACACATGAGTATATATTAAAAAGTCAGGTGTGTTTGCAAAAGAAATTAATAATGCTACAGTGATTGTATATTCAATTTGATAGCTACCGTATTTTGAAACAAGTACAGAAAACTAAATACAAATGTGAATGTAAACACAATAGGATGTCAACCTGTCTTGAGAGATTTACTTGATTTTGTTCTCTTTAGGCAGATCTGACTTTAAGTACTTAAAAAATTCGTATTAAAACTATGCATCCTTCAACAAATAGTCACCTTTGAAGGTAAGAAAACAAAGGCAGTTCTCATGGACTAAATTATTATAAACACAGCAAAGTATGCTGCTGTCCTAGTTAGCAACAAATATATGTAAAGTCTTCCCGTGTTAACACAAATCACAAGTTCCACACTGAGAAGATGAAGTATTGTTATTGCATGCCTTGGAGATTTTCAATATTCACTAGATTACCAGTACCAATATTTTTGGCTTGATCTGAAGAGGCATCATTTGAAAATGCTTTCATCTTTATTTAATACCTTACTTTAAGTTCTTTTTACAAATGATAGCCATGTTTAGATACCAAATGCATTTTGTTGCATAATGAGACAATTACTAAATTTTTGAACAAGTGCCATGAGTCATTCCAGGGGATTTAGAAGTGTCTAAGAGACAGAAGATATCTCCATATCTCCATCCTCAGGGAGTTTATAGTTTAGCTCAGGGGACGGACACATACATAAACGATATCAGTGTGAGGTTTGTCTAAGAAAGTATCATGAGGAACCAAGGATGTAGCATTTCACAAATTAGCACCTCATGACCTCCAGAAGGCAGGCCTAAGTCTGGAGGTTGTACGTGTGATGACTTAGTGGTACAGAGAAATAAGGGGGTCTAGGTTTCTAGTAGATCAACTGGTAGCTGTAGAAAAGGAAGATGGCAGAAAATGATAGTGGTTAGGTAGTCAAGATCTAGGACTTTCTGAAGCCCTTAGAAAAGCAAAAAAGCAACAAACTAGAATAAGAAACATTCTCTTTGAGGACCAGTAAAGCATTGTGGTTAAGGGTGCAGTTGTTGGCAACCAGACTACCCAGGTTTGAATCTTGGCTCTACTATTTACTAGCTGGATTGGGTAAGCTACTTCCCTTTGCCGGCTCACATCTGTAAAATGGGTATGGTAGGAGTTGACTGCACTGGGTTGCTGGGAGGAGTTAATGAGCTAATCCGCATAATGTGCTTAGAACCTTGCCCGATACCAAGTAAGAGGCCCACAAATGTTATCTGTCACCATCAGGTGGTCAGTTTGTTTCCTATGCCTTTAGCTGTTATCACCCCTGCTTCAGTTTTAAAAACCACAATATAAAATTATTTTACTGAGTTACATGACATCTTCAGGCTTTCTGATATATTTTCTACTTTCTTTTTTAGTATCTAAAAAAAAGATAGTTTCCCAGAAATGCTAAAAAGAGCTCTTAGCAAGAAAAATTTGCATACGAGCTAAAGAAGCAGAAAATTACAAAATAATATTTAATTAAAATTTGTGACCAGAGCTGGGGAGGAAGAGGGAAAGGCAATTTTGATTAGGGAGTCAGGAACAGTCTTCTGAAATCTGATATCGATGGGGTCTGGATGGTGCAGTGGACTCCTGCTCAGAAATGAAACTTTGGGAGCCACTGGCATCTGGGTGATGTTTAAAGCCACAAAGTGGATTCATTTCAGGAGAAAATGCAATTTAAAAAAGGGGGTAAAAAGAAAACAACAATAACACCTGAGACTCGGAACATGTATAAGCTGGACAGAGGAGAATGATGGTCAAAGAATGATGAGAAGGACAAATGGCTGGAAAGGGACGAGGAGAGGGTGGTGTGTGGAGATGCAGGCTGTCCTGACAGGCAATGCGTGGGGATGGTGTCTGCGTTCAAGCACTGAGCAGGCTGAGAGGTTCCATTCCACTTTCCCAGGTGGAGGTCCCCAAGGGCTGTGGCAAGATTTGCTTCAGAGGAAAGTTGGGCACAGGAGTGAGATAGGATGGTTTGGAAATGGGAGAGAGCGGAGATAGTATGAATAGCAAATGTTTTCCTGGTGTTTGGCTGTTAAAGGAAATATAGAGATAAAGTGGTAGCTGGATGGGGACTTGGGGTCATAGAATTTTTATGTGTTCAAGACTGAGCACATCTGAGGGCAAAGACCCTACAGAGAGGTTAAGTAAAATATTCCTATGCTGCATGACCATTCATGTTTTCTTCCTTCTGTGCATTGGTTTGTCCTCTGGTTTCCGTTCAGAGGATAAGGAATGTAGTCATGATGCCGCTATGGAAAATAAAATGGAAAATGCTTTATGGTGCTGGCCGGGGTTAACTGCACCAGTGGAGGGCTCAGCAGATGCTTGAGGTGGGGAGTTCTCGGGGGTGGCTGATCAGATCCCAGGGGGCTTGAGGAAATGGATCCATGTGATGAAACATCCAGCAATAGATCATCTGCTTAGAAATTGTTTTACCACCTAGTGAAAAGTCAGCAAGGGATGGAAATCTCTTTTACTGGGTCAGAAATGCTAAATCTCAAAGACTTTCATCTCCAAGGGCACAGAATTATTGTAATGGGTCTGCTGTCCATGACTCTGCTGGGCATTGTCTCTAGATCTCACACGTATTTCTGATGTTTTTCAAATAGTGACCAATAAAGACAGTTCCATATAAAATCACAATTGCTTTCAGAATAGCTTTTTGTCACTTTTTTCTTAATGTATGCCAAAACAAAAATTATTCTCACAAGGAGACTGCGATATGTTTTCCTTTTACTATAAAAAATAATTTTAATTTAAAAATATACTGCATATTTTTGCAATTATAGGTTACAAACTTCACTAATTTCTACTTTGCTGGAAGAATTTCCAACTCATAGCTAAATTGTAAAAAGAAAAGTATACATTGAAATGCCTCTGGCCGGGCGCGGTGGCTCATGCCTGTAATCCCAGCACTTTGGGAGGCCAAGGCGGGCAGATCACGAGGTCAGGAGATCTAGACCATCTTGGCTAATGCGGTGAAACGCGTCTCTACTAAAAATACAAAAAATTAGCCTGGCGTAGTGGCGGGCGCCTGTAGTCCCAGCTACTCGGGAGGCTGAGGCAGGAGAATGGCGTGAACCCGGGAGGCGGAGCTTGCAGTGAGCCGAAATCGCACCACAGCACTCCAGCCTGGGCGACAGAGTGAGACTCCGTCTCAAAAAATAAAAATAAAAATAAAAAAGAAATGCGTATGTAACAAACCTGCACGTTGTGCACATGTACCCTAAAACTTAAAATATAATAATAATATAATTTAAAAAAATAAAATTAAAAAATAAATTAAAAAATAAAAAGACCTAAATAAATAAATGGAGAGATATACCTAAAAAAAGAAAAAAAAGAAAAAAAAAGAAATGCCTCGATTTATTATTTCCTGTTCTAAGGATTTGTTCTGTGGAAGTACTCATACAGGTACACAAATATAATATTTAGGAATTTTAATTACAGTAGAATTTAAATAATAAAAAATAGAATAGAAATGCAAATGCATATCAGTTGAGAATTATACAAACTACAATAAATCTACATAATGCCAGCCTTTAAAGCATGATATAAATCTACATGCACTGTAACAGGAAAATGTCTAAGATGCATTGTATATAAAGAAGCAAGTTGCAGAATGGTATACATGATATGATTCCTTATCCATGTTGATACCTGCAGATATGAGTCAGTCATTTTAACTGTGGTACAGAAATTCACTGTAAGCCTATACCAAGATGGGTTTACTCTGCTACTGGGTTATTTCTAATGGCTTCCTTATTTCTTTTTTTTTTTTTTTTTTTTTTTTTTTGAGTCAAGGTCTCACTCTGTTACCCAGGCTGGAGTGCAATGGTGCAATCCTAGCTCACTGCAGCCTCAAACTCTTGGGCTCAAGCGATCCTCCTTCCTCAGCCTTCCGAGTAGTTGGGACTACATGCACATACTACTATACTCAGCTAATTTTTTAAACTTTTTGTACAGGCTAGTCTCAAACTCCTGGCTTCAAACTGTCCTCACCTTGGCATCCCAAAGTGCTGGGATTACAGGCATGAGCCACAGTGTCCAGTCTGTCTTACTCTTGAATGATGCTGTGCATATCTTTGCACATGTCCCCATGTACATATGCACACATAGCTCCTTAAAGAACATCTTGTATCTGAATCAGAATTGCTGGGTCCAAACTGATGAGCTTCTTCAACATTCTATGAGTTGGGGCCAAGCTGCTCTCGGAAGCGGTAGCTGTAGCACTTTTCCCTTACACCTGCAGAGTGACCATTTCCTTACATCCTCATTCACATTATTGGACTTCAAATACTGTGTTAATATGATAGATGTATTTGATTGTTTTATATGGCATAATTTCACATGTATTCATTGCATTCAGAAAAAGTATCTGGAAAAATAAACTCTAACAAGTGCACATCTAACAGGAAAAAAAGTAGTTACACTTAACAAACTTTACTCACCGAATTTCAGATTTATACTCATTGATGGTTTTTTGGATGGTATCGAGAGACTGATGAGGTTTTTCTGGATCAAGGCCAGTCTGAACAGCATTTCTTAAAGCTTGGAGCTTAAAACGACATGGATACAAGTTTTGGGTTACAAACTCTATTCCCTACTGCAGTGCAACTGGACCCACCCACTTCTCCTGGGCAAAATGGTGCCATCAGTCTGTGAATGGAATGGATGTTCAAGCATCTGGCTGTCTCCAGACTTTCACATAAATGAATTATGATGGAGAACTGTTTCATCTGTTCTTGAAGAAACTGGATTAGTAAAGCATAGTGTATGTCCATCCTTGTTCCATGGCCCAGAAAATCAAGCTGCTTATGAAAATATTACTTTTATGTGTATATCTTAGAACCAAGTTTTCTTCCAAAGCTAAAAGCATGTTTGTCTGGGTCCAGGACATACGATGGTATTCTTGTGATATAAAGAAACTATAAAATTACAGACTCGTAAAACGAGATATTGTGAAGTTATCTCTTCTTTGGGCAGTAAGGTTTTAAAGTCAGGGCGTGAGACCAAAATTGCCTATAGTCAAAATTACCCACAAAAATCCCATGGGATAGTGTCACATTGGGAATAAATCCAAATGCTTAGCCATTCCTTTGAGCATCAGTTGAAACACTGACTTGTGTTTAAGTGCTACACGATGGGGTAATAAATATCAAGATGAGAATGTTTCTAAGGACAGATATTCTCAAGCCACCAATTTTCTCAGGTTCTGAGATCACGGAAGCAAGTAATAGCCACATATCTTCCACCTAACACCCACTTCTGGTGGGTGCTGTACTGTTTACAGAAAGTCTTCTGTTTAGGGCGAGTGTGTGCCAATAAATTTGTACACATCACATGTATACCAACTCTATCTTTCCCTTTTGTCTCTAGCTGGATAATGTATCACACATCCTAAACCGAGGAAACATGTGAAAGAGGGGCATGAACATTTTGCTGTTAGAAATTTTCATTGTTTGGGCTCATTGGAAGAACCAACTCCATTGACAATCATTATGGAAGAAATCACATGTACCTTATCAGTAAGAAATTTCGCCTTGTTTCTCTGGTGTCTTGCAAGGTACTGGTCATATAACTGGGCCAGCTTGGCTGCCAAAACATGCTCTCGGCTAAAACAGGGATGATGAGTGAAGATTAACCCTGAAATATCAATGTCCAGTTGGAAATTTCCAGGAGGGTCTCCAGATCTGATCACATGCTGACTACTGTGAACGTATTTTACTGCCTGCCAAGGAAAGCAGAGTGTAGACAGAACACAGTTAAAGCACTTACTAGATAATGATTCTCTAATCCACAATGGGAAAACGGTCAGATGCAAAATACCTCCTATCCTGGACTAGTCAGGTGAAAAATGCTTGATTACTTATTTCCAGGTTTTAGAGGCCAGCTCTTTTTTGAATATTTGAACAGCAAAATGAAAGACTGGGAGTTAGAAAAGAAACCATTTCAATCTTGCTTTCCTAAGTCTTTTAGGTTTCATTACTTGCCTAAGTTGTAGTTCTAATCTTTTTCATGCAGACTACCTTGTTTCTTGGAATCCTGGGTTTTGTAGCTGGTGACCTTGAAATTCTTTTACTGGGAGGAGCATAGATTCTAGTTCAAACCGATCATTATTTGGATCCTGGACATACCCCATGTATTTACATTTTAAAACATGTGGAGAAGGCTTCATTTTGTAGATAGCAGCAAGGGACATCTACCTAACTGAGCATCATGCTGGCACTCAGTCTTCATGGGGAGGAGGGATGTTGGTTTGCAAAATAAGAGTGGGGGCTGTGCAGCTGAGCCAAGTGTGTAGAAAACAGAAACAGAAGTCTCCAATAGGAATGTCTTGGATCGTTTGGTATATAATGTATCAGATACATCTCTTTGCTTTTCTTCCTTAAAATCCTCAAGATATTTACTTTGATTACTACAGCTACTGTGGGTGGGAGCTCAAGGGTGGAGAGGAGACATCTTTGATTTTGTGCCTTTATTTTTTCTCATTATAAAGACTGACTACAGTAAGGATATGGTGGTTGAGACATCACTTGATCCTTCCTTTTTGCAGAGATGAGCTATTTATCTAGAAAATGATAATGTATGATAATGATAATGTGGCATAAGTGAATTATTTACAAATCATGAGCTTAAAGGAAAAGTGTAAAAATTCTAATCAGAAAGGAAGCTTTTATTCTCCCTAAATTATGGGTAACATGTTCAGCAAACTCTTCATTTAATTCTTTTGCATGGTGTTATGTAAAGATGCTAGATCTGGGCTAGGAGACTTGGATTCTAGGCCTGGCTCTACCTTGAACTTGCTCTGAGACCTTGGGCAAGTCACTATACATCTCTGGGCCTCTAATTTTTCATGTGTAGAAATAGGAGGCTAAGGAAAAAGATTAAATTAGCATTTTGTAGATCACTAGGTATCATATCAGGCATTTCACACACATCATCTCATTTACTCAACAAAGATTAATGGATGTCTACAGTGTGATACAGCCTGTCTTCAAGCAGCAATCAATTTAGAAGGGAAGACAGCCCTAGGATCTAAAAGCATGAAGTCTGGGATGTGCAGAGGGAGGTAGGAAGCCCAGCCCAGAAGAGGGGATTCCAGCATTAGAGTCCTATGATTATAAGATTTGAACAGATTGTTTTATTTTAAAAATGCCCTTGTAAAACTGGAATGTGCTTACAAATATTTTAGGCTCAAATCAGGATGAATTGACTATATTGCAGTACTTTCTGGAATATGCTATATTTCCCAAATCTGCATTACCCCACATTCCAATAATTGCTGGTGGTCTCTGCTTTTTGCTTAGCCCAACCAAGTATAAAAAGCTTCCAGGACTCCTTGCAGCCACTGGGCTAGACTGCCCAAAAGACCACAACTCCCATACTATTAGAGAGAAAGACCTCTAGTTCCTTTTCTCCTTGTTGTATCTGTTCCCTTTCTTATATATCAAGAACTATTATGAACACAGTAACAACAATTTCTTTCAAGAATCTTCGCTTGGATTTATAGAAGGAAAAACCACTGGGACATGGATCAGCTTCCACTGGTCTTTTGTATCTTATGAAAGCCCTGGGTGGCCTTTCAGAGATCAGATCTGGTCATTAATATCCCTACACTTCAGACTGCAACAATGGAGGGCCATTTTTTTTTCTCTTTCATTCAGGTATAAGTATTCAATTATAAACTGCATTAGTATTAGAAGTTTTTAATCTCCATGTGACCACTCTGTGTTTTATAACCCAGATTACCTGGATTAATTAAAAATTTCCACCTCACAAATACATGTACAACTAGACTTCAAACCACAGACATAATGGAAAATTCCTCTCTAATTGCTTTGCAGCTGCTCATTCTTGCTTTGCCTTGCCTCTTACCTATGGGGTTCCAGAGTTATGAGATCACTCAGGGTGTGGCTCTCAGGTTCCATCTTGTACGCTTCTTGGTATGAGTAAATAACGTGGGTAGAGTGGTTCTATTTACTTGTAATGCAACTTAGGTCACCTGTACTTTGCATCTCCTTCCACAAATCTGCATTAGCCTAAGTTCCAAAACCTGCTAGTGGTCTCTGCCTTAGACTCAGCTCAAGCAAGTGTAAAAGTGTTTCAGGACACTTAGTAGTCATTGGGCTAACTGGATCAAAAGACCCCAACTCTCTTCCTATTAGGGAGAAAGACACCTAGTTCCTTGTCTTTCTTTTTGTTGCATCTGTTTTCCTTTCTTATTTATTGACAACTATCATAAACACAATAGCAACAATTACTCCCAAGGAGGGATAATATTTAGAGTATATTTTAACTTTAAAATTGATTTGATTTTTTAGTCTTCAACTGAAAACTGAAATGCTAAGAGGTGATGAATATGGATTATCTATTGATGTTCTCACCATGTGCAGAGATGCATACCAAAGGAGAAAAAAAAATTAAAGCCGGGTGCGGTGGCTCACGCCTGTAATCCCAGCACTTTGGGAGGCCAAGGTGGGCAGATCACGAGGTCAGGAGATCGAGACCATCTTGGCTAACACGGTGAAACCCCGTCTCTACTGAAAATACAAAAAAATTAGCCGAGCGTGGTGGCGGGCGCCTGTAGTCCCAGCTACTTGGGAGGCTGAGGCAGGAGAATGGCGTGAACCCGGGAGGCAGAGCTTGCAGTGAGCCAAGATTGCGCCACTGCACTCCAGCCTGGGCAGCAGAGTGAGACTCCATCTCAAAAAAAAAAAAAAAAAAAATTAAAAATTTTACAGAAGGCCGAGTGCAGTGGCTCATGCCTGTAATCCCAGCCCTTTGGGAGGCCAAGGCGGGTGGATCACGAGGTCAGGAATTCAAGACCAGCCTGGCCAAGATGGTGAAATCCCATCTCTACTAAAAATACAAAAGTTAGCCGGGTTTGGTGGCGGGTGCCTATAATCCCAGCTACTCGGGAGGTTGAGGCAGAGAATTGCTTGAACCCAGGAGGCGGAGGTTGCAGTGAGCTGAGATTACACCACTGCACTCCAGCCTGGGCAACAGAGCGAGGCTCTGTCTCAAAACAAACAAACAAAAATGTACAGAAAATTAATAATCATTGGTAAGTTTAAAATACAAGTTTCTACATTTGCCCTGAAAAAATAATAGCAACAAAGTCTGGGTCCACCTCAGAGCCTGCAGTAGATTCTAGAATTATTATTCTGGTCTTCCCTGGGAAGATTTCTCCTTTCCCGTCTTCTGGAAACATGCCATGTTTTCTGGACATGAGGTTAGTGGATAATGATCCACTTGCCACTGACTAGAGTTTATTTTTTGGTATTGATAATGTGAACTGTGGGGAAAAATATGATTCTTTCCTTCTGGAGTTGTTAAGCTTAGGCTATCAAAGGACACATCCCCTTATGTGTAGAGAATTCTGTCATGCTTGCAATTGCAGAGAATGAGGCCCACCAGTATTCAAGAAGAATCAGAGAAAAGAGGGGTGGAAGAGAGGCCTGCCGGCATCAAATCCCTGGTCCTAGCCCCTGAGACCTTGTTTCCTAAAGGTTCTCCTTCATTTTATGATTTATTCCCAGATCCTTTCCAGTTTTTTGAGCCACTAAGTTCCCTCTTTGCTTAAGCTAGTTTGTGATGGGTTTCTGTCATATGCAACCAACAGAGTCTTGTGTAGTGAAGTGCTTAGAACGCAGCAGATTAACAATGCTTTGGTGAAAAACTGGTGAGAACAATGATGGGAAAGTGACAGTTTTATCTAGTGGTACCTCTGCGGGAGCTTGGAATCATGACACAGTCCTCCAATGGGTATGCAGTTCTGAAAAAGGGAGGCTCCTGCACATTGCGGGGCCTTTAACACCTGCTTCCATTTCTGTCTTTCCAGCCAAGGCACAAAGTCTCTTTATGGCCAAGCTAAGATTGCTCCCTCTGTATTCCCAGAATTTAGCACAGCTAAGAATATAGTAGACTTTTAGTTAAGTATTTTTTAGTTAAGGATGGAAGTAATAAAAAAGGAAGGAAGGAAGGAAGGACAAAGGAAGGAGAGAGAAGGAAGAGGGATGTTTGTACTGCTTTTCAACAACTTTTTTTTTTTTTTTGAGATGGAGTTTTGCTCTTGTCACCCAGGTTAGAGTGCAATGGCATGTTCTCTGCTCACTGCAACCTTCGCCTCCTAGGTTCAAGCAATCTCCTGCCTCAGGCTCCTGAGTAGCTGAGATTACACCCACCCACCACCCCCACCTAATTTTTGTATTTTTAGTAGAGACGGGTTTCACCATGTTGGCCAGGCTGGTCTTGAACTCCTGATCTCAGGTGATCTGCCCACCTCGGCCTCCCAAAATGCTGGGATTATAGGTGTGAGCCACTGCGCCAGGCCTGCTTTTCAACAACTTTAACCCTACTTTGCTATCATGATTGGGCAAACTGCATTTTATATTGTTTATGTTTTACCTGCAATGTCCTATCTAGCATTTTAATTTTTTACTTTTGCACTAATTACTTCATAAGATGTATTAAATTGTATTCTTTCTTATTGGATGTTTAACAGTTTTTCTTTGCATGACAGCTAATTCCTTTTTGCATTTTTCTGTCTTTAATTGTCTCATCTCAATTTAAGAACATCCTAATATTGAGACAATATTAGGAACAGAATATTTCACTTTTAAAAACTATCCTTTCCCCCCTCTGTAATTAAAAAAAAACATTCAAAAAGGCAGGGCTGAATACCAACTCCCTTCTAAATAAAACTCTTAAATTCTCTAATAGGAGGGCGCATGATCCATCATTTGAGTCAATAGCATAGTATTTCTAACCAAAGAACAACTGGGCTTGACTCAAACGGGTGATCAGTGTTGGTCGATCCTGCCAGGTGAAGTTAGCATCAGGCCCAAGTGCTCTGAGGCATAAATTCATCAAGGCTCTGTTAAGGGCCCAAGGAAATGCCAACTTTTGTTTTCTTAACATTTTTCCTTGTATGTATGTATGTATGCATGTATGCATGTATTTTTTAGAGACAAGGTCTCGCTCTGTCAACCAAGCTGGCGTGCAGTGGTGTGATAATAGCTCACTACAACCTTGAGCTCCTGGGCTCAAGTGATCCTCCTGCTTCAGCCTCCTGAGTAGCTGGGACCACAGGCATGTGCCACCATGTCTGGTTACCTTTTTATTTTTTGTAGAGGTAGGGGGGTCTCACTATGTTGTCCAGGCTGTTCTCAAATTCATGGCCTCAAGCAAACCTCCCACATTAGCCTCACAAAGCTTTGGGATTACAGGTGTGAGCCCCTGCTCCTAGCTGTAATTGCCAACTTTTGATTTGGCACTCTGACTTGGTTTTCCATTATGCAGATGCCAGGACTAAACCAGAACCTAAGGAAAGCTAGTATTTTGCAGGATAGACAGCTGAGTCAGAGATAGGCATAGAAAAGAAGGAATTTCTTTTAATACACGCAGCAAAGTCATTTTAATGACATTCAATTTGCGCTTTTATTGAGGTATTTCTATGTGCCAGGCACACTGCTAAGTGCAAATTAAGAAGAAGACTGTAATCCAGTTCTGGTCCCTAAGTCACTTTCAGCATAGCCAGAGAGGAGAAAGAAAATGGATTAACAGTACATGAGCAAAACAATCTTCGCCTGCCGACCTATTGCCTTGCTCTTGCATCATGCCAGAAACTCCTAGGTGGAAAGTCTGTTTGGAAATAAGACTGAAAATAGAGGCTGTAGGCATTTAATTTTTTTTTTCTTAAAGGCAAGCCTATTTCATGGAATAATGGAAAAGCTATTTTTGGCAAGAGACAGACTGAATAAATGAAGGAAAAGGTTAAAGTAAATAAATACAATGATAAAAATGTTAATTGTGAAAGAAAAGCACTGTGTTTTGAATAATTGGAAGGTTACAATAATTACATTTTTAAAAAAGACTGAGGTATACAATTCAACAATAAACTTAGTAGGTGACCTGTTATGGAATAACAGATAGATATAATATCTCCTCCATTTAACTTAATCCCCTTTGCTTCTTTCTTGTGCAGTCTAAGACATTCTTCATGTTTTGTTGTGTTCAAAACATAGCCCTCCAATAAATGCCCTTGGAAGATGTCAGCCCCTTTGGACTTCTTCCTTCTCTAACTTCCTTTGCTCTGTGATGCTTTATGACAAGCCCCTGTCAGTAGAACTCTTCTTTCTTGACTTTCCTATTTCTGCTTGTATGATAGGAAGATTTTGCTTCTCAAAAGTATTGAAAGGAAACCATCTGTCCTTCTCTACCCACCCTTCCAGTCCTACTGGCTGCTTCCCAAGAGAGAAGGAAGGACATGTCTGACTGGAGAGTCAGCTGGAGCCCAAGATCCTTAGTCCAGGTTACCTGCAAAGCTAAGCAGTGTCCCCTAGCTGTCCTGTCTTAGCTGTCTCCAAGGAGAGGTTGTTTACTGGCCTGCATGGTCTGCTTGGCATTCCACCTGGTAAATACACCAGAGCCGCTTAGTTTATGTCTAGATGGGGAACCTAATTCGTGAGAAATGGAATAGGAAACCATCTGGTCTTGGGTTCAAGTGGCATTCTGCCATCTGGTTTTACCCTTAGTGCAAGGGATATCTGGATCCCTCTCTGATTCCAGTGTATTTCTAAATTAGTTTAGAATTTCAAAAGGAGACAGATGAGATCCATTGGCTCCCTCATGCCCTACCCTCCATATTAATTACTCTTCTGTTTTCTAACTTTAACCCACAATTCAGTGTTCGTCATATCTCTGTTTAATGGAATGGATGGATGGATGCTGATACAGATTGATGGATTATTCAATAAATGCATAAGTTGATATTGTTTTGATCACTAATTGTATTATGTATTTTTGTCATATAACCAAATAGATGATAAATTCCTCATGGGCTGGAACTTATCTTTACCCTTGTTTTGTAAATCTGCCTCCAGGATCACATTTCTGTACAAAGTAGCCATCCACTGATACTTGTCAGTAATAATATTTTATATAAATTTATAATTTTTAAAAGGTCATACTCATATATCACCTCAGTACTCATCATGACCCTATGAGGAAGAGAAAATGATTATTATTCCTATTTTTCAATTAAGGAAAAGTATCCAGAGAGGTAAAGGAACTTGCCCAAAGCTGCAAGCTAATTAGTTAGTAGGACAGCAGGACTGTACTCAGAATCCGCCTGGGCCTGTGTTTTCTCTATTCATCATTCCTCTTTATAGACAAAAATGATGATTGTTATACCAACCCCATTCTGTTTCATTTGATCAGTGCTGAATGTTACAAATTTAAAATTACACAGGTTTCTGAAGGAGGCAGTCCCAGTGATATGGTTTGGCTGTGTCCCCACCCAAAACTCATCTTGAATTGTAACTCCCACAATTCCCTCATGTCATGAGAGGAACCGGGTGGGAGGTGATTGAATTATGGGGGTGGGTCTTTCCTGCGCCGTTCTTATGATGGTGAATGAATTTTATGAGATCTGATTGTTTTAAAAATGGGAGTTTCCCTGCACAAGCTCTCTTTTTGCCTGCTGCCATCCATGTTAGATGTGACTTGCTCCTCCTTGTCTTCCACCATGATTGTGAGGCCTCCCCAGCCATGTGGAACTGTAAGTCCATTAAACCTCTTTCTTTTGTAAATTGCCCAGGCTTGGGTATGTCTTTATCAGCAGCATGAAAATGGACTAATACAATAAATTGGTACCAGAAGTGCGGTACTACTGAAAAGATACCCAAAAATGTGGAAGCAACTTTGGAACTGGTAGGCAGAGGCTGGAACAGTTTGGAGGGCTCAGAAGAAGACAGGAAAATGTGGGAAAGTTTGGAACTCCCTAGAGACTTGTTGAATGGCTTTGACCAAAATGCTGATAATAATATGGACAATGAAATCCAGGCTGAGGTGGTCTCAGATGGAGATGAGGAACTTGTTGGGAACTGGAGCAAATGTGACTTGTTATATTTTAGCAAAGAGACTGGTGTCATTTTGCCTCTGCCCTAGAGATTTGTGGAACTTTGAACTTGAGAGAGAGATGATTTAGGGTATCTGGCAGAAGAAATTTCTAAGCAGCAAAGCATTCAAGAGGTGACTTGGGTGCTGTTAAAGACATTCAGTTTTATAAGGGGAGTATAAAAGTTTGGAAGATTTGCAGCCTTACAATGTAATAAAAAAGAAAATCCCATTTTCTGAGGAGAAATTCAAACCGGCTGTAGAAATTTGCATAAGTAACATGGAGCCGAATGTTTATCACCAAGACAATGGGGAAAATGTCTCCAGGGCATGTCAGAGGTCTTCACAGCATCCCCTCCCATCACAGGCCTGAAGGCCTAGGAGGAAAAAAATGTTTTCTTAGGCCAGGCCTAGGGTCCCCATGCTGTGTGCAGTCTAGGGACTTGATGCCCTGTGTCCCAGCTACTCCAGCCATGACTAAAAGAAGCCAAGGTACAACTGGGGCCATGGCTTTAGAGGGTGCAAGCCCAAGTCCTGGCAGCTTCCACATGGTGTTGAGCCTGAGAGTACACCGAAGTCAAGAACTGAGGTTTGAGAACCTCTGCCTAGATGTATGGAAATGTCTGGATGCCCAGGCAGAAGTTTGCTGCAGGGGGAGGGCTCTCATGGAGAACCTCTGCTAGGGCAGTGCAGAAGGGAAATGTGCGGTTGGAGCTCCCACACCGAGTTCCTACTGGGGCACTGCCTAGTGGAGCTATGAGAAGAGGGCCACTGTCCTCCAGACCCCAGAATAGTAGATCCACTGACAGCTTGCACTGTGTACCTGGAAAAGCTGCAGACACTCAACACCAGCTCATGAAAGCAGCCGGGAGGGAGGCTGTACCCTGCAAAGCCACAGAAGTGAAGCTGCCCAAGACCATGGGAACCTAACTCTTGCATCAGCATGACCCGAATGCGAGACATGTTTACCCAATACCTGTACCTCCATTGTATCTAGGAAGTAACGAACTTGTTTTTGATTTTACAGACTCATAGGCAGAAGGGACTTGCTTTGTCTCAGATGAGATGTTAGACTATGGACTTTTGAGTTGATGCTGAAATGAGTTAAAACTTTGGGGGAGTTGTTGGGAAGGCAATGATTGGTTTTGAAATGTGAGGACAGATTTGGGAGGGGCCAGGGGTGAAATGATATGGTTTGGCTGTGTTCCTACCCAAATCTCATCTTGAATTGTAACTCCCACAATTCCCAGGTTTCATGGGAGGAACCGGGTGGGAGGTGATTGAATTATGGGGGTGGGTCTTTCCTGCACTGTTCTCATGATAGTGAATGAGTTTCACAAGATCTGATGGTTTTATAAATGGGAGTTTCCCTGCACAAGCTCTCTTTTTGCCTGCCGCCATCCATGTAAGACGTGACTTGCTCCTCCTTGCCTTTTGCCATGATTGTGAGGTCTTCCCAGCCATGTAGAACTGTAAGTCCATTAAACCTCTTTTTTTTGTAAATTGCCCAGTCTTGGTTATGTCTTTATCAGCAGCGTGATAACAGATTAATACACCCAGGAAAGCAAGAGCAATGCAATTAAATATGAGGGCAGGGAACTGTAATGATAGCCAGCAGTTACTAAGGTCTGTTTTAGGCACTTATGTGGATTACCTCATTCAATTTACACAGCAAGCCTGGGAGGCAGACACTGCTATCGTGCCTACCTTACAGATGAAGACATTGAGGCATGAGAGACTAATGGCCAAGTTCACCCAGTGAATGGTAGAGCAAGGGCTGGAATTAGGCAGCTTGTTACCAGACTCAGGAAAATACAATATAAAGGATTTGCAAGGATAGAAACTCTCCGGTTATATAATAAAGAGACAACAAATGGGAAGTGATCCTGCAGCAAATGTGAGACAACAAAAGAAAAGAGAGGGCAAAAGAAGAAAAATAAGGGTAGCTAACCTGGATGTGTGAAAAAAGATGCAGACTCAGTCATTCCTAGCTAGGAAACTCACTCCTTGTTTAAGAAGGGATGCATTGAGTATAATTAGACTTACTCTTACATAATATGCCTGATGTTTGTTCTTTATGTGTAAGATAGTGAATTATTTAAAAAATTAAAGTAGAATGTTATAAATATAGCACCCCAAGCTATTCAGAAAGCAAAGCACTTTCAATTTCATTTAATAAAAGTGGAGAGAGGGGAGTGTCTACCTTTTTATACAGTGTTTCAAGCTCTGCCTTAATGCTCTGCTCCTGTGTTAGTACTGGCGGCCTTGAAGGAAATGGCTTGATGGGGTTTGGCAGAGCTAGGATCCTGCCGTCATCTCCAAACCATCTTCTTTCCTGTAGATGAAGCAGAGGGAATGGCAACATTTTCTTCTAATCGAACAGAAAATGGTTCACAACACAAACAACATTTCTTGAAAATTCTGTGTCAACATATATATTTCATGTACTTCCTCCCCCAACAGAACTGTAAAAGTTCTGTTTCCATTAGAAATCAAGTCTTCACTAACACTTCTCACAATTGATTTAAAATATACACCCTGGCTTCCTAAAAAGTATTTTAAAGAGCTTAAATGAATGCTTAAGAAAAATTTATCTTCTATTAATTAAACATTTAAGAAAAAAAACACAGAATAAAAACTCAAAAGTGAAACTATTCTACCTATGGATAATTTAAAAATTCTGTCAAGTAGGAAAATGTTGCCAGGATCTGGTTTAGCAGGAAAAGCCCAGATCTAGCTAGCAAAGATGGGTTTTGAGCAGTTGAGAAGTTATGTTATTTGAGGATCAATAAATGTACTGAGAGAGAAAGTTTAAAAAAAAAAAAGAATCACTTTCTGTGGATAACCTCAAGAGGAAATGAGTACAGTGGATGCAATGACTGCCCTGTTAGGAAAATAAAAGCTATGTCTAGTGTGCCCAGGCTACACCTGAGAGCAGAGGGTGCACACTTACGGGGTCCTGCATCAGCAATCTGTTCTCCATGATGTTCTGATTGGTGCGTGCCACCTCTGGTCTTACCCCGGTGTAAAGGCCTTCATCTTCCAGGAACCTGGGCTGTACATTCTCAGGAAGCTTTTTATATGTAGGGACTAGATCGTTTATAAATAAATAAAATAAACATTAGGGCCAATCTAAATATCTCAAACTGCAGTTTGGTGAATTAATCACCAGAGATTTCATTTATGTTCTTAGAAAATGCAAATTTTCCAAATTAATTTTTAAAAGCAGAACCAAGGAAAAGATGAATGTGCTCACTTGTAGCAGTATGTTGTAGAATCAGGTATTTAAAGAAAACGCCTAAAAATTTAATATGTAACTCATCAGTGTGGCATACTGAGAAGAAGGTAGTATTCAAATCATAGGATGAGGGACAAGTTTTAGTTCTATTACTCTTCAGCTGGGTGAATTAGGGCCAGGCACTTCTTTGAACTCTCTCCTCCTGTACAAAAGAGATACTAATCTACTTAACTGGGCTTCTGGGAGAATTAAATGAGGTAAAGTATGAGGACGTGCTTTGTAAATGAACAAGTTTATTTGATTGAACGTGATCATTACCTCATTTATTCATTCACGGCTTTATTCATTCCTAGAACACATCTTTACTGAGAGCCTCCTTGGGCCAGGCACAGATGAGACTCTGGGAATCCAGGCCAGGCCCCTGCTGCCTTGGAGCTTGAATCATAGTGGGAGTGACAGGCAGCAACAGGAAGCAAAGGTCTCTACAAGATCACGCCATAGAGTAGTAAGAAAATACACAGGAGATGGTGACTTAGGGAAGGTTGGGGATAAACTTAAGAAGAAAGAAAGGCTGTTCTCATAAACTCTAAGCCGCTGTAATGGATCACTGATTTGATAAAGGGTTCCCACAGTACTCTGGTATATCTTCCATTAGTCTATCAATAAGTGTTTGTTGAATGGATATTTTTCCATGTTGTGTTTTTTTTTGTTTGTTTGAAGATATTTCTTGATTGTTAGATTAGAAACTGGAATCAGTTCTGGAGATGAGGCATCCTTATACACTAGCCATATTTCATGACAAGGTAAGTGACGATGTCTAAGCTGAACAAGAAAATAAAAAGAGCAAGTACCTGTCTGCCTACTGGGTATGAAGAGCATTTCTCTTTCCATCTGCAGCCGATCATGGATACTTTCATAATCTGCAGGTCTGACTGCTACAAAATCGTCAGCCACGTGATCTAAGCCCAATAGGAAGTCCTCGGCATCATCACCATTAAGCAGTTCTTCCTCATCCTGCATAATGTTAAAAAGTAACAAGAAAAAATCATGCTAAGATTCTTAGTTAGAAAAATAATTCACAATACCAAACTCATGAAACTTAACATTTCCTACAACTTTATCTTTTCCTTTTTTTAAAAAAGTGAAAGCATAGAACTATATAACCTTTCGTATTTAACAAGTGGGTTTTTAAAAAAATTGTTTTGCAGTATTCTGCACACCTGGAAGATGTCAAAATCAGAGATGGCTGTTTCAGAAGAGAAGTGGTAAGCAAAACAATCAAAATCCCAACAAATCTGGCCTCCTATGAGACTGCTTGCTTCTTGCCATTTATGTAAAGAATTGGGCTCATAATTTACGTAGCAGTTTAACCTTCCACCTGGCACTAAACCAAGGGAAAAGGCACCAAGTGTATAGGTGCACAGTCCACACACCCTGTTCAGACTGCCTGGGTTTAAATCCCAGCTTCACCATATACTGCCTGAGGAACTTGAAACAGCTTATTTAACCTTCTGATCCTCAGTTTCCTCACTTATAAGACAGTTATAGTAATAGAGTTTACCTCTAAGCACTTTGTGGGGATAAAATTAAATGATACACTTAAAAATTCAAAGCAAAGAGGCTATAATCACAAATGTTAGCTGACATATATTGATTTTGTTTGGATATTTTCTAAACGTCTTCTCCTCCTTCCTCTTCTTTTTCTTTCTCTTCCTCCTTCTTTTAAAAATTTAAACCTGGTGTCCATTTATGAGCAACATCTTTTAAAATCCTGTGGAGACTTTCAGGTAGCTAAAGACAATGATGGCAGTCTAGCTACCTGCCTCTTAAGATTTCCTCCCCAAGTACACAAAAGAATAAGAAGGAAAAAGGGAATCTATGTAGAAACCATGCTTTTAACTTAACTTGAAGACAGAGAATGCCAAAACATCAAACAAGTGAAAAGAGAAAGATCACCAGATGGCAGTGTGTAATCTTCCTTCTCCTGCCCCACCTCTGCTTCGTGGTGAGCAAAATCACCCAGAGAAAAACTGCAGAGAAGACAGAAAAGGGGAGCTAGCGAAAGGGGCTACAGAGTATCTAAAACTTTGTTCAAAAAGACTAAATGAACCTTGAAGACGAAAATACTTTAAAAGTGTCTGGGCAGAGCAGAGCATGGACTATAGGGAAGGGCTTCCAAATGTGTGTGATTTAAAAGAGCAGTTTTAGGAACACAGAGCTTCTGGGGCAGTGAATAGGCAAAAGGAAGGGAGAAGTGGCCTTTGGAGGAAAGTGCCATAATTTCAGAAGATATTCACAATTGGAGACTTCTATCTTCAACAGGTGAAGCCCAATTCTCCTCCATTTGAGAGTGCACTACGTCTCGTGACTTGCTTCTCCTGAGTAGAATATGGCAGAAGTGACAGTATGTGGCTCCTGAGACTAGGTCATAAAAGGAACTGTGGCTTCTTTTTTGGGTTCTCTCCTAGATCACTTGCTTTTGGGAAGTTAGCTGTCATGTCAGGAGGACACTCAAGCAATGTTGAATGACCTGAATGCTGATTTGTAGAATGATTGCTATAGAATAAGCTAAAATATTCCCAAGCTTCTGTAGATCTAGGTAAAAAAAGTACATTTCTGGGAGGCATTTTTCAAGGGAGGAGATTGTAAGTGAAGCACAGAAGTATGCCAATTATGCGAATATTAGAATATCCTAGTGTGTTTTCCTTATTTTTAATGTGGTGAAATATATATAACATGAAGTCCACCATTTTAACCTTTTTTTTTTTTTTGAGACAGAGTCTTGCTTTGTCATCTAGGCTGGAGTGCAATAGCGCAATCTTGGCTCACTGCAACGTCCGCCTCTCGTGTTCAAGTAATTCTCCTGCCTCAGCCTCCTGAGTAGCTGCATTACAGGTGCCTGCCACCACACCCAGCTAATTTTTGTAACTTTAGTAGAGACAGGGTTTCACCACGTTGGCCAAGCCTGGTCGTGAACTCCTGACCTTAGGTGGTCCGCCCTCCTCGGCCTCCCAAAGCTGGGATTACAGGCCACCACACCCGGCCCATTTTAACCATTTTTAGGTGAACAGTTCAGTGGCATTAAGTAAATTCATATTGTGATTCTACCCTTACCACCATCCATCCATCTTCCCAGACTGAAATTCTATACCCATTAAACATTCCCTCCTTCCTCTAACCTCTGACAACCACCATTCTACTTTCTGTCTCTGTGATTTTGATGATACAATGTAGCTCATATAAGTGAAATCACACAATATTTATTCTTTTGTGACTGGCTTATTTTTCTTAGTGTAATGTCTTCAAGGTATATCTATGTTGTGGCATGTGTCAGAATTTCCATGCTTTCTGCGGTTGTATAATATTCCATTGTGTATTTTTGTTTATCCCTTTATCTTCCGATGAACACTTGGGTTGCTTCTACTTTTTGGCTTTTGTGAATAATGCTGCTATGAACATTGGTGCACAAGTATATGTTCAAATTCTTGTCTTCAGTGTTTTTGGATATATACACAGAGTGGAATTGAATTGCTGGATCATATTGTAAATCTGTGGTTAACTTTTGAAGGACCACCATACTGTTTTTCACAGCAGCTGCACTGTTTTACATGGCTACAAGCAACGCACCAAAGTCCAATTTCTCCATATCCTCTATAACACTTATTTTTTGATAAGCGCCATTCTAATGGATGTGCAGGGGTATCTCATTGTGGGTTTGATTTGCATTTCCCTTATGATGATTGGTGTTAAGAATCTTTTTATGGGCTTATTGTCTATTTGTATGTCTTCTTTGAAGAAATGTCTATTCAATACCTTTGCGCATTTTTAAATGGCGTATTCTCCTTTTATCTCACACATACCACCCACAATTGCAGAATTTGAGTTGTAGCCTGGGTGCGGTGTTTGGGCACAAAAAGCTGCTTACTTTGTAAGGTTGTGGTAAGAGAGAGACCAAGATTTCATTTGCCTTGCAGAGGAACATATTTTGCACATGGAATAAATACTAATCATTACGTGGAGTCTAGCAAGAAAAACCCTCAAGCCACATTATTTAATTCTTTTTTCCACAAAAGAAAAATAAACAGGTTTAATCAAGGTTCTTCCTACCACATTGTAGGGTCTAACCCAGAGCTACAGGGAGCCATGTGAATTCAGTACTTGGGATTTCAACTCAGACGTGGAGTGTCATTCTCCTGGTGGTGGCAGGTTTCTCCTCAGCCACTTTCTTTCTTGCAGGGACATCAGCTTTTTCCTCCTAGCCCTCCACCCACACCTCATTACCATCCTGATATTAAATACCATTTCCTTTCCTCCTCCTTGTGCAGGTGGTTCTTCTTCTTCCTCTTCCTCCTCCTCTTGATTAGTTCCCGCTCTATGTCTTGCTTTTGGTTTTTCCTCTGATCCTTCTGGTTCGGGATCAAAGTTGAAAGTAAAGAAGTTATAGGCCTCTTCTGCAGAAGGGAAGCCAGGTGGAACCTAACGAAAAGCAAGGAGCAATCGCAATTTCCCATTTATAAGCTGTAATGAGCTCTGCACAATTAACTGACAGCTGGCTTGATGCTAATGAGATCAGGCATATTCCAGGCCTCCGAAGCATATTGTCTTAGTTAAAGGTGTGAGATTACTGGTAATAAACTTTAATATCTGCCACAGGCAGTTGGAGGCCTCCTTTAATAGTAACTCTAATTAGTGACTTTAAAAAACCCCAGCAATTATTTACATTCCAATAAGTAAATAAATATTTATAGCAGTAAACACTTTAGATAAGATTATTAAAATGACAAACAGTGGATTTATTGTTTTATCGGCCAATGCTGAGATAGTTTTGTTGTATTATGAGAAATATAGAATTTTAAACAAATGACCTTTTTTTGTTGTTTCTCTTTTGGAGTTAGTACTCTCCTTTTTTCCTATAATGAAAGCCGGGGCAACTTCAGAGCTGAACAAACTGTCTTATCACCAACATTTCCTGTCTTTCCATGCACTCCCTCTTCCTCAAGTCAGGCAATATTCTGATCTCTCCAGTTAGTATGAAAGTTGGAATCACTTCTCATACTTTTTTCTTGCAAACTGCATGGCAACAGGAGTCAGGTTATATATGTAGTCATTTATTTATTTTTAATTAAGAGATGAGGTCTCACTCTGTCACCCAGGCTGGAATGCAGTGGCACAATCATGGCTCACTGCAGCTTCGACCTCATGGGCTCAAGTGATCCTCCCATCTCAGCCTCCCAGGTAGCTTGGACCACAGGTGTGTGCCACCATGTCTGGCTAATTTTTGTATTTTTTGTAGAGATGGGGTTTCACCATGTTGTCCAGGCTGGTCTTGAACTCCTGTGCTCAATATATCTGCCTGTCTTGGCCTCCCAAAGCGCTGGGATTGCAGGCGTGAGCCACCACACCCAGCCTGTAGTCATTTCTCATTGGATATTTGTAAAAAACACAAACAAATGATTTTAAAAAACAAGATTTCTCACCTGGGGTTTAGGCTTGATTTTTCGTGCAGAATCACGGAACTTGACTCTTGAATAACTTTGGGAGTCAATTTCTTGTTGAGTCCTTTCTACCTCTTTCCCTGGCTATATGAGTGGGAAAAAATGATAGATAAACCATTTAACCCAAGAAACTTAGGCTGTTCTAAAATGAAGGTTAACCCCCCCACCCCAAAGGCTTATCTTCTGACTGCTGCTGCATCTTATCATTCCTAAGGCATGGAATGCTGGCAAATTTCAAATGCAGTCATGCGCTCCATAGCGACAGCCTGTAGAACTGCATGCATGACGGAGGTCTCATAGACTATAAATACGGTATTTTTACTGTACCCTTTTTATGTTTACATAAAAAAATACTTACCATTGTGTTACATTGCTATGGTATTTAGAAAAGTAACATGCTCTTCAGGTTTGCAGCCTTGGTGTGTAGTTGGCTATGCCATTTAGGTTTGTGTAGACACATTCACACAATGGGTTCACACAATGACGAAAATGCCTGAGAACACATTTCTCAGAACATATCCCCATCACTAAATGATGCATGACTGCATATTTGAAGGTTGATGTTGATATTTTCTTACTCAACTCGTCTCTCTCAAGACTAAACAAATGTAAAATTGTATACTCAATAAGCTTTAAAATGAAAACTGTTGGAGGAGCCAAGATGGCCGAATAGGAACAGCTCCGGTCTACAGCTCCAGCGTGAGCGACGCAGAAGACAGGTGATTTCTGCATTTCCATCTGAGGTACCGGGTTCATCTCACTAGGGAGTGCCAGACAGTGGGCGCAGGCCAGTGGGTGCGCGCACCATGCGCGAGCCGAAGCAGGGCGAGGCATTGCCTCACCTGGGAAGCGCAAGGGGTCAGGGAGTTCCCTTTCCCAGTCAAAGAAAGGGGTGACGGACGCACCTGGAAAATCTGGTCACTCCCACCCGAATATTGCGCTTTTCAGACCGGCTTAAAAAACGGCGCACCACGAGACTATATCCCACACCTGGCTCGGAGGGTCCTACGCCCACGGAGTCTCGCTGATTGCTAGCACAGCAGTCTGAGATCAAACTGCAAGGCGGCAGCGAGGCTGGGGGAGGGGCGCCCGCCATTGCCCAGGCTTGCTTAGGTAAACAAAGCAGCCGGGAAGCTCCAACTGGGTGGAGCCCACCACAGCTCAAGGAGGCCTGCCTGCCTCGGTAGGCTCCACCTCTGGGGGCAGGGCACAGACAAACAAAAAGACAGCAGTAACCTCTGCAGACTTAAATGTCCCTGTCTGACAGCTTTGAAGAGAGCAGTGGTTCTCCCAGCACGCAGCTGGAGATCTGAGAACGGGCAGACTGCCTCCTCAAGTGGGTCCCTGACCCCTGACCCCCGAGCAGCCTAACTGGGAGGCACCCCCCAGCAGGGGCACACTGACACCTCACACGGCAGGGTATTCCAACAGACCTGCAGCTGAGGGTCCTGTCTGTTAGAAGGAAAACTAACAAACAGAAAGGACATCCACACTGAAAACCCATCTGTACATCACCATCATCAAAGACCAAAAGTAGATAAAACCACAAAGATGGGGAAAAAACAGAACAGAAAAACTGGAAACTCTAAAACGCAGAGCATCTCTCCTCCTCCAAAGGAACGCAGTTCCTCACCAGCAACAGAACAAAGCTGGATGGAGAATGACTTTGACGAGCTGAGAAAAGAAGGCTTCAGACGATCAAATTACTCTGAGCTACGGGAGGTCATTCAAACCAAAGGCAAAGAAGTTGAAAACTTTGAAAAAAATATAGAAGAATGTATAACTAGAATAACCAATACAGAGAAGTGCTTAAAGGAGCTGATGGAGCTGAAAACCAAGGCTCGAGAACTACGTGAAGAATGCAGAAGCCTCAGGAGCTGATGCGATCAACTGGAAGAAAGGGTATCAGCGATGGAAGATGAAATGAATGAAATGAAGCGAGAAGGGAAGTTTAGAGAAAAAAGAATAAAAAGAAATGAGCAAAGCCTCCAAGAAATATGGGACTATGTGAAAAGACCAAATCTACGTCTGATTGGTGTACCTGAAAGTGATGGGGAGAATGGAACCAAGTTGGAAAACACTCTGCAGGATATTATCCAGGAGAATTTCCCCAATCTAGCAAGGCAGGCCAACGTTCAGATTCAGGAAATACAGAGAACGCCACAAAGATACTACTCGAGAAGAGCAACTCCAAGACACATAATTGTCAGATTCACCAAAGTTGAAATGAAGGAAAAAATGTTAAGGGCAGCCAGAGAGAAAGGTCGGGTTACCCTCAAAGGGAAGCCCATCAGACTAACAGCAGATCTCTCGGCAGAAACCCTACAAGCCAGAAGAGAGTGGGGGCCAATATTCAACATTCTTAAAGAAAAGAATTTTCAACCCAGAATTTCATATCCAGCCAAACTAAGCTTCATAAGTGAAGGAGAAATAAAATACTTTACAGACAAGCAAATGCTGAGAGATTTTGTCACCACCAGGCCTGCCTTACAAGAGCTCCTGAAGGAAGCACTAAACATGGAAAGGAACAACCGGTACCAGCCGCTGCAAAATCATGCCAAAATGTAAAGACCATCGAGACTAGGAAGAAACTGCATCAACTAACGAGCAAAATCACCAGCTAACATCATAATGACAGGATCAAATTCACACATAACAATATTAACTTTAAATATAAATGGACTAAATTCTCCAATTAAAAGACACAGACTGGCAAATTGGATAAAGAGTCAAGATCCATCAGTGTGCTGTATTCAGGAAACCCATCTCACGTGCAGAGACACACATAGGCTCAAAATAAAAGGATGGAGGAAGATCTACCAAGCAAATGGAAAACAAAAAAAGGCAGGGGTTGCAATCCTAGTCTCTGATAAAACAGACTTTAAACCAACAAAGATCAAAAGAGACAAGGCCATTACATAATGGTAAAGGGATCAATTCAGCAAGAAGAGCTAACTATCCTAAATATATATGCACCCAATACAGGAGCACCCAGATTCATAAAGCAAGTCCTGAGTGACCTACAAAGAGACTTAGACTCCCACACATTAATAATGGGAGACTTTAACACCCCACTGTCAACATTAGACAGATCAACAAGACAGAAAGTCAACAAGGATACCCAGGAATTGAACTCCGCTCTGCACCAAGCAGACCTAATAGACATCTACAGAACTCTCCACCCCAAATCAACAGAATATACATTTTTTTCAGCACCACACCACACCTATTCCAAAATTGACCACATAGTTGGAAGTAAAGCTCTCCTCAGCAAATGTAAAAGAACAGAAATTATAACAAACTATCTCTCAGACCACAGTGCAATCAAACTAGAACTCAGGATTAAGAATCCCACTCAAAGCCGCTCAACTACATGGAAACTGAACAACCTGCTCCTATATGACTACTGGGTACATAACGAAATGAAGGCAGAAATAAAGATGTTCTTTGAAACCAATGAGAACAAAGACACAACATACCAGAATCTCTGGGACGCATTCAAAGCAGTGTGTAGAGGGAAATTTATAGCACTAAATGCCCACAAGAGAAAGCAGGAAAGATCCAAAATTGACACCCTAACATCACAATTAAAAGAACTAGAAAAGCAAGAGCAAACACATTCAAAAGCTAGCAGAAGGCAAGAAATAACTAAAATCAGAGCAGAACTGAAGGAAATAGAGACACAAAAAACCCTTCAAAAAATCAATGAATCCAGGAGCTGGTTTTTTGAAAGGATCAACAAAATTGATAGACCGCTAGCAAGACTAATAAAGAAAAAAAGAAGAATCAAATAGACACAATAAAAAATGATAAAGGGGATATCAGCACCGATCCCACAGAAATACAAACTACCATCAGAGAATACTACAAACACCTCTATGCAAATAAACTAGAAAATCTAGAAGAAATGGATAAATTCCTCGACACATACACTCTCCCAAGACTAAACCAGGAAGAAGTTGAATCTCTGAATAGACCAATAACAAGAGCTGAAATTGTGGCAATAATCAATGGTTTACCAACCAAAAAGAGTCCAGGACCAGATGGATTCACAGCTGAATTCTACCAGAGGTACAAGGAGGAACTGGTACCATTCCTTCTGAAACTATTCCAATTAATAGAAAAAGAGGGAATCCTCCCTAACTCATTTTATGAGGCCAGCATCATTCTGACACCAAAGCCTGGCAGAGACACAACCAAAAAAGAGAATTTTAGACCAATATCCTTGATGAACATTGATGCAAAAATCCTCAAGAAAATACTGGCAAACCAAATCCAGCAGCACATCAAAAAGCTTATCCACCATGATCAAGTGGGCTTCATCCCTGGGATGCAAGGCTGGTTCAATATACGCAAATCAATAAATGTAATCCAGCATATAAACAGAGCCAAAGACAAAAACCACATGATTATCTCAATAGATGCAGAAAAAGCCTTTGACAAAATTCAACAACCCTTCATGCTAAAAACTCTCAATAAATTAGGTATTGATGGGACGTATCTCAAAATAATAAGAGCTATCTATGACAAACCCACAGCCAATATCATACTGAATGGGCAAAAACTGGAAGCATTCCCTTTGAAAACTGTCACAAGACAGGGATGCCCTCTCTCACCACTCCTATTCAACATAGTGTTGGAAGTTCTGGCCAGGGCAATTAGGCAGGAGAAGGAAATAAAGGGTATTCAATTAGGAAAAGAGGAAGTCAAATTGTCCCTGTTTGCAGACGACATGATTGTATATCTAGAAAACCCCATTGTCTCAGCCCAAAATCTCCTTAAGCTGATAAGCAACTTCAGCAAAGTCTCAGGATACAAAATCAATGTACAAAAATCACAAGCATTCTTATACACCAACAACAGACAAACAGAGAGCCAAATCATGAGTGAACTCCCATTCACAATTGCTACAAAGAGAATAAAATACCTAGGAATCCAACTTACAAGGGACGCGAAGGACCTCTTCAAGGAGAACTACAAACCACTGCTCAAGGAAATAAACGAGGATACAAACAAATGGAAGAACATTCCATGCTCATGGGTAGGAAGAATCAATATTGTGAAAATGGCCATACTGCCCAAGGTAATTTACAGATTCAATGCCATCCCCATCAAGCTACCAATGCCTTTCTTCACAGAATTGGAAAAATCTACTTTAAAGTTCATATTGAACCAAAAAAGAGCCCACATTGCCAAGTCAATCCTAAGCCAAAAGAACAAAGCTGGAGGAATCACACTACCTGACTTCAAACTATACTACAAGGCTACAGTAACCAAAACAGCATGGTACTGGTACCAAAACAGAGATATAGATCAATGGAACAGAACAGAGCCCTCAGAAATAACGCCGCATACCTACAACTATTGGATCTTTGACAAACCTGAGAAAAACAAGCAATGGGGAAAGGATTCCCTATTTAATAAATGGTGCTGGGGAAACTGGCTAGCCATATGTAGGAAGCTGAAACTGGATCCCTTCCTTACACCTTATACAAAAATCAATTCAAGATGGATTAAAGATTTAAACGTTAGACCTAAAACCATAAAAACCCTAGAAGAAAACCTAGGCATTACCATTCAGGACATAGGCATGGGCAAGGACTTCATGTCCAAAACACCAAAAGCAATGGCAACAAAAGACAAAATTGACAAATGGGATCTAATTAAACTAAAGAGCCTCTGCACAGCAAAAGAAACTACCATCAGAGTGAACAGGCAACCTACAAAATGGGAGAAAATTTTCGCAACCTACTCATCTGACAAAGGGCTAATATCCAGAATCTACAATGAACTCAAACAAATTTACAAGAAAAAAACAAACAACCCCATCAAAAAGTGGGCGAAGGACATGAACAGACACTTCTCAAAAGAAGACATTTATGCAGCCAAAAACACATGAAAAAATGCTCACCATCACTGGCCATCAGAGAAATGCAAATCAAAACCACTATGAGATACCATCTCACACCAGTTAGAATGGCAATCATTAAAAAGTCAGGAAACTACAGGTGCTGGAGAGGATGTGGAGAAATAGGAACACTTTTACACTGTTGGTGGGACTGTAAACTAGTTCAACCATTGTGGAAGTCAGTGTGGCGATTCCTCAGGGATCTAGAACTAGAAATACCATTTGACCCAGCCATCCCATTACTGGGTATATACCCAAAGGACTATAAATCATGCTGCTATAAAGACACATGCACACGTACGTTTATTGCGGCATTATTCACAATAGCAAAGACTTGGAACCAACCCAAATGTCCAACAATGATAGACTGGATTAAGAAAATGTGGCACATATACACCATGGAATACTATGCAGCCATAAAAATGATTTCATGTCCTTTGTAGGGACATGGATGAAATTGGAAATCATCATTCTCAGTAAACTATCGCAAGAACAAAAAACCAAACACCGCATATTCTCACTCATAGGTGGGAGTTGAATAATGATATCACAGGGACACAGGAAGGGGAATATCACACTCTGGGGACTGTGGTGGGGTGGGGGGAGGGGGAGGGATAGCATTGGGAGATATACCTAATGCTAGATGATGAGTTAGTGGGTGCAGCGCACCAGCATGGCACATGTATACATATGTAACTAACCTGCACAATGTGCACATGTACCCTAAAACTTAAAGTATAATAAAAAAATAAAAAAAATAAAAAAAATAAAAATGAAAACTGTTGGCCAGATGCAGTGGCTCATGCTTGAACTCCCAGCACTTTGGGAGGCCAAGGTGGGCAGATCACCTGAGGTCAGGAGTTCAAGACCAGCCTGGCAAACATAGTGAAACCCACCTTTACTAAAAATACAAAGTTTAGCCAGGCGTGGTGGCGGGCGCCTGTAATCCCAGCTACTGGGGAGGCTGAGGCAGGAAAATCCCTTGAACCTGGGAGGCAGAGGTTGCAGTGAGCTGAGATTGCAGCACTGCACTCCAGCCTGGGAGATAGAGCAAGACTCCGTCTCAAAAAAAAAAAAAAAAAAAGTGTTATCTCATCCTATAAATTAAGATTATCCACTTCACAGAGGATCATTTCCAAACAGTCTATAAAGAAAAACATTAATAATGTCTGATTGTAAATAAGTCCAACACACATCCTCCAGGGTACATGGCCTGTCCTCACTGAAGCTCTGGTCCTGCTATTCACCCTGGGAAGCTGAGCCCTCTGCCTCTACTTGCTCTATGTGATAGTTATCATATGGGTATTCCCTTTTGCCTCTGAAAGCTAATCTGCAAGGTGCTGTTTCCAACTTCTTACCCATCTCTCCTTCTAATCCACCCCTTTTAAAACCCAGATACTCCTCCTTTTTCATGAAGCACAATCTAAATGTCAAGCAATTTTGAGCAATTCTAAGCCATCCCAGTAGCACATATAGGTGTTCATGGCAAGAAGGAACATACTTATTCTACCTATGACAGAAACTTGATCATTATTATATGGACAGAGAATTATTTCACAGCATGGAATAACTGTCACCCAACAACAGTAATGTAGTGTGCCATCTTCACTGGGGACCTTCAATATATCCTTCCCAAGTCCTACCTGTTCCTCAAGACCACACAAAGCTACTTCCTTTCTCCATCCTAAAATGAACTCTCTTTTTGGAATCAAATTGTCTGATTCATATCAGGCACTGTCCTGTAGAGCTTGGCAATTGAAACCATAGGCTCTAAAGTCTGACTGCCTGGCTTTGAATTTTAACTGTACCATTTACAACTTAGGCCACTTGAGTAGAGCATCAAATAAGGAAATGTACATAAAATATAACCAGTTAGGTGCATTAATGGTAGCCATTATTATCATATTACTAGCTTTTTCTTACATGTCTTTTTTTTGGTCTATAGTTTGTATTCATATGATACGACTAAACATTTTAGTTTAGCCCATGGGAAACCAGAGCCTGTGGCAAGGGTTTTTCTGTGCCTGTAGTTGACTCTGAGAAGTGACACCAAAGAACAGGAACTGGGGACTGGGAAGAATAAAGCAGGTGGAAAGTGAGTGCAGGAGAACTTGATTGACAAGGCTACCACTGTGGGCAAGAGAGTTTAACCCACAGGGATCCTCTGAGGAGTCACGTAGACTGCTTCTCAGAATTGTCCACCAGGGACACAGAAGAGGGGAATGTTTGTCTAATGGCTTCTGTCCCCCAGGTGGTTGGAGGGGCTCAGAAACAGATGGCCCAAAATATGGTGCTTTGACATGCTGAACTGAAGAAGAAGCCTCAAGTTCTCTCTGACCTCCCCTACCCTGAATGCCAAATTCCCTCTCTCTCCTAAAGCACAGGATGAGGTTGTTCTCTGAAGTTCCCTTAGCTGCCTGAGTCCAAACCTGCCAAAGAAGAAAACAGTGACCTTTGGTCCCTCTCCTGAGTGTTCATTAACTGTACCCATATCGCAGGAAGAAAGACTGAAATCCATCAACACACTTGGACAGACTTTAGTCAAAAACCATTGTCTGCTCTGCGGGCCCAACAGACTTTGTCCGAGGCCACTGTTATGTTCTTCAAGCCCATTGAATTCCCCTAAAAATCATTTGCTACTTGCTAAAATCACCCACACTTCTCCATCTCTCTTTCCTCTAGGATGAAGGGTACATAATTATCTGTACTCCTTGCACACTAATAAATGTGTGTGCCTTTTCTCCTATTAATCTGCCTTTTGTCAGCTGATTTTCAGTGAACTTTCAGAGGGTGACAAGGAAGTGTCCCCTTGGCCTCTACATAGTTGGTGATTGCACCAGAGGGTGTTAAGCCTCTGGTGCTTCCAGTCTTGCATATGTGTCAGAATACATGAGTAGGCCTCCACAAGCCTTCTGGAGAGGAAGGGATACCCTGGAATGAAACCTGGAGGTACAGCTAAAGTGAGGTGCTGTCAAATTTCACTTAGGTGCAGCTAGATGTCCAGTAATGGCCAGAATAAAAATGGGGGTGTCAGTTGGGTATAATCTATCATAATATCAAGCAACTGTATACAGTTTCCTTTTATGTTGAATTCTATACTTCTTCATTTTCTCATTTTGTAGTATTAAGGTTAAATAGTTATCTACCAACTCAATTGTACAGAAGTTGAAGCTGTGCTAATCAATACCTTCCACAATGCAATGCTAAATGAAGTTATTATTTGTCTCAGTATTTTAAATGTTTTTAAGGATGAGGAAAGAAGCAGATGAGTATTACCCAGTGTAAGGATTTTTTTTTTCTTTTTTTTTTTTTGAGATGGAGTCTTGTTCTGTCACCCAGACTGGAGTGCAGTGGCGCGATCTCAGCTCACTACAACCTCCGCCTCCCGGGTTCACGAGATTTTCCTGCCTCAGCCTCCTGAGTAGCTGGGATTACAGGCACCCGCCACCAAACCCGGCTAATTTTTTTTTTTGTATTTTTAGTAGAGACGGGGTTTCACTATGTTGGCCAGACTGGTCTCGAACTCCTGACCTCGTGATCCGCCCGCCTCAGCCTCCCAAAGTGCTGGAATTACAGACGTGAGCCACCACACCCGGCCTAGGATTTTTAAAAACTGCAGTAGAATAAAGATCAGATTCCTGTGCTTGGTCAGGAAGGCTTTTTAAGATTCTGCCAAGTGAGGTCGCCTTGTAAAATAGGGCTAAGACTTTCTCATGCATTGTTGATGATGCCATTCTATTCCTGTCTGCTGCACTTCCTGTAGCAAAGGAGAGAGACTGATGTGTTTGAAAACACACAAAACAAACCGAGAAGTCAACTCATGAGAGAGAAACTTGGCTGTGTATAGGCAAGCCTTGGGCTTTAGAGATCTGTGAAGATGATGATAATGAAACACAAGACCAGGCAGAAAGCTTAACATTAGTAATCTAGAAAATAATTAGGTTAAATTCCATGTGGCAAAATATGTGGAAATTATTATTTTTGTTTCTTTCCATTGGGTTGATATAGAAAATATGCTCAGATAATATAATTTCATTGATGTGATTTATTGCAGTATTGATGGTTTTATTACAGTATTTATGGACTTGATAAAAAAGTATATAATGTAATTTTTGTCAAAATCTTAGAAAGTTTTAAAGTCAATTATATTAATACATTTAAGGCCATTAATTATACTTAAAAGGATTGAGCATGCTAAATTAAATTTTAAAGAACTATAATACATTTGTATAATCTTAAAGTAATAATTACATTCAATTTCAATCCAGCAATAAAATATTGAGTGCCTATCATCATATGTGCACATATCCATCTAGAAATTCTTTCTCACCCTTAAATTTGTTGTATCCTCCAAGAAGGCTCTAGGCCCTCTTCTAACTTGAGCTAGACCAATTAAAGTCTCACTGCTTTTGTTATAACATAATTACAAAATATATTAGCTCTAGCCCTGATCTCTCTTTAAACCATAATCTAAACCAATTTCTTAAAAGACACCCTAATCTGATTGTCTTGTAGACCCCTCAAATTTTTATATATGCTTGATAGTGGTCCTGATACTTACCAAGATGCATGATTTGCAAATAACTTCTCCATTTCATGTGTTCTTCTTACCTTGTTCAATGGTTTCCTTTGAAGTACAAGTTTTTAATTTTGATGAAGTCCAATGTAGCTATTTATCCTTTTGTTACTTGTGCTTTGGGCGTCAGATCAAAGAAAGCCATGGACTAATTTTTATATAACCTGATTTTGAGGCTGGGACGAGGTGCCATTTTGGTGGGCTGCTAACAGCACCCACCACAGAGCTGAATCCCCCTATATCCCCACTGGCTGTCAACTCCACTGAGCTCCTCAAGGGTGAGCTGTCACTGTCATCACTGGGTGTTCTGAGCCTATCGGACACCTGGCAGGAAGGAGTTTCTCATAAGTGCTGGCTGGGCAACAGGTAAATTAGATTCAAGGATCAGATCTTGGGTAACCTGAGACAGGGAACCAGGGCCACATGTAGAGAAGTTTTGGTCATATCTAGTGGAGGCTAAGTTTTCAAGGTTCTGTGTTACTTCTACTTCGATGTTTATGTGTTCTTAGAGATTTGCATTTGTTCACCTATCACAAATCTGCTGAGCATAAAGTGAAAGAAAATACAAAAGAGATTAAGCAGTGGTTTGCCTTGGTAAATTTGGATTACTGACCAAAGTATTCCTAACTGGTTTCTCCTTTTCTCTCTGAGTATACAGCATCTAACAATCATTAATACTTAAATACAGAGGGCTGACCATGTGCCCGGTACTATGTGAAACACTGTAACATGTATTCACTCATTTAATCCTCAAAACAATACCAAGAACTAGGTTCTGGAATTACCCCTGTTTTATAGAGGCGGGAAGCAGGGTCTGGAGAGTAGCTAAACTCAAAGGTCACATCACTAGTGAGTGAGGTCGGCAGCCTTTAGCCCTGGTCAGCTGAAGCTCAGCATCTGTGCTCTTTGTGTGCTATATTTTTTGATGAACAGGATATTGAACGATTTTTTAGATATTCCTTCTGGATTTGAGGTATATACATGAAGAAATGTGGTTGTGAGATGTCCTATTATGAATATGTGACTTGGTCTAAAGACAAAGCAGTTGATGTTTGCCTCAATACTGTAAGAATGGTACTTAGGCAATATGGCATATTATGAACATACAAGCCAAGTCCTGATCACAATGAGAAATAAACACCCTAGTAGCCCAGGGAGTATATTTTTACTTCTACAACTTCCAGCTTTATTTGAGATATCAGTATTTGTGGCCCATGGACAGTGAGAGCTACATGAATAATGATATCTGTTTTTTGAAATGATGTTGTGAAATGATTTTCAGTCAGAAGGTATAGAAAAAGCCAGATATAAAAGACCTGAACCTCCTGTCACTTAGCCAACATGACCAGATGCTTAGCCTCACATGCCCGCCAAAATAACCAAAGTTCTTTTGGCAAGCTGATGGGATTATAGATATTTTTCTTTATTTTCCAATATTTTTAAATTATGGCTTTTGTAGTAAGAAAATAAATGGGAATTAAAGGGAAGAAATGCTTTTTCAGTGGAATGGATCATGAGGGCACATAACAAATAGTCATAAAGCCATTTCATTGGACTGACTAGTGTTCCTACTGAAGACCACAAAACATAAACAAGGCTGCCACATTCCTTATAATTATGCAACTTGTGACTTCTTTGGGGTGAATATAGGTAACATTTTATAACACCTCATCACAGAAAAAGAAAAGGCATCATTTAAAAAATCAGAAATATCCCTAGAGCCTGGGCTTCTTTGTCTTAATGGTTAAAAACAACCCAAACCAATAAAAACAACAAAAAACCAATTGGATTGTAGTTGCAAACACCTCCTGAGCCATTTGCTGTTTTTCTTTCTGTTCCTTTTTCTGCCGTCTTAGCGCTTACCCCTCATTGAAATCTCTGTGTTTCTTTTCCTGGCTCCCTCTCCTCCTTAACAGCTTTAACTCTAAGGTTTTCTCCAAAGGCACTCTCAAAACTTCAATCACTCACCACAGTAGAAACACTTCCTAAATCTGTTTTTCCAGGTCTGGGCCCTTCCTCTGTGTCTCTGGAGGAACACATATTGAGATTCCTCACCGGCACCTCAAATACGAACGAAATTCACTCTAGTGCATTCAGACTGCTTCCCCTTACTGCTGTCAATAGCTTCCCATGGCTTGTAGAAAACTACCGAGGCTCCTAAATGTGACATTCAAGGACCCTTATCATCTGACTCCGTTTTTCTGCTGCACTTTTATCTCTCTCCCTGCTTTCCAGGAAGATCCATGGATCCAGCAATGCTGACCCAATGAGACAGACTGGAAATGATATAGAGCTGGGATCAAATCCCAACTCTTCCACATGTATGCTCTGTGACCCAGGGTGGTTTCACATCTACTCTGACCCTCAGTTTCCTCATCTGTTAAATGTGAATGAAAATAATAGTACCTGCCCTGTAGGGATAATGAAATGTGATAACATGGGACAAAGGTGGTAAAATGCCTGGCACAGAGTAGTACCTTATAAATAGTAGCTATTGTAATTATTAATATTTTTGAAATAGGGTCTCACTGTTGCCCAGGCAGGACTGCAGTGGCCTAATCATAGCTCACTGCAGCTTTGAACTCCTGGGCCTAAGTGATCCTCCCACCTCAGCCTCCCGAGTAGCTGGGACTACAGGCACAAGCCAGCATGCCCAGTTAAATTTTTCATTTTTATTTTTAGTAGGGGTGGGGTCTTGCTCTGTTGCCCAGGCTGGTGTTGAACTCTTGGACTCAAGCGATCCTCCCACCTCAGTCTCCCAAAGTGTATTATAATTATTAATAAGCATTTAATACCTCCTCTGTGCATAGCTCTGCTCTAAAAACTTTTGCTGGAAACTTTATATTCTGCTTTACTGGTTTTGATCACAAAGTAGAGAGGGTATTTCTCACCTCTGTGCCAAATTCAGTCTCCAATTCTTTCTTACTGGGACTTCGTAAGCGTCTGGGCCGAGGAGTGGGGATTTCCTGCAGCAATGCACTTTCTGCTTTGGACTAAAAAGTCAAACAGAAATTTACTGCTACATGATGTCAGGAATGCCGAGAAATAATCAGTAAAAAATACATGCTATCCTTCTTTAAGGGGAAGAGCAAGGAAAATGGTTCAGAAAAGTGACATTAAATTCTGAAGCATAATTTTCATCTGTGCCAATGCAAAATAAGACATTAACATTTAAAACTTGAAAGACAAATTGAATGGTATTCAAATCCATGCAGTTTGGAGCATAAAAAGTAAGCTAGACAAGCCCTGGAAGATTGCAATCAGCACTGAACAGAATATTCATGTGGTTTCTCTCACCCTCGCTGCTTGCAATTTCTCCCTCATGCGTCCCCTCATGGAAAATTCTGCAAAGCCTGTTCTGGAAGTTGAAGGAATTGGAGGTAAGCCTAAAAAACAAAAACAAAGCAAAACAAAATAAAAAAAAAAAGAAAAAGAAAAGAAAAGAAAAAGGAAAATTACTTTAAAACAATTCCCTCCCCCCAAAAGGGAAGGTTAAATTAAAAAAGAAATGAGAACATAATTTTATTTTGCACATTTAGAACTTCACATAAGCAAACATGAGATCATGCTAACAACCATCCTTTTGATGTAGTAAGTACATGTCTTGGCTTTTCTGAAACAGAGAGACAAAACCTCAGTCCTGCCTGGCACTGTCATCTTGACTTAACTAAGAATGAAATGAATGACACTTGACTGTTCAAGGCACATGAATACTTACCAATTCAATTGCCACTGGGAAAAGGCTCTCAAGTTTGCTGATTTGAGAAACAGGCTTGTCGGGTGAATGGGTGGCTAATGAATTTGGGGTTTCCGGGTTTAACTTTCAATTGTACTGATATCTTTGATCAGAGAAACATTTTCTATAGGCCCAGGTTTATCCCTGGGCTATATCATAGAGACAATATACATTTTGTATATATTATTGAATTTACCCATAAATATCATGAACTATCAGGCAGCTATTGTGTGCCAGGTTCTGTGATACCTGCATCAAATGTATTTCTCAACAATTTTTCTGCTATCTTTGTGAGGAGTGCCCCAGGTATTATGATCACCGGGTATCACAAAGATGAAGGCTCTGCAGTCCTGCGTTATAAATGGCTCTACCATCACACACCTAGGATGTGGAATCCTTGGGATTTGGTCCCAGCCCCACATTCCCCAATTCTCTAAACCATTACAAAAGAGGTGGAAGTAAAATGCAGTCTTTGGGGAACAGAATGTTAGCATGGGTGGAGCAGAGTGTCTCTACTGGGATGAAGAAGGACTCAAGATTGCAGAAGGATTTTGGGATCAAGTTATGGAGAGCCTCTGATGTCACATTAAGGAGTCTCGGCTATATTCCCCAAGCAGTGTGGATGTCGTGAAGAATGTGCAGGGAGGAGGACATGAATGCAAGCAGCGTTTTCAGAAGCTGCACCACAAGATGGTTGGGGTGGAGTGGGTGAGGTGCCAGGGACCCCAGTCAGGATGTCCTGGTGTGAGATAGGAAGGAAAGGTGGTCAGTGTGAGTAAGTAAGACAGGCCACACAAAGGAAAATACAATAGAGCCTAGTGGCAATTGGTAGGTATGGAAAAATGGTCAGCAGCAGCAGCAGCAGTCGTGTCTTCTGGAAACTTTTTAGATACACAGATTTTCAGGCATACTCCAAAACCTGGAGGTACAGCCCAGACACCCAGGGAGTTTAAACACACACTCAACCTGGAGGACCCAGGTATAGAGAAATAAGGAAAAAGTGAGGGAATCTGAGGTTTCAACACGAGGAGTTTGATGCTGCTGAGAAAGAAAAACGAGACGGGAAGTCAGACTGGGAGATGTTAGAGTGAATTTGTCTGGGGCCAGATGAGTCGGAGGTGCTTGTCCAGGACACCAAGCTCTGGGAGAGGGGCCAGACTGAACAGTAAAGGCTTGGGAAGGCTTTCAACCATGGTGAGCGCTGAAGCCTTAAGGAGTTTCCTGAGGAGAGAAGGATCCTCACGCTTGTAGACAATGACACTGTCGTGGGAGGAAGGCAGCAGGTGAAAGTAAGAGTGGTAGAAGGAAAAGTGGCAGAAAGAAGGCAAAGATAACAGGTCTGCAGGTTCCTCCTGAGCCTGCTTTATGCAAGCAAAGACAACAGTCACCAGCCTCAAAGCCCATTTCTGCAGCACAGCCACTCCGTTTCTTGGGTTGTGCCTTCTTCCATATGTGTGATAGAAAGCTATAAAATACTACTTATATCATGCCCCCAACTATCACTTAATGCCTGTATGGAGGCATGAAATATTTATGGTAATGATTAGAGTCTGGCATGCATGTGTTGAGGTTCAAAGTTCTTTAAGAGAATCTCCATTAGCTTAATAAAATGCCCTTTGGCATTCTTTTAAAACTCACTTAAAATCAAGTCATTTTTCATTTTACAGATAATATAACTATGGTAGATTATGTTCCTGTGGCATATGCGCAGAGTCCTGAGACTTCCTTCATCTGTCACATTTTGAATTTATATACAGTTATGTACTGCACAAGGATGTTTTGGTCAATGGCAGACCCCATATACAAAGGTGGTCCAATAGGATTATAATGGAGCATATGTAGAGATCTGATCTATGGCACCTGATATTGGCTTTGCAGATCAAGTAGGAGAAATAACTGATATTCAGTAATGATGCTGGGACATTTGGTTTTCCATATTTAAAAAATACATACTATATATATATATATATACACACACACACAACACACACTATCTAGGTTTGTGTAAGTACACTTTATCATGGTCCCATAATGACACAATTACTCAGTTATGCGTTTCTCAGAATGTATCCCTGTCATTAAATAACACATGACTGCATTTGTTAGGCTATTTGATTAGTACCCGTTTCCTCCCCAGGTTCTAAGGTCCCCAGCCACGCGGGGAAGGCACACTGTTAAATATCACTAAGCATGTGTGGAATGCCTGGGTGGGTTAACAGGGGCTTCTAGACTGAAACCCTCCTTCTTGCCAATGCTTTCCTCTGTCTGACCACTTAGTGTGCCTCTGTCCCTGTCACCAACCCCCTCCACCACCAGTCAGAAGCCTTTTTCAAAACTAATAAGTTTTTACGAACATAAAAATAATCTTATTTACCCCCTCTTTAAAAATTCAGGGTTTTTTAGTTTTCATAAAACAGTTATTACTTGTACATGGTTTACTAGAACAATTTTATGAATTATTCTTTAAAAGAGAGACAAGATATTTTATTAAACACTATCTCTTCTGAATAAAGAAACTGGAGTAGGTTTATTATTAGTTTTAAAAACATTGACAATTTTTGAAACCATAAAAAGTAGCTCTTGCCAGATTCTTTTTTGAAATTATGACATTTATCACTTTTAATAGACTTTAATTTTTTAGAGCAGTTTTAGGTCCCACAAAAAAGTTGAGGGGAAGTTGCAGAGACTTCCCATATATTCCAGCCCCAACATGCTTACTTTCCCTGATGATTGCACCCCCAACCAGAGTGGCACATTCATTACAATTGAAGAACCTCCATTGACGCATCAATCACCCAAAACCCATAGTTTGCTTGGGGGCTTACTTTTGGTGCTGTATATTCTACAGATTTGGATAAAGCTTATAATGACACATATCCAGCATGATCCAATGATACAGAGTGGTCTCACTGCCCTTCAAATCTTCTGTGCTCCACCCATTCAGCCATCCCTCCCCTCTACTTTCTGGCAACCACTGATCTTTTTACTGATTTTGTTTTTAAAGTCTGTGCTACTAAAAGACATGTAGAGGATTTAAAGATTTCCAAATCAGGTCTGTACAACTAGCTGATGGCATGTCATCTCTCCAGCCAGACTGTGACCAGCTGAGAGCAAGAAACATATTGGAGGACTTTTGAACTTGGTTTTTGTAGTATTAGATCAGTGAAGGAAAAACATAGAAAGGAACCATGATGGTGTGAGGGATATTATACTTAAAAAGGTATTTCAAACAAGATAAATGTAATCTTCATTTGTTTGAAACCAGATAATGATGAAGACTTTTTTAAAAAGATAATATTACTAACATGGCATCCATGGAAGCCAAAGGTACCAGTTCCCTCCCTTTGACATCATAGCTAATGGGGTTAAGTACTTTCATTTTTGTCTTGGTAGAATATGGCAAACAGTGTTTCTTTAAACAGCTGGAAATACTAAGACAACCCTCATTAAACATTTTTCTTCTAATTTATTGTCAGTTGCTCCACTCCATTACTAATCAGCTGCATGATCTCGAACTGGCTCTCCCTTTCAAGCCCTGAGGGTGAGAACTGATCTGCCAGGCTCGAGGAAGGGCTTAATTTCACATTTACAAAAAGAGGCATATTCAGAAAATGGCCCTTTGACACAGCTAAGAAAATCTGACATGAATAAATTTTCTGTAGCATCAAATGCAAAGTGTGATGAAAATAATTTTTTTAAATTAAGATTTGATTTGAGGGCATGCAAGAACTTATGGATAATGACAGAATTTTAGGACATTCCATTAAAAATATATACATAATGTCAATGTAGCATGAAATGTGGATTTCTTTGGCAAAGTGATGTTTTTCATCAGACACAGCAAGAGACTAGATGTTCAGCAATGTTGCTCTTGCTACCTAGCAAACCCATTAACCCCAAGGCTACATGAGCCTTGTGTTTGAAATGGCTTTCAGATCTTCTCTGCACTCTCTCTTCCTATCACCCATACTCACTGTTACCCAGGCTTAATAAAATAGTGGATACTCTCCATTTTTCTCCTAAGGACTTCTGTTATACCTGACCCCTCAGAAAACACAACCATGTTTTCCTAACAAACAGGTATTTCATTTCAAATAATTTTCTGTTCCTCTCATGTTATGTCCACAAATTGATGTGATCCAGAATCCTGATGCCTCACCTATGTTTTTCATTAATAACAGTTTTATTGACATATAAGCCATATACCACAAAGATCCTGCTTTTAAAATGTGCAGAACACATGAATAGGCATTCTCTGAGAAAGAAGTACAATTGGCTAACTAGCACATGAAAAGATGTTTAACATCATTAGTCATTAGGAAAATGGAAACCAAAACCACAATTAGGTACCACTTCACCCCTATAGGATGACTATAATAAACAAGAGAGATAATAACAAGTATTGACAAGGATGTGGATAAATTAAAACTACTGTGCTGGTAGGAATATAAATTGCTGTAGCTACTTTGGAAAACATTTGGGTAATTCCTCTAAATCTTTGGCAAATATTTAAAAGTATGATAAAAATTTATGTCAACTTAAAAATATGCAAGGAGAACCTAGTATTTCCATAATTATTGCAGGGGAGGTGGACAAAAGAGTTACAAGGACACAGGCCTGAACTACCTTTTACTTCTGCCTCTCCATTCCCAGTGCTTAAACCTCAGCACAAAATTATCTTTCCCTAATGCAAAATTCCAGGATAGACTATAAAATATAGAGATAAGGGGGTAGGAAGAGCATGGGGCAAAAGCCAGCTTGACTTCAGTAGCAAAAATGGGAGAATAACAGGACTGAGAGGAAAAATGTATTTCTGGGCTCTCTAACCTGTTCCATTGGTCTGTATGCCTGTTTTTGTACCTGTACCATGCTGTTTTAGTTACCGTATCCTTGCAGTATAGTTTGAAGTCAGGTAGTCTGATGCCTCCAGCTTTCTTCTTTTTGCTTAGGATCATGTTGGCTATTTGGGCTCATTTTTGCTTCCAAATGAATTTTATAATAGTTTTTTCTAATTCTGTGCAAAATGTCATCAGTAGTTTGATAGGAATAGCACTGAATCTTAAATTGCCTTGAGCAGTATGTCCAACCTAACAATACTGGTTCTTCTTATCCATGAGCATGGGATGTTTTTTCATTTGTTTGTGTTATCTCTGATTTCTTTCAGCAGTGTTTTGTAATTCTTCTAGTAGAGATCTTTTACCTTCCTGGTTAGCTGTATTTCTAGGCATTTTATTCTTTGTGTGGCTGTTGTGAATGGGATTGCATTCTTGATGTGGCTGTCAGCTTGGACATTATTGGGGTGTAGAAATGCTACTAATTTTTGTACATTGATTTTGTATTCTGAAACTTTGCTGAAGTTGTTTATCAGATCTAGGAGCCTCTGGGCAGAGACTATGGGGTTTTCTAGGTATAGAATCGTATCGCTTGCGAAGAGAGATAGTTTGACTTTCTCTCTTCCTAGAAATAAAGCCACACATCTACAACCATCTAATCTTTAACAAAGCTTACAATAACAGCAATGGGGGAAAGACTCCCTATTCAATAAAAGGTGCTAGGATAACTGGCTAGCCATGTGCAGAAGACTCTTTCCTTTCACCATATACAAAAATCAACTCAAGATGGATTAAAGACTTAAATGTAAAACCTAAAACTTTAGAAACCCTAAAAGTAAACCTAGGAAATACCATTCTGGACACTGGCCCTGGCAAAGACTTCATTATGAAGTCTCCAAAAGCAATTGCACCAAAACCAAAAATTGACCAGTGGGACCTAATTAAACTAGAGAGCTTCTGCACAGCAAAAGAAACTATCAACAGAGCAAACAGACAACCTACAGAATGGGAGAAAATATTTGCAAACTATGCAACTGACAAAGGTCTAATATTCAGAACCTATAAGGAACTTAATTCAATAAGCAAAACACAAACAACCCCACTGAAAAACGGGCAAAGAACTTGAACAGATAATTTTCAAAAGATGTACTTGTGGCCAACAAACATTTGAAAAATGCTCAATATCACAAATTATTAGAGAAATGCAAATAAAAATCACAATGAGATTCCATCTTACACCAGTCAAAATGGCCATTACTATATTAAAATGCCAAAAAATAACAGATGCTGGCAAAGTTGAGGAGAAAAGGGAACTGTTATACACTGTGAGTGGGAATGCAAATTAGTTCCGCCACTGTGGAAAGCAGTCTGGCAATTTCCCAAAGAACTTAAAATAGAACTATCATTTGGCCCAGTAATCCCATTACTGGGTATACACACAAAGGAATATAAATCATTCTACCATAAAGACACATGTACTCACATGCCCATCACAGCACTATTCGCAATAGCAAATACATGGAATCAACCTAGGTGCCCATCAGTGGTGTACTGGATAAAGAAAATGTAGTATATATACACCATGGGATACTACATAGCCATAAAAAAGAATGAATTCATGTCCTTTGCAGCAACATAGATGGAGCTGGAGGCTATTATCCCCTAAGTGAATTAATGAAGGAACAGAAAACCAAATACCGCATGTTCTTACTTATAAGGGGGAGCTAAACATTGAGCTACATATGGACAAAAAGAGGGAAACAATAGAGGCTGGGCGTGGTGGCTCATGCCTGTAATCCTAGCACTTTGAGAGGCTGAGGTGAGAGGATTGTCTGAGCTCAGAAGTTCAAGACCAGCTTGGGCAACATGGTGAAACCCCGTCTCTAGTAAAATACCAAAAATGAGCTGAGTGTGGTGGCATGTGCCAGTAATCCCCTCTACATGGGAGGCTGAGGCAGGAGAATCACTTGAACCCACGAGGTGGAGGCTGCAATGAACCAAGATTGTGCTACTGCACTCCAGCCTGGGCAACAGAGCAAGACTCTGTCTTCCAAAAAAAAGAAAAAGAAACAATAGACATTGGGTATTTGAGGGTGGAGGGTGGGAGGCAGGTGAGGGTTGAAAAACTACCTATTGGGTATTATGCTGATTACCTGGGTGACAAAATGATCTGTATACCAAACCCCCACCCTCAATATGCAGTTTACCCATGTAACAAACCTGCACATGTACCCCTTGAACCTAAAAGTTGGAAAGACAATTAAAAAATAAATAATTTGTGAAGTCACCATTCTGTTTTTAAATTTACATATGCTTCACCCTGTTACATATTGTAACTGTTTGTTGTCAATCAAAGCATGTAGTTGATTAATACTAATTAAAAACTTTCAAATTTTGAGGATTAAAAAAAATATAATTAGTGGACAGTCTGGTGCAAGACCCTAGGATAGCCTTTAAGCCACAATTAATGCTATGGGTACATAGGACACGATCTTATTGTCAGGCAGGTTTTTACCCAGGGCAAGAAAACGGCCCAAAAGCTTATTGGTGGCTGTAACTAGAGTTTAAGAAAGTAGGTCATTGATTTCTTCTCCTGATTTTCTAATTTTTATGAAATAGACTAGTGTCACTTGTGAAAGTGTCACTACATGAAAAGAAAGTCAAAATGGGCTGAGAACAAACTGGCTGTCCCTGTATGAGCCCCAGCACTGCTGATAGTTCACATTTGCTGAGGTGCTCTGGAGGGACTTCTCTGGTCACTATTTTTTTTCTAGTTCTCCCAGGCTCACTCTTTCCGAGTCCCACCAGCATTTTCATTTTATGTTAGCTGAAAACTCAGGAACCCTGGCTCTGGCACATGCGTCTCTTTCTCATGTGGGGTCTTGGGATCCTGGCCCTGCCCAGTGCCCCTTGCTCTTCTTTATACTTCAGCAGATGGCGCAGGCTTGGGGATCATCAGCCTGGACAAGACTCGGTGCTCTCATGCTGTTGTGGTGGTGCACAGGGCATGAGGCTCCAAACAGGACTTTCAGAGACTCTGAGAGTTGTCAGGAATATCACAGGTATATTTTGACATGGAGTTTCTACTTAGGATTGAGTCTTCCCCATTGTCTTCTACAGAGTGGAAAAAAATATTAATAGGTATTCAGGAGGGCCAAGAACTGCATGAGAAATGCTAGGTTAAGTGTGTGTAGTCTCAGAACGAGCTTCATGAATTTCCAAGAGTAGAAATGATATGAAAAGTTTCTCAACTTGAATTCTTTTTTGGGGGCAGTTCATTTCTAAGAGGATACTAGTATTCTACAAACTCCAGTTTTGGAAATGCTGGATTACAGAATCTTGTCTTGACCCTTCAATCATTCAACCAACAAATATTCTTTGAGCATCTGTTATGTGTTCAAGGTACTAGGGATAGGGTAGTAAACAAAACAAATGAATGCCGCCACCCCCATAGAGAATGTATGCCAGTGGGGAAGATGGACCACAAACAAGTTCTGTAGTTAGTATGTCAGATGGTGATACAAGTGTAGAGACAAATAACACAGGATCAGGGGATAAGGAGGGCCAGGAGGGAGGGGTGAATTGCAGTTTTAAATAGAGTAGGCCAGATGCAGTGACTCAAGCCTGTAATCTCAGCACTTTGGGAGGCTGAAGCAGGCAGATTGCTTGAGCTCAGGAGTTTAAGACCAGCCTGGGCAACATGGTAAAATGCTGCCTCTACAAAAATTAGCTAGGTATGGTGGTGTACACCTGTTGTCCCAGCTACCTGTAGTCTCAAAATTAGCTAGGTGAGGTGGGGGGATGGCTGTGCCCAGGAGGCAGAGGTTGCAGTGAGCCGAGATTGCACCACTGCACTCCAGCCTGAGCAACAGAGCTAGACCTTGTCTCAGTAAGTAAATAATAAATAAATAAATAAATAAATAAATAAATAAATAAAGTGGCCAGGTAAGGGCCTCCAGGTGACTTAAGAACAGGTGAAGAAAGTGGGGGATCAAACCATGTAGACACCTAGGGGATGAGAATTTCAGGTACAGGTAGGGTACTATCTGATGCAAAGACACTGAGATAGGGCTAAGCCTGATGAGAGGCCAGAGCAGAAATGGGGAACCCAAAAATTGAGGGAATGGAATACTAGGATACTAGGTCATAGAAGTAAGGGGAAATGCAACCACATAGGTCATCCTAAATAATTAGGCATTAACAAATATGATGACATCAAGAAGGTGGTGAAGCAGGCATCAGAGGGCCCCCTCAAGGGCATTCTGGGCTACACTGAGCACCCAGTCTGTCTTCTCTGACTTTAACAGTGACACCCACTCTTCCACCTTCGATGCTGGGGCTGGCACTGCCCTCAGTGACCACTTTATCAAGCTCATTTCCTGGTATGACAATGAATTTGGCTATAGCAATAGAGTGGTGGACCTCATGGCCCACATGGCCTCCAAGGAGTAAGACCCCTGGACCACCAGACCCAGTGAGAGCACAAAAGGAAGAGAGAGACCCTCAGCTGCTGAGGAGTCCCTGCCGCCCTTAGTCCCCCACCTCACTGAGAATCTCCCCTCCTCACAATTTCCATGCAGACCCCCTGAAGAGGGAGGAGCCTAGGGAGCCCCACTTTGTCGTGTACAATCAATAAAGTCCCCTGTGCTCAAAAAAAAAAAACCAAACAACAAACAAAAAAGAATTTGGCATTAACTCTGAGTTGAATGAGAGCCATTGGAAGGTTTAAACAGAGAAGTGATGTGACTATATTTTCATAGGACCACTCTGGCTGTTAGGTTGAAAATGAGGGGTGAGAATGGAAGCAAGAAGATCAGTTAGGAGGCTACTGCAATATTCTAGATGAGAGGTGAAAGTGGCTTAGATCAGGGTGGTAAGAGTAGAGAGAGTGAGAAGTAATCATTAGATCTATTCTGAAGGTAGAGCACACAGGATTTGATGGTGGATAGGATGTGGGCAGACAGAAAGACAGGTGTTATGGATGACTCCAAGTTTTTGACCCAAGCAATAGAAAAAAATGTTAAGTCCATTTAATGGGGTGGGGATGACTCTAGGAGAAACAGGTTTGGTTTGATAGAAACAGATCAGAAGGTCAGTTTCAGTTAAGTAAAATTTGAGTTGTCTGAAAATACATAATAGATGTAGAGAAACGTAAGAGCTAAAACTATAAAATTTCTAGAAGAAAACATGGGAGAAAATTTCCATAACCTTGAGTTGGGCAATTAATTTTTAGATACAACCCTAAAAGCACAATCCATAATAAAAATATAATAAATTTGAGTTTATCAAAATTTAAAACTTTTGTACTTCAAAGACACCATTAAGAAAATGAAAAGACAAGCCACTGACTTGGAGAAAATATTTTCAAATTATGTATCTGATAAAGTACTTGTATCTAAAATACATAAAGAATTTTTACAACTCTATAGTAAGAAAACTCAATTAATAAATGAGTAGAAAACGTAAATAGCTGGGTGAGGTGGCTCATGCCTGCAATCCCAGCACTTTGGGAGGCCAAGGTGGTTGGGTCACTTGAGGTCAGGAGTTCAAGATCAGCCTGGCTGACATGGTGAAACCCTGTCTCTACTAAAAATACAAACATTAGCTGGATGTGGTGGTGAGCACCTGTAATCCCAGTTACTCAGGAGGCTGAGGCAAGTGAATCACATGAGCCCAGGAGGTGGAGGTTGCAGTGAGCCAAGATTGCACCACTGCACTCCAGCCTGGGTGACAGAGTGAGACTCTTGTCTCAAACAAACAAACGAAAAGTAAATAGTCATTTTACTAAGAAGATATACAAATGGCTAGTAAGAATATGAAAAAATAAATCATTAATCATGAGGGAAGTGCAAGTTAAAAGCATAAGACACCACTATACATCGACTGTAAAGGGTATAATTAAAGACAGATAATACCAAGTGTTGGAAAAGATGTGGAGAAACTGGAACTTTCATACGTTGTTGTCAGAAAAGTAAAATGATGCAGCCACTTTGAAAAGTATATCGGCAGTTTCTTAAAAAGTTACAAGTAAGTTTATCATATGACTCAGAGATTCTATTGTAGCAGGACAAGCCACAGACAAAACCCCTTAGACACCAAGCTAAAGAAGGAAGGGCTTTATTCGGCCGGGAGCTTCGGCAAGACTCACATCTCCAACAACTGAGCTCCCCGAGTGAGCAATTCCTATCCCTTTTAAGGGCTCACAACTCTAAGGCGGTCCGTGTGAGAGGGTCGTGATCGATTGAGCAAGCAGGGGTATGTGACTGGGGGCTGCATGCACCAGTAATTAGAACAGAACAGAACAGGACATGGATTTTCACAGTGCTTTTCTTATGAAAATAACCAATTAGGTCAGGGGTCGATCTTTAACTACCAGGCCCAGGGTGTGGCGCCAGGCTGTCTGCCTGTGGTTTTCATTTCTGCCTTTTAGTTTTTACTTTTTCTTTCCTTAGAGGCAGAAATTGGGCATAAGACAATATGAGGGGTAGTCTTCTCCCTTACTACCACTAGGAATCCTCCAAAAAGAAATGAAAACATAAGTTTACACAAAGACATTTTGCAAGTGTTCACAGCAACACTGTGGATAATAGCACCAAACTGAATATAATCCACATGTCCATCAACAGGTGAATAAATAAACAAAGTATAGTGTGTCCATATGATGAAATATAATTCATCAACAAAAGAAATGAAATTGAAATGTGGATACATGCTACAATACTTACGAATCTCAAAAATCATTATGCTAAGTGAAAGAGGTCAGGTGCAAATCACTACATATTGTATGATTCCATTTACATGCAATGTTCAGAAAAGACACACTTACAGGGATAGAAAACAGATCAGTGTTTGTCTGGAGCTAGGGCTAGGAGTGGAGGCAAATAGGCACAAAGGAACTTTTTGTGGTGATAAAAATGTTCTAAAACTGGATTGTAGTTTGATATTGCATGTTTATATATCTACCAAAAATTCCTTAAATTGTACACTAACAATGGGTGAATTTTATGATATGTAAGTTATATTTCAATATGCCTACTAAAAATATGAGTTGTCTTATTAGATGTGCAAAAGTGGATGTTGAGTACGCGGTTGCATATTTAGTCTGGAAGAAGTCCACGCTGGAGATAAAAATTTGGAACTGGTCAGTATATAGATTGAATTTAAAGTCTTGAGATGACAACAGTAATTGAGTATTGATAAAGACAAGAGAGCCAAGCACTAAGCCTAGGGTGCTCCAACATGGAGTAGTTGGGATGTGAACAAGAACAAGCAAAGGAGAAAGAGGTACAGCCAGTGAGGCAGAAGGAAAACCAGGCAAGTGGAGTCCTGGAAGCCAAGTACAAAAGTAGGAGAGAATGATGAGCGCCATCAAATGCTGTGAAAGTCAAGTAAGATAAAGACTAAGAACTGACTATTGAATTTAGCAAATGTGTGAGTCATTGGTCACCTTGGCAAGGACATTTTCAATAAATGGGTGGGAGTGTGAGTTACATTGGAGTGATTTCAAGAGAGGACTGGAGACAAAAATGAGACAAAATGAGTTTGAAAGAATTTTGCTGTAAAGAAGTTTTATTTTTTTGTTTGTTCGCTTTAAAGGAGGGTAGGGAATTGGGGCTTTGAGTACAGATTAATTGCGGCCTTGGCTTTCCTCATAACTAATAATAGGTAATATTTATTCATACGTATTAGTACTTTAATTTAGTCTTCCCAGTACTGTGTGAGGTAGTGAACTGCAGCGTTGGTGAATGTCTTGACATTTCCTACATTCTCCACTGTGCATCCTTGGACTAGAATGTTCATCCCATTCTCCAGCTGGTGGGCACTAAGGTAACCCCCAAGGCCCGGCTCCTTCAGGCAGCTCCCCTCTATGTCTCATGCTGTGCTTTATAACATTCCCCTCCCACCCCAGGTCAGTCTCTCCAGGTCCTCATGACTTTTAAAAAGTATGCCTAAAATAAACACTTTATTTCCTTTCATTTGCATCATATTTCACTCGATTCTGAACTTTCTTTTCCACCAATACTGACAAATTGGCTCCGAAATGATGGTTTAATCAGAGAAACTAACATGAATGAATGGAAAACAGATGTTAGTAATGAAGAAATTTGTGTTCATAAGAAACTACTTAATGTGTGATAGTTACTCCCTCAAGAGATGGTGCAAGATGGAATCATGGGGGAGTGTGTGTACTTTTAAACTAGATGTTTATTTTATTTGGAACTATTCCATGTTCAGGGAAATGCTTTCTTTATTTGGGATGTCATGACTATATATATGTTTGAAGAGCAGATTAGAAGGCAAGCTTTCACTGCATGGGTTTCTGGTGCGGTTCATTAGGGAGGTGGCACCTCTGGGCATGTGCCCGAAGCAGTGTGTGAGGCCATAGGTTAGGGGTGCTGATCTCTGCATCTCTAAATGCAGCCTGACCTTGACAATACTTGGAGCCTTGTAGGACAGAGGGTCACAGGTTCAAGGTGAGGAGCTGGGCTGGTATCACTGAGGGGCAGCCTAGACTCATGAGAAGTTTGGGAAGTAAAAGGTCAAAGGAGTAATCAAACGTGGATCCAGATGTTTGAGCAGACTTGGTTGAAAAGATATGGTGGGCATGGTGGTAAGTAAGCACACCTAAGGCAGAGCAACGCCTAGAGGGAAAAGCAGAGAGGCCACTAGGAGATACTGTTCACTCAGAGTGCCGTCTGCATGCCAGCACTATGCTAAGCAGAGCTGAAAGTCAGGCTCTGCCCTCAAGGACTGCTAGTTTGGTGAAGGAGGGGAGGAGGTGTACCAATGAAAAGATGCCTCTGGATACTCACACAGGCACCAGGGCCATGGGAGCAAAGAGAAGATCTACTCGGCTTACTCTGGGGAATAGGGGATGTTTTCCAAAGGGGATGACATGTATATATTGATTTTTGAGAGATGAATAGTTAGAATTAAGACAAATAAATGAAAACCCCAAATAGGAAACAGGCTGTTCTAGGGAGGGAGAGAGAGGTGGATGATCTACCTGAGTATCATTCTGGTTTTTTTGTTTGTTTGTTTGTTTTTAACTTTTTATTTTGAGACGGAGTCTGGCTCTTTCGCCTAGGACGGAGTGCAGTGGCGCTATCTCGGCTCACTGCAAGCTCCGCCTCCCGGGTTCACGCCATTCTCCTGCCTCAGCCTCCCGAGTAGCTGGGACTACAGGTGCCCGCCACCGCGCCTGGCTAATTTTTTTTATTTTTAGTAGAGACGGGGTTTCACCGTGTTAGCCAGGATGGTCTCAATCCCCTGACCTCGTGATCTGCCCGCCTCGGCCTCCCAAATTGCTGGGATTACAGGCGTGAGCCACTGCGCCCGGCCTCATTCTGTTTTTTAAAAAATGAAGCACAGTCAGATTATCAATCTGGTGAGCACTCTAAACTTGTTTTATGTACCATATTAAGATTCCTCTGTGGGTTTCTGGACCCACTGTTGACAGTGCTGGCTGGGCCATAGCATTGCCATTGTACCTTCCATGGGTAACTGTAAACCATCAGATCCAAAGATCAAAGAGGGTTCAGTTTGAAGCTATGGAATGATGCTGGAGTGCAGGAATTAGGAATATAGGTTTGGATGTCAACATATTGGAGTTTGAATTTTGGCTTCACCACTTCTGGCTGTTGGTTTTCTCTGAACTTTAGTCTGCTAATCAACGAAACAATGCCTCATAGTAGGACTGCTCTGAGATTTAAATAATATAACGCACGTAAAGACCTTAGCACAATGCCTGCAAGCTTTTTGCCTAACTCAGAACATGGTCTTAAGTTCTCAGAGTTCAAGATGTCAGATTCATCATCTGTTTGCCTGTCTGACTGTTTATCACTGCTTCCATCCCCCTCTCTGGGAGGGTAAAAGCCTCAGGTAAACCAGTAAGTGCTTAGAGAAGAAAAATAAAATTGAACCATACAAGCGTAAAAAGTCCCATAGCTTTCTCAGCATCCATCTGTGAGCATAAACTTTCTTGTTATGGCTGAGGAGACTACTGAATCTGAGGTTCCACCTTGGAAACCTCACCTAAGGTAAGCAGTGTTTATAAATTGGTCATGAGGAAGAGCTTCATGATCAATTTATAGAGTATTAATGTTAGCTCAAGTTACCAAATCTTACCTGCAGGCATTCTTCCAAACATGCGACTCTCCCCTTGACATTTAAAAAAGGCGAGGGGAGTACAAGGATGGGCTCAACATTTGAAAATCAATAAATGTAATACACTGCATTAACAGAATGAAGGACAGAAAGTGCATGATCTTCCCAATTGATGCAGAAAAAGCATTATCAAATGCTTTTTTACAATTTAATGGCTTTTCATGATAAGACCACTCCACAAACTAGGAATAGAAGGAAACTACCTCAACAAAATAAAGGCAATACAAAAAGCCCATCACTAACACGAGTCTCAATGGTGAAAAACTGAAAGCTTTTTCTGTAAGATCAGGTACAAGGCAAGAATGCATGTTCTTACCACTTCTATTTAACAGAGTATTTAAAGTCTGAGAGCAATTGGGCAAGAAAAAGGAAATGAAAGCCATCCAAATCGAGAAGGAAGAAGTAATATTATCTTCGTTCATGGTGACATGATCTTGTATGTAGAAATCCTAGATTCCACAAAAAAAACTGTTAGAACTAATAAAGAATTCAGCAAAGCTACAGGATATAAAATCAACACACAAAAATCAGTTGCATTTGTATACATTAAAAATGAGCAATCCAAAAACAAAACTAAGAAAACAATTCCATTTACAATAACATAGAAAAGAATAAAATACTTAGGAATAAATCTAACCAAGGAGACAAAGAACTTGTACATTGAAAACTACAAAAAATTGCTGAAAGACACAAATAAATGTAAAGTCATTCTGTGTTCATAGATTGGAAGACTTAATATTTTTTAAATGTCAATACTACCCCCAAATTATCTACAGATTCAATGCAATCCCTATCAAAATCCCCATGGCTTTTTTTTTTTTGTAGAAATAGAAAAATTCATTTTAAAAATCTTATTGAGTATCAAAGGACCTCAAGCAGCTAAAACAAATTTGAAAAAGAAGAACAAAATTGGAGGTTTCACATTTTCTGGTTTCAAAACATATTACAAAGCTACAGTGATCAAAGCAGTTTGGTACTAGCAAAAGACAGACATACAGACCAATGGAATAGAATTGAAAGCCTGAAAATAAACCCTTGAGCATATGGTCAAATGATCTTCAGCAAGAGTGTAAAGACCATTCAGTGGGGAAAGAACAGTCTTCAACAAAAGATCTTGGGAAAACTGGAAATCCACATGAAAAAAAATGCAGTTTGTCCCTTACCTTATATCATATACAAAAATTACCTCAAAATGAATCAGAGATCTAAACATAATACCTAAAACTATACAACTCCTAGAAGAAAACATAAAGGAAATTTTTATGACATTGAATTTGGCAATGGTTTCTTGGATGTGACACCCAAAGTACAGGCAATGACAGCAAAAATAAACAAATGGGGCTATACCAAACTTAAAAACTTCTGTGCAATTATCCCTCCCTTAGGAACACCAAATTGAACAATTATCTGTGTAAGAAAACACCATTATAAGAAACAAAAAACCAGGTGAGTGATCACAGTATCTAGTTTTAACATAATAACAAGGAAAGATGCATTGAGGAGGGTAGGAAGGGCAGTCTTGCACTGCCTACGCCACCCTTTCCCCAAGCCCAGGCAATGCAGCACAGAGAAAGAATCTATGTACTTGGAAGAGGAAGAGTGAAGTGAGTATGGGATTTTGCATTGGAACTCAGTGCTGCGCTGACACAGTGGAACCAATAGTGAGCAGAATTCTGCTGGTGCCCATGGAGGGAGCATTTAGATCAGTCCTGGGCCAGAGGGGAATCCTCCCCTCTTCCCAGTGGGAAAAACCTGAGTCCTGGCCAGCCTCATGACCAGCTAACTAAAATCATCTACTTCTCTAAATAAATTGCACTGGCAGTCAGGCTACAATGACTGCAGTCCTTGGGTAAGCCCTGGTGCCATGCTGATCCCAGAGGCAGTGGGCTTGGCATGCAACCCAGTGAGACATCAGCTGCAGCAACTATGGGAGTGCTTCATGACTCCTTCCTAAATCCAGATAGTGCAGTGTGGAGAGAGACTTCTTCCACTTGGAAGAATGAGAGAGAAGAGTACAGAGGACTTTGTCTTGCAATTTGGGTACCAGCTCAGCCACAGTAAAATAAAGCATGAGGCAGATTCCTGAAGTCCTCCAGTCTAGGACTTTGCTCCTGAACAGTGTTTCTAGACCCAGTTTGGACCAGACGAGAATCTACTGCTCTGGTGGGATGTACCCAGTCCTGGCAGGATCCACCACCTGTTGACTAAAGCGGCCTTGGGCCTTGAATAAACAACAGTGGCAGCCAGCCAGTAGTGGCTGTGGGTCGTAGGCAAGCCCAGTTCCATGCTAGCCTGGGAGCCTGTGGGATTCAGGTGTGACCCAGCAAGTGTGATCAGCAAGGTGCCAGCTGTGGTGGCCACAGGAATGCCTGCATTACCCTCCCCCAACTTTAGGTAGCCCAGTGCAGACAAAGATTCCTGCTTAGGGAAAAGTGAGGGAAGAGAGCAAGAGACTTCACCTGGGAACCAAAGGAATTCTCCCGTATCTTCCCTAAGTTTATCAAAGCTGTGTTTCTAGGAATGTGCAAAAGTTGCAGTGTTATTGGGCTTAGGGCTCTCCTAGTGCTAAAACAGCTGCAGTGGCCTCAGGCTTAGATAACTACATTCAATCCCCTTTGAGTTTTTGGAAAGCCCTCTTAAAAAGGATGGGTACAAGCAAGCCCAGACTACGAAGATTGGAATAAATACCTAACTTTTTGATGCCCAGACATCCATGAACAATCATTAAGAACATCCAGGAAAACATGACCTTACCAAGCAGACTAAATAAGGCACTGACCATTCCTGGAGTGATAGAGATATGTGCCCTCTCAGACAGAGAATTCAGAATAGTTGTCTTTAAGAAGTTCAAGGAGCTTCAAGATAACACGGAGAAGGAATTCTGAATTCTATCAGAGAAATTTAACAAAAAGATTGAAATAATTTAAAAAAATTAAGCAGAAATTCTAGAGCTAAAGAATTCAACCGACAAACTGAAAAATGCATCAGAGTCTTTTGACAGCAAACTTGATCAAGTAGAAGAAAGAATTAGTAAGCTCAAAGCAGACTGTATGAAAATACACAGTCAGAGAAGAAAAATGAAAATAAAATAAAAAAGAATGAGGTATGCCTACAAGATGTAAAAACTAGCCCCAAGGGCAAAAGCTAAGAGTTATTGACCATAAAGATGATGTGGAGAAAGAGCTCAGGGTAAAACATTTATTCAAAAAATAATAACAAGTTTTCAAACTTGGAGAAAGATATCAACATCCAGGTACAAGAATGTCAAAGAACACCAAAACATTCAAATCCCCTAAGACTACTGCAAGGTCTATAAAAATCACTCTCAAAAGTCAAGGACAAAGAGAGGATCCTAAAAGCAGCAAGAGAAAAGAAACAAATAACATATAAAGTAGCTCTGATTCATCTGGCAGCAGACTTCTCAGTGGAAACCTTATAGGTCATGAAGGAATGGGATGATATATTCAAAGTGCTGAAGAAAACAAAGAAACAAACAAAACTTCCAACTTAGAGTATTATATCCAGCAAAGTTATCCTTTAAACATGAAGGAGAAATAAAGACTTTTCAAGGCAAGCAAAAGCCAAGGGATTTCATCATCACCAGACCTATCTTACAAGAAATGCTAAAGGGAGTTCTTCAGTCTAAAACAGAAGAATGCTAATGAGCAATAAGAAATCTGAAGGTATAAAAATCACCAGTGAACATAAGTACACAGACAAATACAGAATACCCTAACACTGTAATTGTGGTGTTTAAATCACTCATATCTTTAGCCCTGAAGACTAAAAGAAAAACCTATCAAAAATAATAACTACAACAATTTGTTAAGAGATAGACAGTACAAAAAGATATAAGTAGAGACAACAAAAAATAAAAAAGCAGGGGGGAGACAGGGTTAAAATATAGAATTTTTCAGTTTTTGCTTTTTATTTTCTTTTCATTGTGATCAGATTTAAGTTGTCATCGGCTTAAAATAACTGGTTATAAGATGTTATTTGCAAGCTTCATGGTAACCACAGAGCAAAAACCTATGACAGGTACAAAAAAAAAAATTTTAACATACTACTGGAGAAAATCACTTATACACTAAGAAAGATAGGAAGAAGGCAGAAAGGAAGAGAGGACTAACAAAACAACCAGAAAACAAATAAGAAAATGGCAGTAGTAAGTCCCTCCCTGTGACTAATGATGTTGAATATAAATGGACTAAATTCTCCCTTCAAAAGACATAGATTGGCTGAACGGATGAAAAAGATTTAAAAAAAGAGCCAATTATATGCTACCTATAAGAAACTCATTTCACCTATAAAGATGCACATAGACTGAAAATAAAGGGGTAGAAAAAGTTATTCTATGCAATGGAAATGTAAAAAGAGCAGGAGTAGCTGTATATATATCAGATAAAATAGATTTCAAGACAAAAATTGTAAAAAGAGACAAAGAAGGTCATTATACAATGATAAAGGGGTCAATTCATCAAGAGGATATAATACTTGTAAATACATAGGCACCCAATACTGGGACACCCAGATATATAAAGCAAATATTATTAGAGCTAAATCCCAATACAAGTCTCCCATTAATAATAGTTGAGGATCTTAATACTCCCGTTCAGCATTGGATAGATCATTTAGAGAGAAAATCAACAAACTAATATTGGACTTAATCTGCAAATAAAACAAATGAAACTAACAGATTTAAAGAACATTTCATCCAACAGCTGCAGAATACACATTTTTCTCTTCAGCACATGGAACATGCTCAAGGATAGACTATATCTCAGGCCACAAAACAAGTCTCAAAAAATTCAAAAAAGTTGAAATCATATCAGGTATCTTCTCTAACCACAATAAAATAAAACTAGAAATCAATAACAAGAGAAACTCTGAAAACTATACAAATTCATAAAAATTAAACAATATACTCCAGAACAACAATTGGGTCAATGATGAATTAAAAAAATAAAAAATTGACTGGAACAAATGAAAATGGAAACACAACATATGAAAACCTATAGGGTATAGCAAAAGCATTACCGGAAGGGAATTTTATAGCAATAAATACCTACGTCAAAAATGTAGAAAGATTTTAAATAACCTCACAATGCATCTTAAAGAAACAGAAAATCAAAAGCGCATCAAAACTCGAAATTAGTAGAAGAAAAATAATAAAGATCAGAGCAGAAATAAATGAAAGTGATACTTAATAAAAAGTAGAAAAGATCAATGAAATGAAAAGTTGTTTTTTGAAAAGATAAACAAAATTGACAAAACCAAATTTAGCCAGATTAAGAAAAAGAGAAGACCCACAGAAATAAAATCAGAGACAAAAATGGAGACATAACAACTGATACCACAGAAAATCAAAGGATTATTAGAGACTATTATGAGCAACTATATGCCAATACATTTCTTCTAGAAAGCTAGAAGAAATGGATAAATTTCTAGACATATACAACCTACCAAGATTGAAACATGAAGAAATATAAAATCTGAATAGACAAAAAACAAGTAATGAGATAGAAGCAGTAATAAAAAGTGTTTCTCTTCAAAGAAAAGCCCAGGACCTGATGGCTACCCTGCTGAATTCAACAAAACATTTAAAGAACTATTATTAATCCTACTCAAACTATTCCAAAAATCAGAGGAGGGAATACTTCCAAACCTATGGTACAAGGGCAGTATTATCCTGATACCAAAACCAGACAAAGACATAACAACAAAAAACTTTACAAGCCAGTATCTCTGATGCACACTGATGCAAAAATCATCAACAAAATACTAGCCAACTGTATTCAATAATAAATTAACAACATCATTCTTCATAATCAAGTGGGATTCATCTCAGGGATGCAAGGATAGTTCAATATATAAAATCAATAAAGTAATATATCATATCAACAGAATGAAGGAAAAAGGACATGATCAGTTCAGTAGATGTGAAAAAATATTTGCAAATTACTCCTCTGAAAGGGGACTGATATCCAGAATATACTAGGAACTCAAATATCTCAACAGATAAAACATAAATAATCTCATTAAAAATAGGCAAAAAACATTGATAGACATTTCTCAAAAGAAGACATACAAATGGCCAACAGGTATATGCAAAAATGCTCAAATTCACTAATCATGAGGGATATGCAAATTAAACCACAATGAGATATCTTACTCCAGTTAAAATGGCTTTCATCAAAAAGACAAAACAGATGCTGGCAAGAATGCAGAGAAAAGGGAATGCTTGTATACTGTTAGTGAGAATGTAAATTTGTACAGCTGTTATGGAAAACAATATGAAGTTTCTCAAAAAACTAAAAATAGAACTACCCTATGATCCAGAAATGCCACTGCTGGGTATATATCCAAAAGAAAGGAAAGCAGTATATCAAAGAGATATCTGAACTCCTATTTTTACTGCAGCACTATTCACAACAGCTAAGATACGGAATTAACCTAAATATCCATCAATGGATAAATGGATAAAGAAAGCATGCTGCATATACACAATGGAATATTATTCAGCCATAAAAAAGAATGAAATTTTGCAGTTTGCAACAACATGGATGGAACTGGAGGACATTATGTTAGTGAAGAAAGCCAGGCACAGAAAGACAACTAGTACATGTTTTCACTCATATGTGGGAGCTAAAACAATTGATCTGATAGAGATAGTGAGTAGAATGATGGTTACCAGAGGCAGGACCCTGTCTTGAGCATTTGTTGTTATGTCCATGGCAGTTTTTCAATATATGCTTATCAAGCTCCAAATATTGCATTGGGGAATAAGCAATGAATACAGCAGACAAAGTCTTGCTCTCAGGGAGCTTTCCTTCTAATGATCAAGATAGTCAGCTGATTGGAAAATGCCGGGAGGTGATGAGTGCTCTGAAGGAAAGTAGAACCAGCTGAGAGGAAAGAGGACAGAGGTGGGAAAAGGACATTCTAGATAAAAGATCAAGGAATCCCTGTCCACTCTCCACCTCTCCCCAACCACCAGATCCCTATATCCATACATCCATGTCCACTTGGATATTCAGCAGGCATCTCAACTTTGCATGTCCATTCAATTTCTACCTTCAAACCTGCCCTTTCTGCCATCTTTTCCTTCTCTGAAACTCTATTGGGAAAACTCTGAAACTCTGTTGGGGAAAGTGGAGTTACCCATTTTTGACTCAAGTCAAAAACCATGGAGACAACCTTCCTGCTTTCAAAATTCTTGTTCAATTGAGAAATATACCTGTTTGTCTCTATCTTCCAAATACCCAGATTTCCCACACTCTTTCCACCCCTTCCACTACCCGCCAGTCCCATTCCCCAATAACTCCCACCTGGATTTTTGCTGTTGGCCTCTACCTGGTCTCTGTGCTTCTGCCCTCACTCCTTCCAAAGTCTACTCAGCACAGCAGCCGTCAGCCTTAAATCTGATTATATCAGTCCTGGGCTTGAACCCTCCAATGACGCTCATCTCATTCGGATTAAAAGTCAAAGGGCCCACTAGGCTGGGTACAATTCCCCTCCTCCCTTCTGATTTTATTTTTTTCCTTTTCCTTGTTGTTCACTCTCCACTGCCCTTGCCCCCTGGCTGTTGCTTAATGTCGCAAGCACATTCCTGCCTTAAGACCACTGCCTGGAACATTCTCCCCTTGGGGATCACTCATTTCCTTTCATAAATGCACCTCATCCTCTCACTCCCACTGCAGTCCTGCCAGCTTATTCTTTATCTTTCTCTTCAGGACTTCTCACACCTGCTGTACTCTATGTTTATCTAGTTTACTTCATTTGTTTTTCTCTTTTTTCCTCTCATCCCTCCCACAACTGGAGTATAAACTCTGTGGCAGTGTTCACGCAATCTATTATTGTCCCTGTTTTACAAATAAGGAAACTAAAGTTTAGGGAGGTTGGAGAACTTGCCCAAGGGAGTAAGATAGGTAGAGACTGGTACCCACTCTTGTCTAAGCCAACGCCCATGGTCTTAACTGCAACAGCTCAATTGTGTTTCAATCACAAGCTTAATAAAGACACAATCAGAGAACTCTCTTAAAGTGGGAACCAAAGCCCAGAAATGCTGAGATGGTCACAAGGCATTCAGAGGCCAGTAAGGAGTCAACCAAAGTGGAGCACACTGGAAAACACTGGAAAATACAACCGGAAGGAGCCCAATTGCATAGATCCTTAGAGCCCGGAATAAATAAGAGAGTGTGGATTTTATGTAATGTAATATAATAGATTTCTGAGTAGAAAAGTGAGATAAAGAAGAGTTTTAAAGAAAAATTAATGTGGTAGTAAAAATGTCCATACATTCTTTGACACTCCTTCTTTCAAAAGAAGGAGCCTGATTTTCCTTCCCTTAAATGTGGGCTGGATTTAGCGACATGCTTCTAACAAATATGTCGAAAGGACTGATAGGTGATTTCTATGACTGGGTCATAAAGCACATGGCTGCTTCTATCTTGCTCTTGACCCTCTCCGTGTTTTCTACACATACATCTATGTGTTTCCAAGACCTGAATTGGGAATCCTCCTCACCCTACAGTTCCCCATGCAGACTCCTCCATATGTGGAGGCTCCATTCTTCTGTCACCTCCCTTGCTATCCTTGCCTGCCTAGGGCAGTCCAGCACTCTGTTGTTTCTGCCAGCACTCATCATTCCTTTTTACTTGTCTGTCTCCTGCTCTAATGCCACTGGTACAATAATACTTCCTCTGCTCTCTTGACTTTGTCTGCTGGCTTTGACTTCTCATTTCTGACAGATGCCTGGCTCCACAGACTCCTTATCCACCATATGCTCCACCCCTCACTGCTGGGGATGTTTTCTCTTCGTCTTGGTTTATCAGTGCTGCCAATTCATCAGCAGCTTCCAGCTCCACCCAGGGCTTCCCAGACACTGGATGGTCATGGTGTGGCTCCAGTAGGCAGGTCTCAGCCTTCTGTTCATTCCATACCTCTCCATTCCCCAATTCAGAAATAGCGCTTTTTGTGGGGGAAGGGACTAATGCATAGATCATCTCCATGGTGACAGTGGACAGTATCTTCTTCATTTTCGAGTTAGAAAATAATCCACTTTTTGTCACAGAGCCTTGACTGGTGGCCACCTCTTCTGGCAGTCTTTCCCTTGATTTAAAAATAAATAATTAAATATCCAGTAGTTGTGCTAAGGACTGAATTGTGTCCCCCCTCTGAAAATCTATATGTTGAAGCCTTCTCCCCCAGTCTGACTACATTTAGAGATAGAACCTGTAGGAGGTAATTAAGGTCAAATGCGATCATAAGGGAGGGGCCCTGATAGGATTAGGATTAGTGTCCTTATAAGAGGAGACAGTAGAGCCTCTCCCTCCCCCAATGCAGGCACAGAGAAGAGGTCATGTGAGCACACAGCAAGATGGTGGCCACCAACTAGCCAGGAAGAAGGGCCTCACTGGAAACCGGCCATGCTGGCACCATGATCTCAGACGTCCAGCCTTCAGAGCCATGAGAAAATAAATGTTGGGTGTTTAAGCCCCCCAGTCTATGGTATTTTGTTATGGCAGCCTGAAATGACAAGTTGTAATCCTTGGTAGTAATAAATAATTTTGAGCATTTAGAAAAAGAAACAGCCATATGAGACAAATTTTGGTTCTGTTTTTATTAATTCATAACAGCTCTCATTGTATCATTGCTTTTAGATTAGAACCACATTTTTCCAATCTAAGAGTCTACTTGCTTCCAAAGGCCTCTAGTTTCCAACAGTTACTTATTTCCCAACTTTGCCATAGGGAAAACAGTCTAACAATTATGTAACAATTAAAAAGTGTAACCACTTCTCCTCTTGTCTAATCCACTTTTCATGAAAAGCAATGCCTGAAGGGTGGTCATTTTCCCTACAATGAGCAGGTAATTCCTAATGTTCATTGGGATTAAGAATGAAGAAGAAAAGGCGTGTGTAGGGGGAGAAGTATATGTGTCCTCAATGGCAAGGTCACCAGGAGCCTCAGAAACCTCCCTCATTTCTTCCAAACATCTGATTCAAGCCTCACTAGGTTAACACATATGTCTTCCCTAACAATTTCATCTTCCTTTGAGTTTCTGCATATTTAATTTCCATTCTAATTAACACTCCCTAACTTATGTATTGTTAGTCCATTTTGCATTGCTATAAAGGAATATCTGAGACTGGGTAATTTATAAAGAAAAGAGGTTTATTTTGGCTCACTGTTCTGCAGACTGTGCAATAAGCATGGTGCCAGCATCTGCCTCTGGTGAGGCCTTAGGAAGCTTTCACTTATGTCAGAAGGGGAAGGGGAAACAGGTGTGTCACATGGTGAGAGAGGGAGCAAGAGAGAGGGGAGGAGGTTCCAGGCTCTTTTTTGTTTGTTTGTTTTCTGAGATGGAGTCTTGCTCTGTTGCCTAGGCTAGAGTGCAGTGCTCCGATCTCAGCTCACTGCAGCCTCCACCTCCCAGGTTCAAGCAATTCTCATGCCTCAGCCTCCCAAGTAGCTGGGATTACAGGCATGCGCCACCACACCTGGCTAATTTTTTTGTATTTTTAGTAGAGATGGGGTTTCTCCATGTTGGTCAGGCTGGTCTTGAACTCCCAACCTCAGGTGATTTACCCGCCTCGGCCTTCCAAAGTGCTGGGATTACAGACATGAGTCACCGTGCCTGGCCTGCCCAGGCTCTTTTTAACAACCAGCTTTCCTGTGAGTGAATAGAGCAAGAACTCACTCATTACTAGAGGACAACAACAACCAATTCATGAGTTGTGCCCTCATGACCCAGACACCTCCCACTAGGCTCCGCCTCTAACATTGAAGGTCACATTTCAGATTTGGAGGGGACAAACATCCAAAGAATATTATGTGGTTATAGAAACACATCCTGAAGCTATGTGTTCTGTCTCCTTGGCAGGGATTAACCTAGAAAGTCACTCACCAAGTTGGGGTAAAGTGGGTGGAGCAGCAGTGGCAATGCATGAAAAATAACACCCATAAAAAATCCCTATACTGCTCTGTGCTAAGCTCACAGTAGACAGTTAACAAGCAGCAGCTGAATGGAAGAGGGGCACTTACTCCGTGGGCCTCTCCGGACTGTCATACTCAGGAGGCGGGTCTTGGGCTCCTCCTGCACAGGCTCCTGGGGGTTGCCAAGGTGGGATTTTTCGGACACCATTTCCTTGGGGACAGCAGTTGGTGGCTGGAGGAAGAAGGTCAGAGGTTCAGAGACTCCCAGGACTTTATTTGAGTCTGTTCCTCTCTTGGGAAGATGGGTCACCAGTGAGGGGACAGGCCTTAGTACTATTCACATCTGGATAACCACAGTCTCTGTCACCTGACTCACTGTGGGTACCCACCAGGGAAGAGGTGCCAACCCAGAATTTCTCTAGAAATGCTTTTGTGAAATTATCAAGGCATCCCCAAATAACGTTATTATTTTCACTTTTTCTAGGTAAAATGTGTAGAGCTCTGCAGGAATTTGGAGGAAAGAGAAACAGGAAAATCAGTTTGTTCCCAACTTCAAATAGTTTGCAAACAGCAGCTAAAGTGTCACTGGGTAATTCAGGGGCAAATATTTAGTCCACCCTTTGGGAACCCCCCAAGAATAGCCTCTGGTTCCTTCCCCACACTCTCAGTGAAGGAAAACAAGGAAGCAGAATTTGCAATAACACCTTTGAGGACAGACAGACTAAAGCTTGCCTCCAAACTCAGATTGACTGTGGGACTTTGGGCAAGTTAGTTAACTTCCTTGTACACTGCTTTCTTATCTGCAAAAGAAAAATATAATAAAAAGAGCCCATTTGTTGAGATGCTACAATGTTTGAGTCACTGTAGAAAGCACAGAGATTCTGACGTAAATAGATGGCCCGGGGTGGAACTTATTTAAACAAAAAGTCCCCATGTGATTCTGATTCTGGAGTGCAACTACGTTTCTTGCAATGCTCCCAACCTATAAAGTTCCAAGCCTGGCCCATAAATTGCTCAGCATTTGAGAGCTGTTACATTCCCTTCTCCATCCTTGCCCCTTTCTCCTCTTCAGTCTAAGCTCCATGGCAGCCTTGGCACTAGTCACCCACTTGCTCACTGTGCCTGTGACTGTGGAGCTAAAGGCTTGAACCCTTTTCATCTACTGCCTCCACAGCCCCTGGCCCTGGGCTGCACGGCTGCAGACTGACCCCACAGAAGGGGTTAAAGCTTCGGAGCTGTGTCTGGCTGTGGGTCTCCTCAGTCCCCAGGAGTGGCCAGAGAGCTAGCCCACGTGGCCAGGCAGTACCTCCCCAACCACCTGGACCCTCCCTTGAAAGGCTGAAAGTGACTCCTCTGCCCAGATTGCCCCGAGGAGTGTGCTGAGCAAGGGGGGAGCTAGGAGGGAGGTCTCTTCTGTCTCCCTACGACCTCTTCATCTCTCCTGGCCACCCCTCCCTGCAGCCCCTTCACGTGACTGCTGGCTCAAAATGGCGCTTCTCTCCTCTCCCTCCCCTGCTGGCATCTCGATTGTTCCAAGCAGAGCTCCCATCCACAATAGCTGCTTCCCTGCCTCCCTTCTCAGAGGACAACTTCTTACCAAGGACTTACCTTGAAAAGATTTACCCTGCACGGGATGCTCCCAGCCTAGGAGGGGAACTCCTGCGCAGAGGTGGGGGAGGATCTGCCAGCAGGCTCGGGAGAAAGGAGCTGGCTTCTGCCTCAAAGACAGAATTTGGGCTTGGAGTTGGAAAAAGAGGGAGTTTCCCAAGATTTGTAATCGTGTACTGCCATCTACTGCCCATCATAGTCCATGGCCTTCAATGAAGCACTAAAACAGGTTCCTTCCATCTTTTCTAGAGTCCTCTCTCAGGAGATGGGAGAAAACTTAGAGTAAAAATGCTCTAAGTATGGACCCCCGCCTTATTGTGAGGCTCATCTATAAGTCTCTGAATCAGGTTCCCGCACCCTGGACCACCCATCTGCATCCCCGCCTCACAGCCCCCCAGAGCAGGCCAAAAGTTGGTACCAAAAGAAGGAAGGCTGCCCTTGTGGATTCTGTATGGCCCTGGGGATGCAGGCGGGTTGTTGATCAATGACAATACGCAGACACAGTTTCTTGTCACTTCTTACCTGTTTCTTTCTTGGCTGTCTTCGAACCTTTGAGTTCTTATTCTGTCTTCCCATGTCTGCATCCTCATCATTTTCAATGAACTCCTTTGTGAAAATGCAAAAGGGAGAGAATCTTAAGACAGGAAGAGAGGTATGACTTTTAGGTATTAAAATTAAAACTCCCATCTTGACCCTGGGCTTCTATCCAGTAATGCTGAGTGTGAGTGGGGGGACAGTTAACAATCTGTGCGGCTCTCATCATCCACTCTTCTCAACATAGACATGTTTTCGAAAAGTCGTATCCATATTGGACCATCATACACGAGATGATGTTGGATCTTCCATTGTTCCAGGTCCTCATTCATGCATACAGCATTTGTTGAGCATTTACTATGTTCCATGCTCTTGGGACACAGAATTGAAAGACACATGCTGTCTGCTCTTAAAAGTTACAATCTAAGAAAGGCGACTAACAAGTGAATCTGCTAGGACAGACATCACAATCATATTAGGGATTTCACCGGTTAAGTTTTTCTGCTTTCCAGCCTTACCAGCAGGAAAAGGATAATAATGATACATGTTACATCATCACAAATGCTTCAAGTTAAAGGAAATTTTGGCAGATTTTTTTTGAAAAGGAAAACAATCCTTTAACAGCGCAAACTTCGTTTCCTCTTTCCACTTTACGCTTTCTAATATTTTAGTCATAAAATGTTAGAGCTGAAAGCTCTAAAGTCTATGAGCTCTAAAGTGTTTTAGTCCTAGAGTTTTATAAACTGGGGCAAAAGTGCCCCTGGGTGAACAAAAAGTTGCAAGATAAACAGAACCTCTCTGGGGTACACAAAACTTACTAGATTTTTTTTCCTAAAATTAGGATTTTTTTGTTTTTATACTGAAACAAATTTGGAACACAAAGTATGAATTTTAAGGATATATAATTTCAAAGAAATATCATGCAGGTTTCTGGGCCAGACCTCAATTACTCCTGACTGCCCTTGGCCACTGGGGTTAGGGAAGACATGAACCGCAATAACAGAGGACGGAAGTGAGGTCGAACGAGAGAATAGCCTTGGTTTGGGCCTTTCCTTTGTGTATGTGACCTGATCTCTGACTTGTCCTCTGAGCTGCATCCTCACTCTGGACTCCTTCTTTGGGCCTGACTAATAGGGAGTGTTCTTAGTTCAGGGGATTCGCCAATTTAGATTACAAGAAGATAATTATATTGAGGTGTGCAAGCATGGCTTTTAATTCAATTCTAAGTTTTTACTGACTTAGAATGGACTTGTGAGAAACCTACGTAATGTTTTGCTTTTCCGTGATGTTTTCATCCTCTATTCTAACTATCCAGTAGGACTTCAAATAAGATAGAACGTAAGTTCCATGAGGGAACAAGGTTTGTTTACTGCTGTATTCCCAGGGACTACAGGCACAAAATATATTTGGTTATATGAATGAATAAGCAAATATAAATTTATGTGGGTTTGTTGGTACTTGATCTTGCTTAAAGTTTTTGTTTGTTTGTTTGTTTGTTTTTTTGAGATGGAGTCTTATTCTGTCGCCCAGGCTGGAGTGCAGTGGCATGATCTCGGCTCACCGCAACCTCCGCCTCCCAGGTCAAAGTGATTCTCCTGCCTCAGCCTCCCAAGTAGCTGGGATTACAGGCATGCCTCACCACGCCTGACTAATTTTGTATTTTTAGTAGAGATGGGGTTTCTCCATGTTGGTCAGGCTGGTCTCGAACTCCCAACCTCAGGTGATCCACCTGCCTCGGCCTCCCAAAGTGCTGGGATTACAGGCGTGAGCCACCGTGCCCAGCCATCTTGCTTAAAGTTAATCTGCATGGTTTTATAATGAGTTTCCTCAGGCTTTTTGGAGGACTGCATTGGACAGCACATATCATCTCCATTTCTGTCTTTGTTGTCTCAAGCCAGTGAGCCCTTGAAGCGAGAGAGAAGTAAGGATTGAGAGGAATACTCTCTCTTTTGTTGGATGGTCTGCAGTCTCCAAATTAGACAGCCTCCCTTCTCTGGTGTGGGCAGTGCTTTAATGAGTTTTTACATACAATGAGTCAGAAATTGCAGGACTCCACAGACAGAGGCTTGTATTAGCAGGTGTCTACAATTGTTACCTTCATTCTGAATGTCTTTAGGAATCAGCGTGCTTCAGGCAGAGCTAGGCTCAATAATAGGTAGTAACTTTGAGCTGCTGTGTGTCAGAGTTCATAGAACCATGACAAAACAGCTTCGGAGCATTCAGGTAGAGGTAAGACCTTGGAATGTCAGCAGGACTGCATTTCCTTCAACATCCACCTCCCCTTCTCCACCACGTATCTGATATAGCACCCTCAGGGTGCATTTAGTAGGTGTGTGATAAATTAAACTAAATGTGGCTTGAGGATACCTCTGTACTTTGAGTTCTTACATAACAAACTGCAATCTTAGTAAACTAAATGAAAGCCTAATTTAGAAGTATGCTTCTGTAGCAGGTAGCTGAGTCTCAGCCAATCACAGCAGCTGAGTGTCAATCAATCACAGGTGGCCTACTGATCAGACTGTGTTTAAATAAGGCAACACTGAGCTGTAACTAATCAAGCTGTTTCTGTACTCCACTTCCATCTTCAGTCCATAGATGCTGTCTGCCCACAGAGCAGAGCAGAGCTCTCTGAATCTCTTCAGGTTCTGAGGGCTGCCCAATTCACAAATCGTTCTTTGTACAATTAGACTCTGTTGAATCTAATTCATGTAAAGCTTTTCTTTTAACATGTGCAATAGATGCTGGTTGGCCTAACTTCCTCATTCACAAACACGTGTAACATAAGCATGCACACACAAACACATCCCTAGGGGACATCAAAGTGGCCACTTACCTCTGTAATTATTTTTACTTTTTCTTCCCTGGGATTCATTTTGGCTGGGATGGGTCCCTGACAAAGAACAATGAAGAAATCAGGCATTTTGAAATCAATGAAATATTGCTTCTCTTACTATGGATATGTAAGAGGCTGGCCATGATGGTAAGTGAAGTGTTTGAGCTGGGTAGACTTTCCACTCACCAGGAACCCTGGCAAACCCCAGGATTGGTGGAGATAAGTGCCAGAGGAAAGGAAGGATGCCAGGTCTCCCTGTCCCTGGGAGCCTGCCTTTACTGTGCCCATAGAGTTAGATGGTACTGGTTGGAATCCAGCTCCAGAAGGACCATTTTACAGCTCGTCTCCGCTACTGCCCCTCTGCACTCTCTGCCCTTGACCTTGGCCCTTATTTCACTAAGTAAAAAAACAAGACCAGAGAGGGCTTCTACATCCCCTTCCCCTCCCACCACATTGAGCCACTGCCACCTCCTCTGCTTCCACTTGCTACTATGAACCCCCATATTCCCATGGGGCCCCTCCTTCAACAGTGCACTAGGCCCCATCGTTCCTCCTCCTCCAGGCCCTTGATCCTGATAATTCTTCACTTTCATCTGGATTTTCTTCCTGCTCTATTGGCTCATTCCTACCAGTGGAAAAAATGCTGTAATTTTTTCCTTCCTTTAAAAAAAGGCCCCCGCCCCCTACACTTTTTCTTTTGAGACGAAGTCTCACTCTGTTGCCTAGGCTGGAGTACAGTGGCACGATCTCGGCTCACTGCAACCTCCGCCTTCCAGGTTCAAGGGATTCTTCTGCATCAGCCTCCTAAGTAGCTGGGATTACAGGCGCATGCCACCACGCCCGGCTAATTTTTGTGTTTTTAGTAGAGACAGGGTTTCACCATGTTGGTCAAGTGGGTCTCGAACTCCTGACCTTGTGATCCGCCTGCCTGGGCCTCACAAAGTGCTGGGATTACAGGCGTGAGCCACCGTGCCCGGCCAAAAAAAGCCCTCTCTTAACTTTACTTCTCTTTCTAGCTGTTGCTCAATTTTTCAACAATTATAGAAAAATCCCTCAAAACATTCCCTCTCTTTCCAGTTTGTTTTTTTATTTTTGGGGTCTAGCATGCTCTGCAACTGCTCTTGCCAATGATTCATCTCCAGTGACCCCTGAATTGCCATGTCCAGTGATCAATTCTCGGCCTTCATCTTACTTGACTTGGTCAGAGGCATTTAAAACATTTTCTAAGTTTTTAATTTTTGTGGGTACATAGTAGGTGTATATATTTATGGGGTACATGAGATATTTTGGTACAGGCATGCAAAGCTTAATAATCACATCACAGAAAATTGGGTGTCTATCCCCTCAATCATTTATCCTTTGTGTTAGAAACAATCCATTTATACTCTTTTAGTTATTTTTAAATGTACAATTAAATTATTATTAACTATAGTCCTTTCATTGTGTTATCAAATACTAGGTCTTATTCATTCTTTCTATTTTTTTTTTTTGTATCCATTAAACAACCTCCCCCGACCCCTGACTACATTTCCCAGCCTCTGGTAACCATCCTTCTCTTCTCTATCTCCATGAGTTCAGTTATTTTGATTTTTAGATCCCACACATAAGTGAGAACATGCCATGTTTGTCATTTGCATGTTCTCACTTACTTGTGGGTGAAATAAGCCAGGCATGGAAGGGTCAGAAACATTTAGTGATGAAAGTGACCCATCCCTTCTTTTGAGATACTTTCTTCAGTTGGCTCCTGGAACAAGTTCTTTCTTGGTTTTCCTTTTACCCACTGACTGTTCCTTCTCAAACTCCTTTGCTGGTTTCTCCCTATCTCTCAGACCACCAAAGATAGGAATGCTGTGGGGCTTAGCTCTGCCTGTTTTCATTCCTCTGGCCATCTCATCATGTCTCTTGGTTTTAAATACCATCTGCATGCTGATACTTCCCAAATTTACATCCTGGGTCCAGACATTTCCCCAGAACTCCAGACTCAAGTATCTGCTTGATGGACACCTTCACTTGGCTTTACATACCTCAAATAAAGTTCTTTGCTTTTACTCCTGAGCCTGCCTTGTACTGCAGTTTTCCTGTTGTAGTAAACAGAAATCCATTTTGCTCAGGCCAGAAACCTTGCAGTTGTTCTTAACTCCTTTCTCAGTCTCACATGAACCCATCAGAAATCCTGCCAGTTTTGGCTTCAAATTATTTTCAGGATCTAATCACTTCTAAACATTTCCACTGTTATCCCCATGGTCAAACACCATCTTCTCTCTTGAAATCTACTGCAAGAAACTCCTAATTTCTCAGCTTGCCACATTGCTGGGCTACCATATTCTCTGCATTGAAGCCAGTGCAAATTGATGAAAATTTGAGTGACATAATCACATTGCTTCACTCAAAATCCTCCAGTGATTTCCCTTTGTCAACAGAGTAAAACCCAGTTTTTTCCAAGGCCTACAAGCCCTGTGTGATTTGCACTTGAATCCTGTTGCCTCAGGACCTTTGCAGCTGCGGTTCCTGCTACCTAGTTCTCCTTTTTCCCAAGATATCTGCATGGCTCTTGCTGTTTCACTTTCTTCAGGTCTCTGCTGAAATTTTATTATCAGAGAGCTCTTCTCTGACCATTCGTAATACAATGATCTCCTCCCAACACCCTCCTGGAATTCCCTAACTACCTTACAATGATTTTTTCACAGTACTTATTACCACTCAACATACATACTTACTTGTTAATGTCAGCCCATATCCATTAGAATATAGCTGCAAGAGGGCAGAAACATTATTTTGTTTATTGTTTACCCCCAGAGACTAGGATTATGGGACATCATGGACATTCAATATATACTTGTCGAATGAATGATTAAGTCACTGACTTACTGGCTGTGGTTCCATAGCCACATTCTGGGACTATTTAAAGCTCCACTGTTTCTTCTAGGCTGCTGTGAGAATTAAATGAGAAAACACATGGAGAAACAACAGGCATATGGCTGACAAATCATAAGCCCTTTCTAATATCCTTGGAACCCAAATCTTAACTGGGACTTGGTCAGGTCATTTAAGCAGCTCATCTGAGATCAAGGTTTCACTGACCCTACAGGGGAATTAGCATGTTAAAGGGAAATAAAGCATCTGAAATTCTATTGTCTTCTCTACAAACCTCATCACAGGGTACAAAAAATAGAGGAAGGAAAATGTAAAAGCAGCTAAGAAAATAGGCAAGAAGATAACCTAGAGTGAATGAGGGGGCAGATAATAAAGATGAAATGCAAAAGTACATGAGAGCTCTCTAATGAACAACTCTGGTCATTGCAAACTGAAAATAAAAAACCTGTGAAACATTTTAGTAAGTAAAAAAAGTTCTCTATAAGTTAATAAATGCTTTATATGGAAGAAAAAAATAGAAGTAGAAAATGAAAAATGTAATGGGATTTTCTTTTTTCCTTATTCTTTCCTGATCATTTCCTTTAAATGAGTTTCTAAGGAAATCAAATGACACCAAAATTTATTTTTTATATGAACACTGTTGCTAAGAAAAGATAAATCAATACTGCCTGGTTTTAATATGCAGTTTGCCATCATCTTATGCACTGGTACTTGTTAATATATTCCTACTGGGAACATCAAAATAGCTATGATTTACTGCACACTTATTTTGTGCTAACTCTAGACATGTTCTCTTTAGTCCTCACAATAACATGTCTGGCTTAGTAGTATGTGCCCCAATTTGCGTATGAGTAAACTGAGGCTCTGACAATTTACATGATTTTTCCAAAGTTATAATTATTAAATGTCACATTCAGAACTTGATCCCAAGACTCTGTGATTCCCAAGTCCTCCCTCACTCCACTCTACCCCTCCATCTCACCATTTATTCTTGCTTTTGCAATGGCATCAATAATTATTCTGTGCTTTCCAGAATAGTGGGCTATTCTGGAAATATTTACAGTTGAAAGCTGTGAAGCATTGCACTGGTGAGAAAAGGCTTAGGCTACATTAAGCCAATGATTTATTTTACTCAGTGCAGAAAACCAGATATATTTTTTCAAGAAAAGTACTGACACCTTCATCTGAATAAATGGACTATTCCTAAGAGTCATCAGTGGGTCAGAGCCATACCTGGAGGTTGAGATACAATGCATCTCAACTCCATATTGATTGCTTAAAAAATCATACAATATATATGCCCTACTCCAGGATGGCAAAAACATGGGTTTATAGGAAGAGTGGTCCACATATTTCTTTGCCAAGGAATATGTGGACCTGAGTTCCAACTTCAGCTTTATTTATTAGCTGTGTGATCTTGGAACAATGCCCTCCCTTCTCTGAGACACATTTTTTTTTTTTTTTGTCTGCAACATTGCAATCATACTTCCTACCTTGAAGGATGATTAATTTATAAGGGCTAAATGATGAAATGTGTGTAGTAAAATGCCTAGCACAGACTGGGCTCTCAATATTGGTAGGTTTTGTTACTAAGAAAAAGTGATTGTGGGGAGGGAAAGTGGAAAAAAGGAATGAGGAGGGAAAAGAGCTTGGGGGATAGAAGAGGAGTCATGAGAAAGACCTTAGGTGATGTTCAAGCCCACCCACCTTCAGCTCCAATCTTCAACCCCCAGCTACCATAACTCATGTTTCCTGTCTCCCTCCCTTCAGCCAGGCCCAGGGCAGTTGCCTTGCTGTTTCCATTTATGGTGCTTCTGAAACCTCCTGCACTTCTACCCATGAGTATTTTCTTCCTCACACCCTGAGAACATTTTTCTGTTCCATCCTGGAGCTTGGACACCTGGGGAGGTGCCACATACATTGTTTTGGAATACATTATCTTATTCTACAAGTTATTCCAGCTGCAGTTTCCCTTAGCATAAGGTTAGTGACCAATAGCTTTATAGAATCATTTAATCAGCTCGATATAATATACACTGGCCTTGAAGAGTACACATGAGTACCATATTTGAGCTGTGTTACGTGATATATGACCAGTGCATTTACATGATGTGCTAAGTACTGGAAGCCCCTCCCTGGATGTCATCCCACTGTGCTCTCAGTGTTTTTATAAATCTCTTATGGCACTTAGCTCATTGTACTCTTATCATGTGTTTATAGGTCTGTTTTCCCAGCAAATTCTGAGCTTCTGACCTAGTCTAATTTATGTTTGCACACTCTAAACTTAAGTTCATTGCCTGGTGCATTGTTGATGCTCCATAAATGTTTGAATGAATGACTCTATAAGTGAGCTCTAGGAGATATATATATATATACATATATATATATATATAGAGAGAGAGATTTCATGCTGGTGCTGAATTTATTTGCAGAAAAGGTTATATGAAAATGCAATAGCAAACATATTTCTTATTTGACTTTATTAGCTTTTCATAGCACCTCTTTGCAATGAAGGGAAACAAACAATCAGCTTAAGTTGTAGCCAGTACATTTTCTTGAAGTCTTTGGAAAGCACAGCAACTCTTAGCACTGTGGTTAGTAGCCCTTTCTCTGTCTCATACCAAGAAAAGTGTATTTTGCAGTAACTAGTGCTTCTCCCCTTAAGCCAGTTTGAACTAAAAGGCCCATAAATGCAACACGCAGCTAATGTTTCACAGAGCTTTGGTCAGACAGCATTTTCACTCAGGACTTGTGATGAACTGGACTTACATTTCCTGCAAACCAGATACCAGATAGCAGCTCAAATCAAAGCTGCCAAGTAATGGTCTATGTTCCCATTTCAGAAGTAAAAACATAAATAACGATGAGAGCCCCTAAATTTACAATTCATTAAATCCAGTCTCACGGTATCCTGGAGAGGCTGAACTTCAAGCCGGGTAACTGAAAACAGGAAATCACTGTTGCAGCCCAAAGTCCGGTTAGGGACTGATTTACCTTAAGAAACTTTACAAAAGGCACTTTGCAGATTCTGCATTCTAGGACGGAAGTGGAGAGAGACGGTGCTGTTGAATCTTTTAAAAGGGTCCGGAGGGAAAGGCTGAGTGTTGGAGATGCCCCTGGGCTCCTCCCTGGGAAGCTGCAGCCATGTCTTGGAGCAAAAACACCAGCTTAGCAACCCGTTCCTAAGGAAGGTCACTCGGTGGCTTTTTTTTTTTTCCTTTAAAGTGACAGGCTACTTCCAGTAGTGGAGTACAAGCATGCTGGGTAAGCAGAGAGGCACAGCCTGCAGGAGAAGGACGGAGAGAAATCAACATGAGCAGCACTGGAAATTAGGTCAAGCCTTAAGAGCTGCCCCTCCCTCATGTCATCCGATCGTCTTGCATTTCCAATGAAGCACAGGCTCAGAGGTGGGGGGATTTAGAATCTTAAAAGGTCGTCATTACATGGTGAAGCTGTCTAACGTGGCAGCAGCAAAAGCTCTGTGGAGGTGCTGCAGAGTACCAACAAATGTTGCACTTGAGTGTTTTCCAGTTAAAAGTGGAAGGTTGAATGCACAAGTTTAATGTTTGCCTATTCTCTGAATCCCACTGCAATTCCTGAAAACGGATACAAATGTTATGGCTCAAAAAAGTTGGAAAAAAAAAAAAAGAGGGAGAGGTAGGAGGCAAAGTAGCTGGAAGAGTAATAGAATGAATGGAGCCAAGCAAACACACTCCAATAGACTAGTGTGTATGTGCACATGTGTTTGTGTGTATTTGTGTCTGTGTGTATGGTGTGTGTATGTTTGTGTGTATGTGTATTGACTGTATCTTCTTATTTTCTGTATTCTTGATGCTCTGGCATTTGGAGCCTTGATCCTGGAGAAACTGATTCTCCTATGTTAGCTAATTTCTACAGATAGCAAATGATTCCCCTGAAATATGCAAAGTCTCCTTTGATATACAAGCCAACCAATCCAGAGCCCACACAACCAACCATCTCCATTATCAAACTCTCACACACTAAGCCAATATTCCTCCTGTCCTAAGTCACCCCAGGTCCAGATACCAGACCACTGTAGCCCAGAGAATACCACGATTATTCAAGCTATCCACTCCTAAATTTATGCAGCACCCTACCCTGCTTCGCCTATTCCTTCCTGGGAAAACCCTAGTAAAGGCTCTGTGCTGTACTCTGCTGTCTCCGTTCTGCCTTCTGACCAACACTGGTTCTTCCCTATGTGGTCCTGTGTGGCATGCCATGTTCTATGATTTGAATGTGTCTTCCCAAAAGCATGTATTGGAAACTTAATCCCTAACACAATGGTGTTGGGAGGTGGCACCTAATGAGAGGCAATTAGGCTGTAGGGCTCTGCCCTCATAAATGCATTAATGCCATTATTGCAGGAGTGGATTCTTTATAAAAGAATGAATTTGGCCTCGTTTTCTCTCTTTCTCTTTCTTGCTCTCATGTTCTCTTGCCTTGCACCATAGGATGGTGCAGCAAGAAGACCCTTGCAGGATGCCAGCCCCTTGATCTTGGACTTCCCAGCCACCAGAACTGTGAAAAATAAATTTCTGTTCATTATAAATTGCCCAGTCTGTGTATTCTGTTACAACAGAAAACGAACTAAGACACCATGCTTCTTGTTTCTAGGGATCTGTTAAGTATAAACTTCTTCTTTTGTGCCAATCATGTTTGTGTCTGTGTGTCTTACCATACCTAATTAAAACAAATCCAGAGTACATTTTTTGACACAGCCTGCATGCATGTGTATGTGTCAGTGTATTTGTGTTTGTGTCTCTGTATGTGTATGTATGTGTCTGTGTGTCTGTGTATGATGGGGTGTGCACGTAGGCATGAATATGAGGAAATGAGCTGATTTACTGTGCCAGGATTTGGGGCAGCAGTGTTATAGCTGAATTGTGTTCTCTCTCATCCCCAAAGATGCTGAAGTCCTAACCTCAGTATCTCAGAATGGGACCTTATTTGGAGATAGGGTATTTACAGAGGTAATCACATTAAAATGAAGTCATTAGAGTGAGATCTAATCCAAGATGATTGCGTCCTTACAAAAGGGGAAATTTGGATTCAGAGACAGACAAAATAGAAGAAAGGCAACGTGAAGACATGGGGAGAGCACCATCTCCAAGCCAGGGAACACTCAAGGCTATCAGCAGCCAGGAGAGAGGCCTGGAACAGACTGTCTCTTGAAGCTTCACAAAGAATCAACCCTGCCACACCTTGATTTCAAATTTCTAGTCTCCTAAATTGTGAGAAAATTTCTGTTGTTTAAGCCACTCAGTGTGTGGTACTTTGTTACAACAGCACCAGGAAACTAATACAACCATAGACTAAGGAAGGTGGGGAGAGATATGGGGCTAAAAATGCAGGAAGATTTGAAAGTCTGTATATTAAGGGATTGATCCTCAGGATCCTTTTTCTTGGCAGCCTGAAAAATGCCCATTCCTCAGGCATAATTTCTGTCCTCCACATCTGCCTCATCTGCTGCTGCCCAAAGGAGACTGGGGGTTTCTTTTCTAGGGAGGTTAAACCAGAGACTCTCTGGTCTCAAGTTCCCAGGTACTGCAGCAAGTGAGTGTGTCTCAGGACTGAAAACTGTATATGAAATGAAGATGTTGCAGGGCCCTTTCTGAACCTTTCTCAAGAACTTAGACAATCAAGAACATGCCATTGGCTCCCCCATCCTACCTCTACCTGCACAAAACTGGAGAAAGTAGAAAATTATTTTCTGGAAAAACTGAATGATTATAAAGCACAGACCTTACATACTGACATTTCCTTATCCTCCAATGACAAAGCTAGCATATTGCCCTTACAGAAAAGCATTACAAAAAACATTAAAGGATCTCAGGCTAAGAAATTTAATGCTTGTAGTTATAAAAAGAGAGAACCATGAAAATGGAAAAGTATAATTTACCAAAGGAGTAATACAAGAACAACTGTATGAAAGAATGTATTTTCCAATTGAAGGGGACAATCTACTATCTCGTGCTGGTAAAAGAAGACAACAAGAAAACTTGTCTGTCTTGGCTTGTATTCTGCATGTGATAAGAAAAATATGAAGAATTTACACCCATTGGTTTGCACCATGCAGTTTGTCTTATTTATGCTCCTTATATATTTTAGGAGGCCCCTAAGTGACAACTTTTAAAAAGTGGCCTCTGTCTACTGTATCCCCTTGGGGTGCCAGGCAGAAGTTATTACAAAACTTTTCTGGAGGAACACACCTTCAATTGGACAAGTCAGGATGTCCACAAATAAACACAGAGGAAGATGAGCTCACAACCCAAAATTAGACAACAGAAGAGAAACACTCAAGAGTCCACAGACAAACCAGAGGACACTATTAGATACTCAAGAGTTTCTTGCAATACAATAATCAGATGGAGAGTGGAAAAATAACAATGACCAAATATTCAAGAAGATACAAGGAGGATTTGAAAATATGAAAGAAGAGTGAGACACTATCAAAAAGATCAGACAAATTCAAAAAGTAACCAGATAGAACTTTTAGAAATAAATAATACAGTCACAAATTTAGATAAAAGTCAAAGAATGTGCTAAACTGTAGATGAGAGAGCTGAAGAGTTGCAAAAGATAGGTTTAAAAAATTGAAATGTGGCACAGAGATATTGAAAATAGGAAAGAGTAGGTAAAAGATACAGGGAGAAATTGATGAGGTCCACCATATCCAGTACAGTATCAGAAGGAGAGGAGAGAGAAAGAAGTTGAATGCTCTTACAACTGAGGGATCTCGGTCAACTTTCTTAACCTTTCTAGGTTTCAGTTTCCTTCTCTGTAGGAAACTGAGGTTTAATAATAGTAACTATTCCAGAGAGAGTTGTTAGGAAATTTGTTAAGTTAAGAATTGTGAAGCGCTTAGGACAGTCCTGGCACATAGTAAATGTTGCAAGGTTTATTAAGTGAAGAAAAATATGAATGTTTACCATAAGAGATTATCTACTTGAAATGGTCAGCTGCCATGAGAGGAAGGACTTGTTCACCACTCTTTTGCTAATTAACCGTCTGATTATTACCTCCCTGATCTTTTAAAAGTCTCATGGTCTGCCAACTGAGCTAGCTGGGCACGTCCTCTTTGATCTTTAATACTGAACTAATTCATAAGAATCATACGACTTCTTGTTAAGTTCCAAAAATATTAAAAAGTATCATTGCACAACACCATTACTTGCAAAAGTTCTTATGTAAGCAAAATAAATGAATCTAGCAAATTTATTTTAAATCATAACACAAAAATCTCATTCTTTTGGTTAAGTGTTCCTAGTTGGCTAAAGAGTTTTTCAGCAAGAATAAATGTTGAATCACATTATCACAAGCTTTTTTCTACATCTTTTGAGATAAATATTATTTTTATTCTTTCATCTATTAGTGTAGAGAATTGCATTATCAGGCATTTTAATGTCAAATTCTGCTTGCATTCCTGGGATACACTCAATTTTGTCCAGATACTTTAAAAATTAATATTGGATTTAATTACCACTTTCTAGAAATTTTTGCATTTATGTTCTTAGCTGAGATCAGCCTTGTATTGTTCTTGTCTCATTTTAGGATAAAGGATAGTCTAACTTCAAAAAAAAAAAAAGCAGACTAATATTTCTCTCTCACTCATCTCTGTAACAGTTCAAGTAAAAATAGCTTTATCATTTCTGTGAACTCTATACAATTGTCTGGGTCTAATAAGTTTTTTTAAAATTATGGTAAAATGTGTATACATGAAATTTGCCATTTTACCCATTTTAAAGTGTATAATTTAATAGTTTTTAACACAGTTGCAATGTTGTGCAACTGTCACCACTATGCTTCCAAAACTTTTTCATCACTCCAAACAGAAACTCTACACCCATTAAATAACAACTCCCCATTCTCCCTTCCCTCATTACCCCGTGGTAACCTTTAATTTACTTTCTGTCTCTATACATTTGCCTATTCTAGATATTTCATATAAGTGGATTATTACAATATTGTCCTTTTGCGTCTTGTTTAGTTTGCTTAGTATAACGTTTTCAAGGATCATCTGTGTTGTAGCGTATGTCAGTATGTCATTCCTTTTTAAGGCTGAGCAGCATTCCATTGTATATGTAGATCACATTTTGTTTATCCATTCATCTGCTGATGGACATGTGGGTTGTTTCCACCTTTTAGCTATTTTGAATAATACTGCAGTGAACATTTGCCTAAAAGTATTTGTTCAAGTATCTGTTTTCAATTCTTTTGGGTACGTACCTAGAAGTGGAATTGCTGGATCGTATGGCAATTCTGTTTAACTTTTGAGGAACTGCCAAATTATTTTCCACAGTGGCTGCACCTTTTTACATTCCCAGTAGCCCTGTACAAGGGTTCCAATTTCTGCACATCCTTGCCAACACTTATTATTTTTAGTTTTTTTTTTATTATTATTATTTTATTTGAGACTGAGCCTCGCTCTGTTGTCTGGGCTGGAGTGCAGCGGCACGATCTCGGCTCACTGCAACCTCTGCCTACCGGATTCAAGCTATTCGCCCGCCTCAGCCTCCTGAGTAGCTGGGATTACAGGCACTTGCCACCATGCCTGGTTAATTTTTTTTGTATTCTTCATAGAGACAGAGTTTTGCCGTCTTGGACGGGCTGGTCTTGAACTCCTGACCTCAGGTGATCTGCCCGCCTTTGGCCTCCCAAAGTACTGGCATTACACGTGTGAGCCACTGCACCTGGCCATTTTTAGTTTTTTAAATTATGACCATCATAGAAGGTATGAAGTGGTATCTCACTGTAGTTTTAATTTGCATTTCCCTGATGAGTAGTGATGTAGAGCATCATGCTCCATTGTACGTATTGGCCATTTGTGTATCTTTTTTTGAGAACTGGTATATGTGTGTGGGTGGTTGTAACTAGAATTCTGACCACAGACTCAATTTCTTTACTCCCTACCAAAGTATTTAGGTTTTACATTTCTTCTCATTTCAGTTTTAGTATATTATATGTTTTTAGGAAATTGTCCTTTTTCTTTTTAAAGTGATTGACATAAGGTGTTTCAAAATATCCTTTATTATTTTAAAACTCTGATAGACTTTCGGTCATATTCCTTTGATTATTCCTAATAATAAACATCCTGTGCTCTATCTTGGTATGCCTTTATAGTGGCTTTATAAACAAAACCCCCAAATTCTTTGACACCCCTTTTATCAAGAAGTGGGGTCTATCTTTTCTCTATTTGTAACTGAGTGGACTAGTAACTGTATTGACCAAGAGAGTATAGCAGAAGTGATGCTGGCTTCCTGGCTGAATCAGGAGGCTAAGCCATAAAAGATGATGTGGTTTCTATGTTATTTGCCCAAACTTTTATACTTAGAGCCCTGACCCACCATGTGAGAAGTTTGACTACTCTGAGGCCACCATGCTATGAGGGAGCCAGGTCACATGGGAAGGCTACACATACACACTCTGTTGGAAGTCCTAGTCTGAGTTGTCCTAACCAGGGCTCTAGACTTGAGAGTGAACAAGCATTCAGATGATTGTAGCCCCAAGTTGTTTAGTTGCCTCCTCAGGTTCAAGTTCTCTCAGTGAAGACTCCAGACATTGTGGAGCACAGATTAATGAACTAGCTGTGCTCTGTTCAAATTCCTGTCTCCCAGAATCCATGTGCATTCTAAAATAATTATTTTAAACCACTACATTTTGGGGTCATTTGTTATGCAACAATAACAACTATAGGAGTTATACCTTTAAATAAACGAAAAAATATGAATGAATGAATGAATGAATGAAATACAGTCATGATTTTTTTACATGGAATTCTGAGGGACATACTTTTTACATGTTGCTGTAGTTTAAATGTTTTTTTCCACAATTCATGTTGAAGTTTAATTGCTATCGTAACAGTGTTGAGAGGTGGGACCTTTAAAAGGTGATTAGGTCATGGGGGCACCACCCTTATGAATGGATTAATGCTATCATTGAGGGAGTGTGTTAATGATCACAGGAGTAGTTTTCTGGTAATAAGGATGAGTTCTGCCCCCATCCTCTCTCTGCATCACAGTTTGCTCACCATGTGATCCTTTCAGTATGTTATGATGCAGCAAGAAGACCCTCACCAGATGCCACTTCTCAATCTTGGACTCCCCAGCCTCCAGAACTGTGAGCCAAATAAATATCTTTTCTTTATAAATTTTACAGTCTGTGGTATTATTTTATAGCAGCAGAAAATGGATTAAAGGACATGTTGTCTTAGTTGGCTTGAGCTGCCATAACAAAATATCATAGACTGAGTGGCTTAAACAACAGACATTTATTTCCTGCAGTCCTAGATGCTGAAGTTTGAGAACAAAGAGTAACATGGTCAGGTTCTGGTGAGGGTTCCCTTCCTGGCTTGTAGATGGCCACCTTCTATCTGTGTCCTCACAGGCTAGAGATCAAGTGAGCCTTGCTCTCTTTCTCTTATAAGGACACTAATCCTATCATGGACGCCCCACCCTCATGATCTCGTCTGAACCTAATCACCTTCCCAAGACCCCACCTCCAAATGCCATCACATTACGGGGTAGGTCTTCAACATATGCATTTTGCAGGTAACACAAACATTCAGTGTGTGACACATGTATACCTAAAAAAAAATAAGCAAATGCATTCAATGCCTTTGAGGATAATGCCACTAAAGTATGATGCATTTGAAGCCTCTTTGGGAGACTAGGATACTGTACAACACTAAAAATTATAGAGCCCGATATGAGACTACTATGCTATATTCTCTTTGGGGTAAAGCTGCAGTGGTACATTATTTAGGTCAATAAGTGGCTAAAATATGCCTTTCACACTTGTACATGTGAAACACAATCATAGCTTTAGATGAATGTGTCATTTTTACTGGTTCTTTGAATTTTATACTACTTTTGATTGTAGCTGATTCATTCTCTCTGAAAGAAAAATTTATCACAAGGGAAAACCTGACTAAAATTAGGTTCAAGTTGGATGCTGAAGAATGACTTTTGAATCATAAATTTTATAAAACCATGCCTTTCAATTTGGATTTATCTTTTCCAGTTTTCTGAATTACATACCTCTCTCCCTCAAACATAACTTGAACTCCAGCAAATTAGAGCCTCTTGGGTTTATAGTAAATAGAGAGAAACACTTACTGACTCAGATACATTGACTGTGTAGCCCATTTTTATTTTATAGATACTAAAGCATTTAATTTTCTTCCTCTAGTGCTCTGATTTTCAACCTGTTTTGAATTGCACACTTGCTTCTTATTTGCTGCATTTCACAACATTCTCACTTTCTAAGAGAGCTGTTGGAGCTATAGAGAATAAAATGCTGTAAGACTCATTTTATTTAGAGAGTCATGTCATAATTTGAATTAACTAGAGATGCTCTTACATATCAGAGAAAACTGCTGCTCCAGTATAAGTAGTGAATTTTTGTTATTTTTGTTGAAAAGGATATTTTTCTACAATTTTTATATTCTTTTCTCTCCAGCTACTTCTCTTAAATGCATCTCACTGGAAGGACCTGCTTCACCAGCTTAGTGTACAAATATCATCAGAACTCTTTCATTTTCTGTGTAGTTGCTTGAAAATGTTCTTGCCCTTTTTAGCAGGACATGTAATATCTCTGTCTTGAAGCTTCATTGCTATCTAGAATTGCTCATAAATCTTGAGGGGCTCACTTGATTCAAAGGGTAACCCTTTGTGCAAATGCCAATGGAGAGAGAAGTAGCTAGTCAATTACTGCTGGAAATGGTTCCCAAGAAGTCTAAGCAATTTTGCTCTCAGCTACATTGATGTTCCTGTTAGTCATACCAGCTACCTCACATTAGAGATTCCAGGTTTACCCTCTTTCAGGTTATACTAGTGCTTTTCAACCAATTTTGACCCTCTTGGACATTTGGCAAAGTTTGGGGATATTTTTGGTTGTCACAACTTGGTGGGGGGAAGGGAGTGCTACTGGCATCTCATGGGTAGAAGCCAGGAATACTGCTAAACATCCTACATTGCATAGAACTGTCCCCGCACTGCCATTCCAACGTAAAAAAATTATCTGTCCACGTATGTCAAGGATGCTGAGGTTGAGAAACCCTGTTTTTTCCAATATGATTTACACCCATATGATCTGCTACTGCTTCCAGAATTTAGCAGGTTTTAAGACCTCAATCCCAGGTTACATTTAAACCAGGAATGGACCCTCCTGGAGCCCAACATCCTCTGAGTTCTAGTTTGAACCATGGTCACCAATCCACAGCCCACAAACTCCCTTTCCTCTTGTTGCATTCCCCTCCATAGAGGCAAGTATCCTTTTTGGCTGATCAATCTCAGTTTTAACCAACCAAGTTTATCACTGAGTTTTTAATGCTATTGAAATTCAGCAGAAAAGAAATTAGTATCAAAATTTCTTTTTCCTCTAGGAGGTCTCTTGGCTCCCTTTGCAGATTTATTCAATGTATGTCAAAGAGCACAAGGGGCATTTTGAAAATTGGGGAGCATCAGTCATGCCACAGAAAATGATGTTATATTCCCATTTTCCAGGGCAGTGGGTGTCCACTTGCCTTACATTTGCATAATCAAGATGAGTTGCTCACAGGACTCTCCACTGAAACAAGATCTTATCCAAGGAGACTTACTGAGCTTACTAGAGAGAGGATTAGCTGATAATACCCTCCTGATTAAAAAGTAGGTTTTGCTTTCCTACACAGCCTGATCCATCTTTCATTTTTTCATGCCCTGTGATGCCACAAATTGTACTGTATTTCCTTCCAATGCAGCAATTGCTAAAGATACTTGGGAAAAAGGCAGTTTGCTAGACTCAATATAAGAATGACCTCTCTGCTATTCCAGCTCAAGAATTTTCAACTCTTTGCTGTTTGTAGCCACAGCTCCTGGTACAGACAACTTTGCTTTACCCTCTGATGCAGAAGCTTGGGGACCTGTAGGGGTTTGGGTGCTTATATTGGTACAGAGCATAGATTGGTTAAAAAAAAAAAAAGTACCCAGGAGCATCTATACTTGTTTCCTGAGTTCTGCTAAATTGAGAAGCTATGTTTCCAACATCCTTAGATGGACTAGGGTATAAATAGAATTTTCATGGACTCGCCTCTGATCTCAGTCACTGTTGATGTTTTCGGAAATGCATGGCAGATTCCAAAGAACTGACTAGCAAACAGATTTCTAGAGTAAAATCCATCCATAAATTGGTAGCTGCTTGTGTTCTCACTATTTGAGAGATGGAATTTGGAGCAGAGGACAAAGGGTTGCCTGCTACTATGCATCATTCTGCTCTCTGGGGCTTGGACTCTGAGGGGCTTTGCCATACTAGAGGATTTTCCTGGCAGGGAAAGATGGACACTGCCATGTACAGTACAACTAGGGCCAGACAGAAAAACAGTAGCACTGCAAGGACCCAGCCAACTTCATGACGGTGGACTAGATTTTGTGGATCACAAGTGCCATCATATCTAGTTGCCAGCTTTTAGTAATTCTCTGTGTTATAATTTTTGCCTCTTATCTCTGACACATCTGTAAAATCTTATAATTGTTCCCTTAGAGACTCATCTATGCTGTGGGGGAATTACAGAAAGAATTTATATCCATGCTCGAGATGAGAGGGTAAAGTAAAGAAGAGTAATTTCAGTAGCAAGAATGATGGTATCAGTGGAGATTGCTAAAATTCTCAAAAGGCAAGTAAATTTTAGGAACAATGATTGGGGATCAGTGTTGAGCGTAAGTTTGCCCCTTCCTATATGGAGATTTTCTCTCCTCACTGCCAGCCTGGGTTATTTTTCCAAGGGATCCTGAGAATCACTCACGCTTTCTCCATGATACTAACGTATGCTTGAGACCTTCAAGACTCCCTCCTAATTCAAGTCTCTGCTAACACCAGAAAAGGATCCATCATCATTAACAAGCCTTCCTTCTTTCTTTATCCTTCTAGTGCTTACCACTAGCATAGCTGTTGACACATCATTTTGTCTTTCCTGCTGGGTTTCCATTGCTCAGGGAAGCTCCTGGTGCATAGCAGACACTCAGTAAATATGTTGAGTGATTGAAGGAACAAACCAACACACAAAGCAAAGCCTTCACTGAGTCCTTATATAAGGAGAAGAACTTATGACTGAGAATCTAAAAAACATATGACTGAGATCTAAAAAACACAAACTGATGACTGAGAGTCTAAAAAACACAACCTACTTTCAAATCAGCTGTGTGGATTCAAAGAGCCAGAAATGCTGCATCTGTTAAATTTGGAAAGTCGTCACTAGTAGGAGGGGGTTCCACGGGCCAGTGAAGGGGTCTTTTAGGAGTAGTAGCATTTAGTGTGAAACTGAACTGCTGGCCTCAAATCTTAAATCTGCCATTTGCTAGTTGGGTAGCAAGACAGGTAGCTTTTGGTTTTAGTTGATGTTTAATTTCAAATTAAAATTTATCTTTCCATCAATTTATTCATCCATCTGACATTTATTTAGTGCCTGCCACATGGCAGATGTGGTGCAAAGTACTAGAGATTCAAAGATGATTAAGAAAAAATCCTCACCCTCTAGCTGTTTACCATCCAGTGAGGTTGAAACCTCTTGATATGGTTTGGTTGTGTCCCCACCCAAATTTAATCTTGAATTGTAGCTCCTATAATTCTCATGTGTTGTGGGAGGGACCCAGTGGGAGATAATTGAATTATGGGAGTGGTTTCCCCCATACTGTTCTTGTGGTAGTGAATAAGTCTCACGAGATCTGATGGTTTTATAAGGGGAGACCCCCTTCACTTGGATCTCATTCTCTCTTTTGTCTACTGCCATGTAAGATGTGCCTTTTGCCTTCTGCCATGATTGTGAGGCCTCTCCAGTCAGGTAGAACTGTGAGTCCATTAAACCTTTTCTTGGGTATGTCTTTATCAGCAGCGTGAAAACGGACCTCTAGTCACACTTATCCAATCAAGCTTTGCAGGAAACCACACAGGGATTATCTGATACCGAAATGTCATTTTTACTCTAATTGTTTATGAATTACAGTGTATATGACTAAGTAGCTTTAATAAATGTATACTAGGCAATGGGAGGAGATCCACATGGAAGACTAGACCTTGACTCTAGTCCCATCTTAGCGACCACTGACAAGGCCCTCATCGTTTATGGATCTCTGTTTCCTCTTCTGGAATATGAGGTGGGCAGACAAAGTTGATTTCTAAAGTTTCTCCTAGCCCACACTTGGATTTTACATAATCTCTGGAAATTGTCTCTAATAGAGTAGTTATTGTTGCTGGCCACTAGAGGTCAGTACCTTAAAAAGTAAACTGGATTCTCCTGCCATCAAAGTATGCCTTGAAGCAAAAGCAAAATTACTGTTTTCTTATCTTGGTTAGGAAGAAACATTCCCAAAGAAACAGTTTTCTCCTTGACATATTAAAGCTTGTAAGATGACATTTCCAAACTCTGGCTGAGCATTCACTGCAGAGTTCACTAACAATCTTAGCGTGAGAGATGAAGGAGCAGAAGGTCTGGCCCTAGCTAGTGAAGAACGTATGGTTTCTGCACAGACCTGAATGCATTGATAGCTGTGTAACAGGAGGAAAGAGGAACTGAAAATGACTCTTCTGTAGAGCAAGTCCCTCACTGTATCCAGTGGCGCACTTGCCCCTATCTGGTCACTGAGAATTAAAAGGTAAATATGTTTTCAGATCAGCTCTTTTCTCATAGATGTGGTAGGGAAGGCACAATTTTTGTTCCTTTCCCTGAGTTCCTGCTGCTCTGAAAGATAGGAACTTCCACTCTCTTAATAATTAGTGGCTTATGTCTCCATGGCTCCTTCTGGTGGAGGGAGGAGGAGGGATTTCTCTGATTGGTGAGATGGCAAGAGTCTGGTACCCCCTGGGCTCTGTGTTGGGAGTGGGCTGTGTGTAAAAAGTCACTTGCACATGTGGCCTCTCTTGGGTTCTATGAGCTTGATTTGGGGGGAGGGAGACCTCTGTTCTCGTTGAGGCTGAATGGAAAAGTTTCTGTTCTGGGACGCTAATCAGGTCTAGACCTGGAGGCAACTACTGGGAAGTTTGTTTCATCCTCATATCCAAGTTGCTTTCTCTGATTTGGTGCTACCAGTAGGAAGACAAGTATTTTGGTACATATGTGGCTTCTGTGTGCATTTCTCAATTGGCTTGGCACCCTCAGGGGTGAGGAGTGGGATTAAATGGAAGCCCTTCTCAAATCCTATCAGTGGAGGTGGATTAATATTGTCCCCTCACAACTCTAATGACTGCAGGCTTGCTTGTGATGTTGTTGGTGTAGGGTTTAGGTAAGAGTGGGGCTCAGGGTTGTCCTTGGGGATACAGGACCAGGGAAAGGAGACAGATACAGCCCTCAACAACTTATGCAGCTGAAACCAAACTGAAATGAAAGTAAGGGGCAAATAGTAGAAAAAAATCATTAAAATTCAACTTGAGGAGTGTGTAGGAGAGAGATGTTTTGTTCTGCTTTGCCTAAGTCATGGTAGTTGTGCAAAAAGAGTTGGTCTTAAAACTCAGGCTTCTTTTGGTACAAGGTGGTTCTGTGTCCCCCAGCTGCTCCCCTTTACCCTCTCCCATCCCGTTACCTCTTTATTCACAAGAGAAGAAAAACAAATAGAAAAGATCTCCAATTGTCCAAATAATTCATTCATTTATATAGACATTTCTTCATTCATTCATTCATTCATTCATCCTACCAATATTTACTGAGCTTTGATTATGCACCAGGCAGTTTCAGGTACAGGGAACTAAGCAGACAATACCCCCTTCTCTTGTGGGGCCAACATTTATTTGAGGGTTGACCAAGTACGGTGGCAGATGAAGTCATTGCCTCTTCCATATCCCTTGCATTAACCAATTCAGGGTGCTTTGGTAGATTTTTAACTGTCTTATCTCCATCTCTGTGCCGAAGCCTTTTTTCAGAACCCTGAAAAGCCACTTTACCTGAGCACCAATGGCACTCCCAAAGTGCTGGAAAAATATTGTTCCTGAGAGCGGTCCTCAGCCAATGACTCTTGGGAGTTGGTCTTTAAACACTCCGGCTTCCTCCCTTTTTGGGTGAGCTGATTCGGTGTGTGTTATCCTGTTCTCCTGGGCAGCTCCTTGGGATGAGCTTCAATCAACCACTGTGGCAGTTAGCTTAGAGACACAGTTATTATTGCTCTGTTGCTTCCTCACTACCCTATTGGTGTTTCCTGCAACTCCCAAATAACCACTTATACTCAAGTCCTTGTCTTAGAGTCTGCTTTTGGGGGAAATCTGCTAAAATTGTCATTTTTTACATATATTACCACATTTTGTTCTTGCAAAGACCCTGTGAAATTATGAACTGAACATTGCAGTGCCTACCTGATGACACACTTTTGGAAAAAAAACAAAACAAAACTGTCTATATCTCGTGCTGATGGGCTTTGAGCAGGCAACTGTGCTTTATACCAGTATTCACAGTCCTAGCTGATGGGACCGAAGGAGGGTGTGGATCAGCTGCAGCCAATCCCCAGGCTGGCTCTTTGGTAAACAGGGGCCTGCCAAACATGAGATCCTCACTCTGGGGATTTGAACTGAGACATGAAGAAAGAGTCAGCAGGGATTGAGCAATTGGAGCTAAAGCAAAGAACATGTCATGAACTAGAGCTGGGCTGGGAGATGCCAGCAGAGATTGAAATGATGAGAAATCAGAATCCATGCTGTAGAAAAGGCAGATAACAGGGTGAGGAAACCTGTGAGTGGTATGAGAAGCCCATGGATGCAAAAGAAGCAGAGACGTGAAGCAGAGTGGAGTCAAGTTCATCATTGAGGGCCAGTGTCAGGATCTACCCTGGCCTCCACCAAGGCCCTGGAGGGCTGTTGGAGCCACTCAGCTGGAAGTAATGGCCTATAAGGCCTGGTCCAAGCAGAACTCCAGCACCCATTACTCCTGCTCTGATTTTGTAAAATAGCGATTTCAGAAGGCAGTTGCCAAGTTTTGCTTTTAATTGGGAGTGCAAACCTAGGTATAGCCTTGCCTATTGAATTAGAATACAAGAGTTTCCCAACTCTCGTTAGAACTGGAAGGGTAACCAAAGGCTCCTTTAATTCAGGGAAGGCAAGTTGATTTCATCTCAAGGGTACATGCTTGTTGATGGATGGACCTGGAGACTTTGTTGAGAATTCTGAGGCTGCCCTGGGGCACAGTGGGAAGAAATGCTGCTATCTATTAGCAATGTCTGCCATGAGTTTGGAGAAAGACAGCAACTTACTTTCCACCACCAATCCAGTGTGGAATCAGAGGCTTAAAGGATTTAGGTGATTTGTCTAAAAGTCACACAAAGCTGATTATTGGAATTCCTGGGGCTAGATCTTGTCTTCTGACTTTCCACCCAAAAGATTCTCTAATGGCTTTCTCATCCAGCTAACTTTGGCCCTTTAAAACTGTTTTAGGAAGCTAAGAATCCCTTCTCAAAAGAACAATTACTTCTTGTTATATGAGAAATTATATGCACGGCCTTCCAAAAAGTTAGTTGGACTCATATTTATGTTTTTGTAGGTGAGTTTTTGTTCATAATTTAGAGTTGCCAAATTTAGCAAAAAGGAATACAGGACACCCAGTTAAATATTTGAGACAGATTTCTACTAAATGATTGTTATGTGAAATTTATATTTGAATCTTCTGAATTTTATCTGGCAACCCTAAAAGGGAATCAGGTGGGCAACTCCTTGTGTGGACACACCTTGATACATTGATGGATATATGGCTTCTGGGCCCTGACCATCTCACATACTAACCTTCTAGTTATTATTTGTCAATATTCTGACCAACTGGGACATCTCAGGAGGCTGTGCTTTGATTTTAGTTCTACATGTAGTAAGACCTGGATGTTTTCTGTAGAAAATCCTTGCAACTCTCTTTGTTGTTCTGGAGTAATAATAATAGTAAGACCTGAGTGTTTTCTGTTTCAGTAACAATGGGGATGCTCAGTGGTGCCAAATTTATCTGAAACTGTGGTTGGAATAGATCACTGAGACTTTGTTTTTTCTTGTTTATTTCCACCAAGGCAGCATCTCACAATCTTGTAAAAGATAGTACTTTTGTAATGAAAGAGCATCTATGCAACCCCTTAGAGTTTATGATTTTTCTCCTTTTAGTGCTAGCAGATCATTTTTTGGAACCCTAACTATATTGGGCAAGTCTTTACTTCAGTAAGTTCTGCCACCTCCATGATGGCACTGGAGTGAAGCCATGAATTCAGTCTTATTCATATAGCTGCTCATAAATGCCTTTGCCATCTGACAAATGCATTGGTTCTGAATGACTTCATACTGTTGTAACCCATTGGGTTCATAGTTCTGGACTAAGAAAAACTCAATAAAATGATGTAAACTCAAGACTCATTTCCCTCCCTGTTCTAGTTAGGAAGAAACAATTTAAAAACATATAAACTAGTATTACTTGGTGGTAATCTTGCTTTAAAAAATCCTCTGGAATAGACATCCAGGTACGCCACTAGGAAACTTTAAGAATGATATCGTGTTTTACACTTCAACTACTAAGAGTTTTATTTCTCTCTCCTTAGACATTTTCTCTGCAATTTTTGGAAACAAAATAATATGCAAGTAGCCTAAGAGCATACATAAAATATTTTATGTAAAATGAGTACAATGTTTATTATAAAAATTAAAAATAAAGGTCAAAAGAGTAGAGATTTAAAATTCCCCATTAATATTTTAATTTAGACTTTTTCTATGCATATGGGCAAACAGACTTTAAAAATGAAATGAGTACTGAAAGTATTCCTCAGTCATCTACTTTGTTTAGTTAATATTTTGTGAATATCTTATGGTGCCAATACATTTCCATCCTCTTTTTTTTAAAGACAGGGTTTCCCTATGTTGCCCAGACTGGCCTCAACTCCTGAGCTCAAGCAGTCCTCCCCAGCAGCTGGAACTACAGGTGCAAGCTCTTGTGCCTGGTGGGGCATCCTCATCATTTTTTATGACTCTGTTTCATTGGATGAGTGTATCACAGCTCATTTCACCCATGTTGAGGCTATTTCTCAATTTTCCATATTGCAAGCTTTGCTGCAGGGCTCTTTCTGCAATTAAACCTTTGCACACATTATTAATTATTTTCTTGGAGTAAATTCTTAGAAATAGGAGACTTGGTGATTTTTGTATCTTAGAAAACATTTAAAAAAATCCTGGCTATAGTAAAAGAGAATTTGGATGAGGGCACAGTTTCTTGCTCTTCCTGCACACCTTCCAGGATGGAGTCTCTTTAACTTGGGATTCTCACAAGGGAAGAGATATCATACCTGAAATGAGGAGCAGCTATGGGGTCATTTCTGTAAATAAAGGTCAGTTGGAAAAAGTAGATTTGGGGGGCTAAGTAGACTCTCTCACCATGACAAGACTGTACAGATATGGTTCACAAGTGGTTCTCAATTTTGACCCCCCAGGAGACATTTGGCAATGATGGGAGATATTGTTGCTTGTGATGACTCACGTGGTTGGGTGGAGATGCTACTAGCATCTAGTGGGTAGAGGCCAGGGATGCTGCTAATGTCCTATGATGCACAGGACAGCCCTTAAAAAAAGAAGGATCTGGCTCAAAGTGCAAGATTCCTACCAAATTTAGGAAACAGTGAGTCAGAGCAGAAATAAAAAGGGATCAATGAGTCTCTTGAAAACCATGGTACAGCACTGCAAATTTTATGTTTTTTTTTCTTTCAATTTTCTCTTTCAAAAGAGTCTTCAGTTACCCAATATATTTGGCATGTCTCAGGCTGATCTACAAACCACATTAGGGGACACACAAGGCCTGTGGAATGTGTGGTCCTACTTGCTCCTGGCTTCTGTTAGGATTAATCTTGACAAGAATGTGTAGTGTGTATAGAGGAATTTAGACTGCCTGGATTTTTCTAAGCATAATAGTACAACGATGATGCTAAAAGATTGCCTAGGTTCCTTTTGTGGAACTAAACCAAATGCAGAGGGTCAGCATCAATCCTTTGGGGCCAGTCTCTGTTCCTTGGGCAGAGCAAAGTAGGTTGTTATATTTGGGACTCCTTAGAGTTTGCCGAGCTGCATGTTCTGGCCGCACTGAATATTTTGATCATGAGTAAGCCAGTCATGATTGTGACAGGCTTAGCTCCCAGCTAAGGTCAGAGGAAAATGATGTTTGCTAGGATCAAAGGAAGATAATTGTGGATATTGCATTTCCTCCATAATGCAATGATCTTGCTGTGAAAACATGTCTTAAAGAAGAGGCCTTGAGAGGCAGGGGAGTGCAGGTGTGTGTGCTCATGACAGGGCATGGGCATTGGAGGTGGATGGGCAGAGCTAGAATATCCCACATTTATTAAGGCTTGTCATGGGCACATTGCTCAATTGCTCTGAGCCTCAGTATTCTTACCTCTAAAGGGGTAAGAAGAGTATTTAATTCATGATGAGCTGGAAAGCTACTAGGTTAGAATCTTGAACTCCTAAATCTCCACCAGCTGTTTGTTGCTGTTGCAAGTTTAGGAGAGGGACTTAGGAGGGACACTGTGGCAAAAACCCTCTGTTCATCAGTCCAAGGACTTCACTCCAAGATCCCATGCAATTTTTTTGTAAGTGGAGCTGGGCCACATCTGAGACTCAAGGGTTCCTTGTGCATAAATTACACAGCTCTGGAAAAATGTTCCTTCTGCTGTATGCATTCAAGGAACCAGTAAAAACAGGAAGCCAGTTTTATTGCATAAGCTGTGTGGAGTTTTAGAGAGACTAGAGAAGGAAGAGATCTGGGAGGGGAGCCCTGTGCTGGTTGATTTCCATTGCTCCTACCCTCTCTCCTGGCTCCCATCCATCTTCTATCCCTGTCTGTTCTGAGTTTTGCCCAAGAAGTTCATCTCTGTGCACTGCATCACCAAGACTATCTGGGCACCTGGAGTCATGGGCTTTGACCAGTGAGGGGTATAAATAGGAGACTGAAAGGTAGAAGAGGGTGGTCAGGGGATTCACAGTCCTGGCTTCTTCCCTACTTCTGGCAATGGCTGAGCTCTTCTGCAGGTGTAGCTCCTGTAGGCTGGTCCCTCTGCCAAGTCTCCAGTTCTTCACTGCACTTTGCAACCACCACTGCCTCTCCTCCTTTTCAGGATTTGGGATGGTGAAGCATTCTTCTGTTGCTAGTCCTTGGATACTTCAGCATCCCTGCATGGTTCTTTTCACCCCACCTGCACCTTTAATACAGTTCTTTCATTTGACCTTCCATAGTGAAATCCTTTTGAAAGTGTTCTGCTGCCTTCTGCCTGAACACTGATAGGCACATCCTGGAGAGAGAAGAACCCCTAGAGAACTTGGTATGTGTCCTTGAGAGTCTTTGAACTTCTCCATTCTGATGCTGAAGCGGCATCCCAGAACTTGGGAAGCTTCCATCCCAACGTCCATACAAATGCTACTTTTCTTTCTTTTCTTTCCTTTTCTGTGTGTGGGTGTGTTTTTTTTGTTTTTGTTTTGTTTTTGTTTGTTTGTTTGTTTGTTTTTTTTAGAGAGGAAGAAGGTGAGAGTGGTACTGAATTCTCTCTAGAGGTTAGAAGAATGCGCCACTGACAGGGGCTTTTCCTGAGGATAAAATAAAGTACCATGCTGAAAGGATCCAGTATGGTGCCATTTACTAGGCACACAGTAAATGGTAACTGCTGGTATCATGAGACACTGACTGGTGATCTCTCAAGGAAACAAGAAGGAAAACATGAGGTCAGCAATGTAGTTAACAACTGAGAGTAGCTTTTTAATCTCTCCTTTCAGGGCTGTCATTATGTGTTGGCCGAGGAATGAATTGGATTTACAGGCTCCTTTTTTTTTTTTTAAATGCTTTTATTTTCAGTTGAGGGATACATGTAAAGGTTTGTTACATAGGTAACCTCGTGTCACGGGGGTCTGTTGTACAGATTATTTCATCACCTATGTATTAAGCCCAGTACCCAATAATTATCTTTTCTGATCCTCTCCCTCCTCCCACCTCCACCCTCAAGTAGACCCCAGTGTCTGTTCTTCCCTTTTTTGTGTTCATGAGTTCTCATCATTTAGCTCCCACTTATGAGTGAGAATGTGTGGTATTTGGTTTTCTGTTCCATGTTAGTTTGCTGAGGATAATAGCTTCTGGCTCCATCCATGTTCCTGCAAAATACATGATCTTATTCTTTTTTATAACTGCATAGTATTCCACAGTGTATATGTACCATGGATTCTGTCATTGATGGGCATTTAGATTGATTCCATTTCTTTGCTGTTGTGAATAGTGCTGCAATGAACATTTGCATGCATGTGTCTTTATGGTAGAATAATTTATATTCCCCTGGGTATATACCCAGTAATGGAATTGCTGGGTTGAATGGTAGTTTTATTTTTAGCTCTTTGGGGAATTGCTGTACTGCTTTCCATAGTGGTTGAACTAATTTACACTCCCATCAACAGTGTGTAAGTGTTCTCTTTTCTCTGCAACCTCAAACTGGCTCTTTTTGATACCATAGAGACTTATCTTCAAGGATGCTCTTCCTCTTCTTTTTGTCATTATCTAAAATAGTTGCATATGTTATTGCCTATTCTAGGGTATTGATGTCAAAAATCAGAGAGTTTGAGGGGAAGGAGAAGTATTTCAGTTGGAAATAATTTATTCTTTCATTAAAAGTGGCCATTGGAGATCAGCATTATGACAGCCTGTAGGATGAGATCATCACAGATGCCAGGCTTTTACCGTATGAAATATTTAGCCAATTCTGACCAAATATTATCAAAAATTAGATTATTTCAGGGAAAAATCATTCTAGCAACACGTTTATTTTGCATCATGCAGACAAAATAAATGTGGTTTTGATTTTATATGAAAACAGCTTAGGAAATCTCTAGTTAATTTTGTCTGCCAATTAATTAATCTCTCTTTTTCTTGACCTGGAATCTTCATTTTCCTTTGGGAAATAATTTCTTCCTCCTCCTACCACCTCTGTCCATGTGATTTAGATGAGATGGATTTTTCTTTGAGCTCTAGCGCTGGGTTGTGATGTAAGCCTGGTCAATGGCAACATCACATTTCCTTGGCCAATTGTTGGTTGAGGGATAGGCTCATGATTCAAGGAGAACCATTCAGAATCAAAAGGCTGTCATTTCCAGGTATTTCATTGGAATTATTGAGAAAGATAATTTTTTTCCCCCTGCTTGGACTGCAAAGTGCAAACCTGAGTTGCTGGTGGCCATCTTTGCAATAAATAAAGGCAATACCCTTCCTGAAAGTGAAGCCAGCAATGTGGGGAGCTGCTCTGTAGGAGGGAGAGAGATAAGACCCTGGTGACATTGTTTGGGTACCCAGGTCTGGCTCTGGGATTTTTGTTATTTCAGTGAGTTTCCTTTTACTTGAACCATGTTGAATTGGAGCCTGGCAGTTATAATCTAAATAATATTGATTAATGTACAAGATGATTGTAGGATTTTCCTGTTGTGACATCTCCCCCATTTGACTCTGACCACACGTGTAGATTGTGACTGAAAAGAACTTGTCACTAATTAATTCATCATAATTTTATTGAGCACATACTATAGCAGTCATCATGTAGAGTCCTGGGATATAAAAATCAACAGGGCAAACAAACTCTCCATCAGATAGACAAATGTAAAAAATATATGAGCAATGTGCCAGCACGGTGGTTAAGAGAGTGGGCTTTGGCGCTTCACTGCCTAGGGCTACTGTGCCACTTACTATTTGCTTCACATATTTCATAACCTCTCTGCCTCTCAGTTTATCCGTCTGTAAAATGAGGTGAATAATTGTTGTGAGGACTGTCTTAATCCATTTGAGCCACTATAATAAAATACCAAAAACTGCATAGATTATGAACAACAGAAATTTATTTTACAGTTTTGGAGGCTGGAAAGTAAGATCAAGGTGCCAGCAGATTTGATGCCTGGCGAGGGCCTGCTTTCCCATTCATAGATGGCCATCTTCTCACTGTGTCTTCATGTGTTGAAAGGAGGTCTTTGGGGCCTTTTATAAAAAATAAGGGCACAAGTCCCATTTATGAGGGTAGGTCTTTCATGACTTAATTACTTCCCAAAGGCCCCACTTTCTAACACCATCCCACTGGTGATTAGGTTTCAACATATGACTTTTGAGGCTACACAAACATGCAGACCGTAGCAAGGACCAAGTGAGCTGATACATGTAAACCACTCAAAAAGTGCCCAGTAAGTGTTTGCTATTGCTACCATGACTATGCACTGGTTCCCAGATGGCAAGGAACACACACGTGGTCATCTGTAATTCTCCTTAGGCACAGGGGAAGGGAAAGATTAGAGAAAAGAAAGTAACTTTTGAGCTGAACCTGAAAAGGTGAGGCACCCTAGGGCAAAGTACCCTAGAATTGCAGTTATCTGCATATTCTTGGATAATAGTTACACGTGGGTGACTTTTGAAGATGTGACTGTAAAAGTTTGCAGAAGCTACATCCTCAAGGGCTCAATGCACCATGCTAAACGATGCTTTTATGAGTATTAGGTAGGATAACATCTTTTCCAAGTGATCAAATAATCAAAGGGCTTAAGTAAAAACAGCATTTAACAGTTTCCATAATTGAAAAGTCCAAGGGAACAGCTGGCTATAGATATGTCTAGATCGGGGTTCAAATGATGACTCCAAGACCCATTTTCTCTCTTTGTCTCTCTGCTTCATCTGTGCATGGGTCTATTCTTGCATGGTATTATGCTCTGGGGTGGTAATGTGGCTGGTGGAGGTTCACAGGCTTAAGTCCAACAGAAAAGAAGGAGATTCTCTTCTATAGATGTCCCAGCAAAGTTTCATTGACTCTCATAGAGTCACCTGAATCAATTATTTTGGTGAGTGGGATGCTATACTCTGATGAGTTAGGCTAGAGATTTACATACTGGAAGTGTCAGTTCCACTGAGAAGCTCATAGACTTAGCTATGAGCTTCCTTATGTAAAGGAAGATAGTCCTTCAGAAGGAATTTAGGTATGGATACCAGAAAACAATATGAAATACACACCTGATGGCAAAACTTATAGAAGTTCAAAACACCTTTTATAGTGGAGGGATTGGGAGGGTCATTGCTGTTTTTTAAGCTGGGAAATGGCATGCACATTTTCATTTTAAAAGGATATACTCAATCTAGTGTGGAGGATGGATTGGAGGGTTGTGGTTGGAGGCAAAGGGCCAGTTACAACGTTTTTCACTGATTAAGGGAAGTGATGATGAATGTATGAATGACACCTTTTGCACGGGGAATGGAAACGTGCAATGAATCAGATATGTGCATTTAGTGGCTGGAACCATAAGAATTTTATGCTGGGCAAAATTCAGTAGGGAAGGGAGGAAAGACATTTAGTTTGCACCTTACGGTTTTGACTTTGGTACAGGGTGAGTAGAGATGCTATTTACTGAAAGTGGAGCTACAGAGAGAGAGAGAGACAAAGAGAGAAACCTAATGATGTGGTTTGGATGTTTTTGTCCCTTCCAAATTTCATGTTGATATATGACTCCCAATGTTGGAGGTGGGCCTAGTGGGAGGAATTTTGGTCATGGGGGTGGATCCCTCATGAATGGCTTGGTGCTGTCCTCATGCTAATGAGTTCATGTGAGATCAGGTTGCTTAAAAGAGTGTGACACCTCCCCCCCACTCTCTTGATCCCTCTCTCACCATGTGATAGGATGGTGGTGCCCTCTTCATCTTCCACCATGATTGGAAGCTTCCTGAGGCTGCACCAGAAGCAGATGCTGGCACCATGCTGCTTGTATGGCCTGCAGAACTGTGAGCCAAAATAAACCTCTTTTCTTTATAAATTACCCAGCCTCAGGTATTCCTTTATAGCAATGCAAATGGACTAACCCAGCTCATATCTAAAATTTATTTACGTTCATGATCTTTTACACAGAGTGGTAGAAAAAAAGTATATTTAGAGTTTATAGAATCTATTTTTTATCATAAGCAACACTGTTCACAATGATAAATGACCTGGAAATACCCTTGTGCATGCAGGGGCACAAAGAAACATTTGTGGCCTGAAAATGTGTAACACAGGCACATGCATGTTCATGTACACACAGCATTATATTAGCCTCATTATTTTCTTTTTTCTTTGTTTTTCCCATTTCTTCTCATCTGCTTTTGACTGCTGTTTTCTTTTTATATCTTATTTATCTTCTTAAGTGGCTTTAAACTCTTCCAGAACAAGATGGTATATAGTCAATAAATATTGCTTAATACATATTCATTACAAGTCAGCCTTTACAAAGAATGATTGCAATGAGACTTGGAACTTTTTAAACCAAAACTGTTCTGCTACTTTCTTTATACAAATATTTACAAGTGTGGATAAACTGTATCTGCTATTTTTTAAGAATAAAAGACACCTATATTTGCTTAAGATTTTATTCGTTTAATACCAAAACAGCTCCTCTTTTCTCATGTCAGTTCTCTAATCCCCATTACCATCCCACCAGATATTTGAAAACAAAATTCATCTCTAGGCTTAAAACCAATTAAAGGAAATTCAGTTTTAAAAGCTACTCAAAATAGGCTTTGTAATAAAAGAAACATTTAAAAGATAAGTAAGCAATGTCCAAAAAATGAATGCATTCGTGGATTACGATCAGAAGAAAATTTTAATCACAGTGATCTGTGGTTCATGACTGTCTGCAATAACTTCTCCATTTCCAGTTTATCTAGCAAATCTTGTAGTCTTTAAAGGGCCCATATGTTCACTTTTCCCAGATTAGTTACTTCTGTTGGCTCTTTTTTATGCTTTATAACTTGGAATTCTATCTTTGGCTGTTATCTGTAAGCAGGTGACTACCTCAAACCACCTTTGCTGTCTCCTTTTTTTCTAATACTCATTGTTCTTGGTCTCCTGTACACATGTCCTGACTCAGAAGGAGAGCAATAAGTGCACAAAGTATGGCAGGAAGATGAAGACAATGAAAGCAAGATAGGGTTGAAAGACAGGAAAAGCAAGATAGGGTTGAAAGACAGGAAAAGCAAGCCTTGCCTTTGCACACAACTGCTAGATCATTGCAACTTTCATCTGTGGTAATGGCAGTATCCAGCTCTGAAATACACAGGGTCTCTACACTTTCTTATGAATAAATCCTCCAATTCTCAGGCTGGCTTTCAAAGCTCTTACAAATATGGTCCATTGATTCTCCTTCTGGGTCTCTGTTCTCACTTCGTCCCCATCATTACCTCTGTCTCAAGTGCGCTTTCCCCCAACTTGTGCCACTCCAAGTGTCACCCATCACGTAAGGCCCAATGAGCAGAGAGGATTTCCCTATCCCTTCTCTGTCACATCCTAATTTGGAAGTAAACATTTCCTCTTCTTTCACAGCATTTTGCCCTTATTTCCAGCCTAGAACTTAGCATATTTTATCATTTTCTCTTCCAAAATTTAGGTATTTTTTGTGTGTGTGCATGCCATTTCCTTTCTGGTATCCTTAGAAATTTACTAGTCAGAGCTGGCTCCTGCACCCTCTGGGAAGTGAGGAGCACCTCTGCCCGGCCGCCCCTCTGTCTGGGAAGTGAAGAGTGCCTCTGGCCAGCCGCCGCACCATCTGGGAAGTGGGGAGCACCTTTGCCCAGCCGCCATGCAACCCTCCAAGTGTGAAGTGGAAACCTTGTGTGTGATGTTTCCGCCCTCCCCAAGTTTGCATTTTCGACAGTAAAATTTACTTTTAAATTAAAAAATTTAAATTGGGGAAGATTAAAAAAAAGAAATTTACCAGTTGGAGCTATACTATTAATATATTAATCTTGATACTCTTCTGTTTTCACAGAATCTAGCATGGTGATTCAAACATAAGAGGTATGAAAACTATTTATAAGTCAATGAGCAGAGAAAGGAATACATAGAAGGAGGATTGGAAGTTACCAAAAGGGAGGGATAAAGGGAATACTATTACCATAAACCATAGAAATGGTAGATCAGACAAAATCATGGAAGAGAATAATTGAAGAATTGCAGTTCAGTGAAGAACAAGGTGCTGACACAAGCAAGAGTGGGACTAAGGGAGGTGTGAGACTTGGAAGGGATATCTGTTTACTCAGACATTTGGCTCTCTCCCTCCTTCTCCTGTTCATTGCTCTCATCAGCTTACTCATAAATCAGTGAACATATGCCTTGCTTTATTTGAAATAAATACCTAGCAGATCCATGAGAAGCAATGTCTTACCACAATGTAAAGTGGTGCCCATATTTATGAGAAAGCTATTAGGACAAATGTTTGTCTTGGGAAACCATCACACTAAAGGATTTAGAAGAATCACCTGCTGGCTATTTCTCTTCATTTCAATCTCCATTTTTATCACCCCTGCCAGGCCTCCTCTGTCTCTAGATTTTTCACCCCTTTGCTGTTGAGAATACCAATCATGCATTGAGGGTGCAAAGAGAATGCAGTGCTGAATTCCTCATTCCCTTTGCATCCATCACACCCACTTAAACACATACACCTTGGCATGATTAGTGTTTTTCCATGTGTAAAAGCTTCTCTGGCCTCCAGCCTCAGGAATAGCAGACCCTGTGTGCTTTTAGCTTCAAATCCATCTGTTTGCTATGCTGCTCATCACACTGAATTGTGATAGTTTGATCACCACACACTAGCCCATAGGTAGGGGCTTTGTCTTAACTCATTATTAAATCTGATTCAGCGCCACAGTGTCTGGTCCTTACAGGCTCATTAAAGGGTTGTTGAGTGAATATATACAAACATGAAGGAATAAATAATAAAACAAAAAACATTTATCATTTCTCTGTAGCTTGCTTGAAAAATAGTTAGCATCTCTTACCTTTGGTTTTTGACTTACTATATAGTCTTTCGAGAATTGTCAAAGATTTTGGGATGTTATGTTTTTCTTAAATAACAGACTAAAATATATTTTTTGAAGATTTAATAAGGCAATATTATTGCCAACTGGTTTTATCACTCAGGGCGTTTAATAGAAAATTTGTTAACATTGTCTTTAATTTGCTTAAATATTTATGAACATTGCTTTCAAGAGAATTTATATCTGGGTCTATTCTTTAATAGAATTCATTTTGTTGTGGTTTCAACTTTTCTGTGTTTCATCTTGTTTTGATAAATTCTGCTAGAATTGTCTTTAAATGCTTTAGAATCTGAGTGGGAGTCTCTTTGGATCCCATTCCTGCTTGTTCCACCTTCTGGAACCCCAGATTCAATCAGAGTGTTTACCACAGGGATCTTGGTCCTGATCACAATTCATCATCTTCTGATATGGAATCTAGGTAATCTGTGTCAACGTATAAGAGAAACCCGGAGAATAAGCTGTCTGCCCAACCTGGGTCTGAGAAGAGGCCATTCTGGTCTGTGAAGAAGATCTCCAGCCAGACTTCATCTTCTGGCTGCAGATAGATGACTGTGGACCCCGAAGCCACATCATGGTTTCCTGTGTTGGCGTCGAAGGTCTTTATCCGGTACTGCCCATTGTGTACCAGTCCGATTGCCAGATGCTTATTAGCCAATGTGATATCATAAGAAAAGTAATAGATCCCTGGGAAAGCACAGATGAACTTCCCTGTGGCAGGGTTGTAGTGCTCTCCCTCGTTGAAGAGGACCTTGTTAAATATAATAGGTAGTCTTTCTTCTGGGTAGCTGGTTGTGATGCCAACAGAAAAGGCGGATTTGAGCACGATGCTTCCACATCTGCAAACTCCAGGCAGCCCCGGGTCCCCTTGTTCTCCTCTGTCTCCCTTTGGTCCAGGAGGACCAATTGGACCTACTTCTCCTTTCTCTCCCTCTGGTCCTATGGGTCCTTTCTTCCCAGTCTCTCCTTGGTCCCCTTTCTCACCGGCAAGACCTAGCGGTCCAGTCTTACCTCTCAAACCTTCAGAAAGAGTATATAGTTTGATTAATAGTTCCTCAAAAGATATAATCACAAACAATATACCTACATGGTCCCAGCACATCCCAACTTTGTCTTTTCAGGCAACCTTTAACAGTGTACTACTAAATAATAAACTTTTTTTTTTTGAGATGGAGTCTCACTCTATCACCAGGACTGGAGTGCAGTGGCGTGATCTTGGCTCACTGCAACCTCCGCCTCCCGGGTTCAAGCAATTCTCCTGCCTCAGCCTCCCAAGCAGCTGGGATTATAGGCGCTTGCCACTACGCCCAGCTAATTTTTTGTATTTTTAGTATAGACTGGGTTTCACCATGTTGGCCAGGCTGGTCTTGAACTCCTGACCTTGTGATTCACCCACCTCAGCCTCCCAAAGTGCTGGGATTATAGGCATGAGCCACCGCGCCCAGCCAATAATAAACTTTTAAAACATCACTGGTGCACTAACAACAAAAATAGAAAATTTTCGTCAGAATATAAGTCAATTTTCCTGAATATGTAAGAAATAATTTAAATCCTGACGAATTTAACATAATTAACTATCATTTTGATGATGGATCACTTGCCACTATATTATTCACATATAGGTACTGGGCACTACAGGAACCCTTCAATGAGCATGATGATATTATTTCTCAGAGTGGGCCCAGAGGGGCAGACAGAACCAGGCAAATCCCTAGAGGCTTCATTCTATTTCTATTTGTGATAATAATAAGAGAATTAATCAAAATTAGATTTGCTTATATTTATGAAGGTTTTACTATGTTCCAGGGACAATGTTAAATGCTTTATTTGCATGCATTATCTTATTTAAGTTTCACAGTGACTTTATGAACTCAGAATTATTATTACTTTCATTGCAAATGAGGAAGCTGAGCCATAGAGGAGTTACTTTACTGAAGAGAAGAGAACTAGTGAATGATGGAGCTGTGGTCTGACCTCATGCCTGCCTGCCTGACTCTGGAGCCAGAGCATTTGGCAGGAACATAAATTCTTTTTTTTTCTTTCTTTTTTTTTCTTTTTTGAGACAGAGTCTCACTCTGCTGCCCAGGATGGAGTGTCATGGCACGATCTTGGCTCATTGCAACTTCCACCTCCCAGGTTCAAGCTATTCTCCTGCCTCAGCCTCCTGAGTAGCTGGGATTACAGGTGTGCACCACCACATTCAGCTAATTTTTGTATTTTTAGTAGAGATGGGGCTTTTGCCATGTTGGCCAGGCTGGTCTCGAACTCCTGACCTCAGGTGATCCGCCTGCCTCGGCCTCCCAAAGTGCTGAGATTTGGGAGGCCTGAGCCGCCATGCCCGGCCAGAAGGAGCATAAATTCGAAAGCGCATCTGGCACATAGCGAGGGCTCAACATGCTACAATAACCATAAAACAATGACTGCCACCACCATGCAGTAGCTTATTTTGTGAGGAGAAAACTGAGTCCCAGACAGGTAAAAAAAACTTGCTTCTGGGCTGGGTGCAGGGGCTCACGCCTGTAATCCCAGCACTTTGGGAGGCCGAGGCGGGCAGATAACGAGGTCCGCAGATCAAGACCATCCTGGCTAACACGGTGAAGCCCCGTCTCTACTAAAAATACAAAAATTAGCCGGACGTGGTGGTGCGCGCCTGTAGTCCCAGCTACTCGGAAGGCTGAGGCAGGGGAATTGCTTGAACCCGGGAGGTGGAGGTTGCAGCGAGCCGAGATTGCGCCACTGCACATCAGCCCGGGCGGCAGTGCAAGACTCAGTATCAAAAAAAAAAAAAAAAAAAAGTTGCTTCTGTACCAATGCTAGGACTAGAATCCAAGCCTTCTTAGTCGAATGATGTTTCCGGTTCATTAAAATGCCTTTTACCTTTGGGGTTGGAGTCAAGAATCTTAAATAGTGTTTGGCTCTGTCACTAAACGGTTGTATCATTTTAGGTAAGTCCCTTAATTTTTCTGAGTCTCTTTATATACAGAAAAGACATAATTGCTGTGAAAGAATTTTCACAAATTCCAAATCACCATACAGGAACATTTTCTGTGTGTCTAAATCTTTATATCTGCAGACCAACTATAGGCTAAATACAGAAAAATGGTGATCCTGGTTGAAGGAAATAAGCAAAATCAGTTTAATTTATATAAATGGTTTAAAATTTAAATAGTTTATGTATATAACACATTATATATACAATATTTTATACATATAAAATCTATATAAGACATTGATTTTGTATATGACATTCACGTTTTATATATAAAATAGATTATATATAAGACATTTATATATGACATTTTACATATAAGGCATTGTTATATATATAAAAAAGCAATGATTTTATATATATAACAGCAATGATTTAATACCATCGAAAGATATCATTCAATTTTATGGCCAAATCTATTTCACAAATAGTGCTTGTATGATGATATTTCCTCAAAAATTATCCAAATTATTAGTAACCTGTAGTGCACTTTTGTAGTCAGAGCAAATATATTGCTGATGAATTGTGTGTTTTACTTTACCTATGTATTTGTTCTTGAGAAATTTTATTAAGCTAAACTGAAATTTAAATTTTGGGCGAGTCATTTCTTTTCTGGGTTTTAAATGCTCCATTTGTAATAAGGGGAGATTGGATCTAAGTCCAATCCAAACTTACTGGGCAAAGCAGCAAACAGACCTGGGATAAAACCCCAGTTCAGCCATGGATTAGTTAGGTGAATTTTAAGAAAGGGCTTGATCTCTCTGGCTTTAGTTTCCCAGTCCTTGAAACGAAGGTGTTGGACTAGATTGTTTGAGGTCTCACCCTCTTGAAAATTCCTTGAGACCAAATCATACATTCTGGGATGCAATTTTACAATGCTGTCCACAAAAAGGCCTTCACAGCCTGAAAGTTTGGATTTTCTATAGTAATGTTTGTTTGAGATGCTGAATTGGGTGATAGATAATCATGGACTAGCTGTAATAATGTATAGTTACTCTTCCTGTTTGTATGAAGAATTTGCTCACATGCTTAGGTTCCACACATTAAGAGTGGAAAGAAGGGATGAGTCCTTGTCCTTCTCCCTATTTAGTCAGACATATGCTTGGGTAGAGTGGAGGATTATGGGGGTAAGAGTTAGCCTATGTTTAGGTATTGAAACTAGATCAGAAAGGATTTCTTTATAGTTCTCCATGAAATGGGTCTACCTAGATTTCTTCTTCCATGCCATTTCTTCCTTCCATCCAACCATTCATTCATTCTATCCTTCCATCCATCTATCCGTGGATCTATGCATACATACATGCGTCCATGTAAACCATCTAACATTAATTGACCATCTGCTACATACCAGTCATGGACTAGGGGCTAAGTGAAACATGGGCATGAAAGACATCTGCCCGAACCTCAAATTAGCTGTCATTACTTATGACCTTGGATCTGCAAATATGGGCCAAAGTTAAGTTCATGAATACCTAAATCCATATGATAAACTGGAATGAATGATCTTTTTCAAGAGGTTATTCTAGTGTTATCTGAAGATTTTTATATGGATATGTACCCAGATTAAATTAAATGTTAATATTATGCTACAGTAATAATTGCAACAGACCAGTGAGGGAGACAGATACTTTAATAGAAAATTTATAACTTTGTGTAATAAACTCTGCATTTCTCATTTAGGATAGGGAAGTTGGACCAAAATTATGCTTGATTGGACTTGGTTGGGGTGGATGTGGTGAGGGTATTCACCAAGAGTACGTGAGTGAGAAGGCACTTGTAGTGTCATTAAAGGGGAAACAGGGAGCAGGCACTCCCAGCCAGGTTGTGCCCAGTTACAGCCATATTAAAAACACATCCCCAAATCTCCCAGGCTGTTCCTGTAGTTTATAAGTGAGGTACACCTCTCTTCATCGATCATATAGTCATTCCTACCTTTTCTTTCTGAGCTGTTATGTATCTTATGTGTGTATATTGTATTTAAATAATCTCAGGTTAGGAAAGTCATTTTGTTTTTGATTGTTTTTGAATCTCAATTTTTTTTCATTTGTAACATTAATTTTATTGCTGATTATAATTATTGCTAATAGGGTTATAGTAGATATTAAATATGAAATGTAAAGGTCCTGACAAATAGTAAGTTCTTAGTAAGTGGTTATTATGATGATGTATTTTAATTATGTCTGTATATATTGGCCTCCCCCACATGAATGTCTGCTTATCAAGGCAAGAACAATGTCTTATGCTTGGGTTCCCAGTGTCTAGAACAGCGTTCTCAACCGGGTGCAATTTTGCACTGTCCACCTTTCTACCCAGTGGATAGCTGGCTGCGTATAGAAAAATTTTGATTGTCAATTTAGAGAGGAGTGCCACTAGCATCTAGTGGAATGCTATTGAACATCCTGCAATGCACAGAATAGTCACTCCACGGTAAATAATTATTCTACCAAAATTCTCATTAGTGCAGAGGTTGAGAAACACTGGAAGAATAATATTAGATAGTAATAGGTGCACAGAAATATTATTGAATGAATAATGCCTGGATGCATGGATGAATGAGTAGATCTATGAATGTGGTGGTATAGTTAGCCTCATATATGGTTAAAACTGTAGCAGTTCTGAACATTTAATTTAATCTGAATGCATATCCACATATATGTCTTTAATATTAGAACTACCACATGAAACGAGTTACCAATGTCTAGTTTATTATATGGCTTTTGCTAGTCACAAATTTAGCTGTGACTCATATTTGCAGATCAGAATTTAATAAGTTATAACATTTACTGAGTTTTTATCACATGGCAGTTATCCTGTGGAAGGTTTTGCATGTACTCTTTCCCTTAAACTTAACAATCATCCTTATTACCACCAACTTACAAATGAGGAAACTGAGCCTCTAAGAGCATATGTGGCCAAGGATACTAGATTAGTAATTGAAAGAGCTAAGATTTGAGCCAAAGTCTTTCTGACTCCAATGTTTGTTTGTATAGCCACTACATTATTGCTTCCAGACCCGGTAAACTAAAAGCAATATATAACTATAATCCTAGTGTTATTATAGGATTTCAAGAATATTCATAATTATGACTCAGTTGTAACTTATATTCACAGGTGTTACCTTATGGATGTCTTTAAAAGCTTACATTTTAGCTCCAAATTAAAGCTTCTTATCTGATGTTGAAGCTTTCCCTAAAGGTTCTTTATCTATTATTGTGCAATGTTCATAGATTTGGTAATTGATTTGCCAGATATTATCCGCATGGCAAATTCAGAAATGAATTATTATCCAATAATCTGAATATGTTTTATGATTTTGTTTTACAGAACTCCAGTAAATCAGGTGTGATGATTGGAGTTATATAGAATTTTTTCCTTCCTATCTTTTGTCCCAACTTTTATGCTCAGCAACTTGTCTTGAAAGATTGATTCCAAATCCCTTCCTCTTTTAGAGTTAACACAGCCTGTCTAGAATTTCAATTCGGTTTACCCTGAAGGACTGCAGAATCTGGCAAGCTTCCCGGACCAACTTATTTTGGGGGGAAACAAAGTGAAAATTACTGAAGGACTTGTGGGCAATTGTGTTGCTGTAAAGAGCTGTAAAAATCTGCTTTTTAGCTGCTATGTGTCAGGTGGGAAAGTGATGAGCTAGGAAAGGTAGGCTTTACAGTGCTATTGTCACTTCATCTGTGAAAAATAAAATTTAGAAGCCCTTTATGTATCTTTGTTCAGGATATTCATGCTGAGCAGGATGGCATCTGTGCATCTGGCTCGCTCCTGGTTTTTGCCTCTGCTTAGTCTGTCCATTTCCCCTTCTGTCCATCTCTCTGTCCATCCATGCGCTTGCACATCCAGCCATTGCCTGCTGGCTGCAATAGCCCAGTACTTCTGGACATCAGATGTTTGAGTCCAGCTCTGGCAGCTACTAGCAGTGCACATCCACCCCGGTCCATTCTCAGTAATTCATTTAATCACACTGTGGCTCAATTTTCTCATCTATAAGATGGGATAACGTTCAGCTGAAAGAGTTGTCATTGCAGTGAAATAAGGATGCAGCTACAGAGTTTAGGGAAGCATCTGAAGCCTAGTAAGGGCTCAGTAAGTTACAATTAATGAAAGTACAGAAGGGGTTTAAGGAGCAATTCCCATTAGAAAAAGTAACAAAGAAAGGGGAACAGTTTTAAGGTGGGGGTGAAGGAGGGTGTTTTATGCAACTTCTCATTCATTACCTGCAGTTCCCTTTTCACCTTTCTCTCCTTTCCTGCCGTCTCTACCATCTCTTCCTGGAAGGCCGATGCGACCATGGGGCCCAGGGGAACCATTTGCTCCAGGGGGCCCTGGAGGTCCAGGCAAGCCAGGAATGCTGCAGATATACCTGGGGGAGTAGTTCTCTCCTTTCAACTGATTACCCCGGGGTTGTCCACTGGCACAAATGGCAAAACTTGTAACATAGAGCAAGACAAACATCTTTGGCTCTGGAAGAGAAACACACAGACGTAAATGAACTTTCTGTGTTGGGAGGGGTGTGGTTTGGCATGATTGAATCAGTTTGAACATGAGAATGTGCATTTGCAACAAATCACTCCAGTGTTCATCTTTCCACACATGTAAAACCCTGTTTACCTTCATAATTCCATTGAAAATTATCAACACATTATTGATATAGAATCCTCAGTGCCCTACACGGGAGTTGGTGCGGATGAAGAATTGGTTAAAAACATTTCAAAATAAATCACTGCATTTATTCTTCAGAAATCAATGATGGATTTAAAAATGGCATTTTCTTTTTACAAATGTAGTGCATTTTTTAAAGAAAAAAATTTAGACCTGGAAATGAAAAAGATAAACATCAACATTATTTTTACCACCTTGAGATTTACATTTTAGTATATATATCCTTCTAGTCTCTTTTGTCTATACTATGGAGAAAGTGATACCATGCCATTTCTACACTTCCTTAACTTCTTTCACTTGACAATGTATCATGAACACCTTCTCATGTCAAAATTATGTGTGACATTAAAAAATAATTGCTTTTGTCTCTACTATCTTTTATGTACAGAACCCCCATTATAGATATTTAGGTTGCTTCCAAAGTTCTCCCAATATGAACATCATGCTAGACATCATTCTAGCTAATCTTTGCATGCACCCATGATTGTTTTCTTAGAATTTATGGACTATTTAAAGCTGGAGAAAAGAGGAGGCATTTTCAGGAAAACCATGGTTTTCACTTGGTAATCATGTATAATGCCAATTAGTGTTAATTGGAGTACTGTGCATGTCCTGAGGGGAGGTCTCAAACTTTAATTTAAAATCTGCAGGATATAATGTCGTGGTGTCCCATTAAGCTGTTAGCACTGGGGCTCAATTAAAGAGCTGTGTGAAATTAAGCCACGCATGGTGCCTGTGCCCCAAGTGAAGCAGGCAGCAGGTCTCTTCAATTCTGATCTAATAGGACTCCCCCATAAAGCCTAGAAGCTCAGAATGATGAGTCATTTATTAGTATGGCACTTTGGCATATAGGCTGAAGGTGAGATGGAGAGTGGTATAGATTGGAGATACCTGATTTTTTAGGCTAAATGGTCCTTAGTATTAGCAGTTTTTTAAAGGGAAGAACATATACAGGTGGTTCTGGGGTCATGCAAATGAGTTGTGTTTGGATGGTTGGACCCATGCTTTAACAAGAAATCTATATAGTGCTTGACCTGGTGTATACTCTCTCAAAGGAAATCATCACAAAATGTGGGGAAAGCAATCAGATGAAATTTCTTTTGTTTTTTGACAGCCATGTGAGAAAATTGACCAGGCACACATCACCACTTTTGTGGTACCCATGGGGAAATTGCAACATCTTGGAATTAGACCCAGAAATTTGCCAGAGCGTAGGAATGACAAACTAAGAAAAACACAGTGTGCACATGTGATTTTGAAGTAAGCTGATTCCTAGAAATCTTATTAGTGAAAAACCAAAGCAACTTATCCGAACTCAGGCTCTGTAACTTTGACTAAATCTTGGTGTTACTAGTTGAAAAAAAAAAACAAGGAGAACATTTTTGCCATGCCCTGTCTGGTAGACATTTTTGTATGCCCTTGTCATACAGCACAAATCCAAAATTATTGATTCTATTGCTCAACTGGAATTAAGGCACTTTCTGACAAGCCCAGTGCATTCAATACAGGCCTTCCAAAGGAGCTTCAGATGAAAAAAATATATATGGAAAGAACATTCTGTTCACACCCCCTGCCACAGTAAGAACAAGATGCATTGATTAAATTAGCAGTTCTCTCTCCGTTGTGAAAGGCTGATTAGAGGAGGCTTTGAGAAGGAATGAGAAAGTGGCCTGTCTGGGACTTCCTCTTTAAAATGTGGGGGAAGCAAGTCTGATCTCAGGAGCTTTAAAGCCCTTCCTCAGGGGGCCACCTTTCTGGGACTTGCCAAGCTCTTTGGGGCCTGGAATCACGATGGGCTACCTGCCGAGGAGGGCGCCTGGAGATTCAGGCTGTCCTGTGATTTCTGGTGATATGTGTTCTCACTTATTTGTCTGCTACTTGTGTCTTGAAATTTAGAATCATTTCCCACAGAATTGTTGCTATTTGACAGGAAGAGAAGATGGGCTAGAGTAAACTCAATCTTAAGTTCTTGTCTTGTTACCATTTAAAATGGACATTTAATTTTTCAAATTGCTGTTGGTGCCTAATCACTTAAGTTATTAATCTATTCTGTTTTCTTTAAAGAATTTTAATACATATCCTGGGAGGGAACGTGTTCAAGTAGGTCATGTTTTTGCTGTGGTGATGGAGCAGGACAGCAAGAAAGTCACCCCCCTCCCCAGAAAAAAAAGGCTGGGTGTGGTGGCTCACGTCTGTAATCCCAGTGTATTGGGAGGCTGAGGTGGAAGGATTACTTGAGCCCAGGAATTTGAGAAGAGCCTGGGCAACATAGCAAGACCCCATCTCTACCAAAAAAATAAAGGTTCATAGAAGATAGTCATAATGAGGCTTTTAACTAGACATGGGGTGCAAGACTATAGGCTGAGGCCAGAGTTGCTTTCAGGAGGGACCTGAAAGCAACTGCAGAGAAGTTGATTTGGACAGTGGCTTCTCAGACATGGTGATGCAGGTGTGAAAGCCCAACTATGCCAATAGTCACAGGAACAGTCTGTGAAGAAGAATGTGGTAAGGGTCTAGTTGATGGTGGGCAAAGGAAGCAGAAATTTTAAAGATGTGATTGGAAGAAACGATATTCAGTATTGCCAATAGCCAGGCAAAAAGGAACTCAAGGAATAAATTAAAACAATGTAAACAGATTTATTCATTGAATAAATAGATTGCTTTTATGACAAGTGCGGAAGAATACTACTGCCTGTATAGGAGTCTAAATGCTTCAAGCATTCCCAATTAAAACTTTAAAAAAGGCACTCAAAGTGATTATTCCGTAAAAATCCTTATCAGAATTGAGGAACAGGCTGGGCACGATGGCTCACGCCTGTATTCCCAGCACTTTGGGTGGCCGAGGTTGGAGGAACACTTGAAGTCAAGAGTTCAAGATTAGCCTGGCCAATATGGAGAAACCCATCTCTACTAAAAATACAAAAAGTGGCCCTGCATGGTGGCGTGCACCTGTAATTCCAGCTACTCGAGAGGCTGAGGCAGGAGAATCACTTGAACCCTGGAGGTGGAAGTTGCAGTGAGCAGAGATTGTGTTGCTGCACTCCAGCCTGAGCAACAGAGCCAGACCCTGTCTCAAAAAACAAAAAGAATTGAGGAACAATGTGTTGTGGTGCCTGATGCATGCTAGTGGCACGATGGTGACTGGTCAGTCAAGTACTGGGATTCAGTTGATGCAAGAAGACCACGGGGTGTGCATTATAATGGAAAAATCACAGTGGGATCATGCTGTTTGGTTCTTTATTGCACTTAAGGGCCCAAAGCTTCATGTTACATGGTGCGATGGTCTACAAGGCCCTCCTTATTTCCCTGACTTCATCTTCTATTCTCCTCACATTGTCAGCTCCAGTCACACTGGATTCCTTGGTGCTCCTCAAAGACACTAGGTGTGCCCTGCCTTAGGGTCTCACGTGTCTCTTCGCATTGTCTAAATCCCTCTTCACCAAGATGTCTATATAGCTACTTCTTCATCTCCCTCTTCACATCGTTGCTCAAATGGCATCTTGTCACTAAGTTCAACCCTTATCACCGTGCTTAACACTGCAATCTGCCTTCTTCTGCCCATGACCTTCCTTTTATCTGCTCTACATTTTTTCTATTCTTTATTGTACTTTTCACTTCTAACTCAGTAGCTAATTCCTATCTTTATTTTATATCTATATTTTTCCTGATAGAATGTAAGCTACATGAGGGCAGGGATCTTTGTTGAAGTCATTGATGTGTCCAACCACTTACAGCAGGGCTTAACCCAAAAAACATGGCTGGAGAAAGAGGAGAATTTTGTGGGGAGGTTTGAGCTTTGTGGGGGAAAAAAACTGGTGAGAAATTATGAAATATGAGAATATTACACAAGAAAGAGGGAAATGGGGTTTGAAGAAATCTCCCTGGAGCCTATGTGTCCTTTTTGCAGTGTTTGAGAAATACAAATACAAAACTTGAGTTGTTTTAATTTGACATAGTCTAGGGTGTTTAAAAATATTTTAAAATTATTTTTTTATATAGGGAATACATGTACATTTCATAAAATTCAAAAGAAAAAAGAGTATGCAACGATAAGTCAATTTCTTCACCTCCCTTTGAGTCTTCTGGATACCCAGGTTCCCTCCCTAGAGCTGATCACCTGTGCGAGTTTCTTGCGTGTCCTCCTTCCCCATGTTGGCATCCCATATACAATGTTCTGTACGTTGCCTTTTCACTTAGTTTCCATATGAGTATTTATAGCTTCTGTATTGACACCTATATGTGTAGAGCTGTCTTGTCCTTTTTTATTTAGTGGCTAAAAAAATCCATCATATAGATGTGTTTGTAATATTTAACCAGTTTCCTATGATGGGTATTTGGACTATTTTCTTTCTTTTGCTATTATAAGCAATGGTGCAATGAATCTATCTATCTATCTATCTATCTATCTATCTATCTATCTATCTATCTTAATCTACAAATGGCTTATGACATGAGCAGCAAATAATTTCCCCCAGTTTGTCCTTTGTCTTTCCTCATGTATTTTAAAATATTTTTACCATGAAAATATTTTTTGAGGTTCAATTTATTGGGTTTAGAAGGCCTTCACCACTTTAAGGTCCTGAAAAGAATCCTTGTGCTTTTCTTTCAATTTTTTTGTTTCATTTTTTCACATTTAAAAATTTGTTCCATCAGAATGTTTCTGATAAAAAGTGTGAGGTAGGGATATAACTTTATATTTTCAACTCCTTTTATTGAATAATCCACTCTTTACCCACTCCAGCCACTGCCTTGCAGTGAACTTGATTATTTTGACTGGGAATAAATCACGTAGGTCACAATTTCATAAACGTTACAATAATTTTTAACAGCTTTATAAGGATATAATTTGCACACCATAAAATTTACCAAAGTGTACAACTTAATGTACATCACAATCCAATTAAAGACTATTTTAAAACTCCAAAAAGAAACCTGTACCCCTTAGCTGTCACTCCACATACAATATGCTTTAAAACATTGAATTGAATTCATGAGTAGCTGGGACTACAAGTGTGTGCCACCACACCTGGCTAACTTTTGTATTTTTTAGAGAGATGAGGTTTCACCAAGTTACCCAGGTTGGTCTTGAACTCCTAAACTCAAGCGATCTGCCCACCTCGCCCTCCCAAAGTGCTGGGGTTTCAAGAGTGAGCTGCCACGCCCAACCTGGAAATACTGTTAATCTTGAACATGTCTGTCCTGGATGCTAATTACAAATAATCCTCCATCCTGTTTTTCTGTAGGGATTACAAAGTAACAGGTTTTTGTTTTTAAAACACATTTAAAAAATTTAATTTGTGTTACTTTAGATTCAAGAGGCTCCATGTTCATGTGCTTATATTTGAGGCAGAAATGTTGTATATAGTATTTTGTGAATTTATTTAGTCATGGAGCCCTTTGTTCTCGCTAAACTAGCCATGGAAAATACTTGGAGAAATACTGATTGACTCAGTACAAAGATTGAAATCCTGGAAAACATGTTCATAGATTGAGATCCCTTTGTAAATAGCATATTTTTTTTTCCCCAGTGTAAGTAGACTCCAAGTATATTTTTTTCTTGGAAAAATAAAATATGTTGGTGGTGGGAATGTAAAATGGTGCAGCGCCTGTGGAAAACAGGATAGTGATTCCTCAAAAAAATTAAAGAGAATTACCATATGATATGGCAATTCCACTTTGGGGCATATATCCAAAAGAAGTAAAATCAGGGACTCAAACAAATATTTGCACATGCATGTTCGTAGCAGCAAGGACTCAAACAGATATTTGCATAGCCATGTCTGCAGCATTATTCACAATAGCCAAAAGGTGGAAGCAACCCAAGTGTCCATGGAAAGGTGAATGGATAAACAAAACCTGGTCTACACATACAATGGAATCTTCTTCAGCCTTAAAAAGAAAGGAGATACTGACACATGCTACAACATGAGGAACCCTGAAGACATTATATTATGTGAAATAAGCCAGTCACAAAAGGACAAATATTGTGTGATTCCTCTTACACAAAGTTCCTAGAGTAGTCACATTCATCAAGACTGAAAGTAGAATACTCACTGTTGGAGGAAGAAGGGAAGAGGGGAATGGGAATTTATGGTTTCATGGGTATAGAGAGTTTCAGTTTGGGGAGATGAAGAAGTCCTGGAGAGATGGTGATGATACTGCATAACAAAATGAATGTATTTAATGCTGCAGAACTGTACACATAAGAATGGTTGAAATGGTAAATTTTATGATATGTATATTTTACCATAATTTAAAAAACTGAATAAAAATGAATTGGAATGCAGGGAGAGCCCAGTATTCTTATTTCTGTGCCAGGTGTTTTAAGGACATCTTTTACTTTATCCTCACACCACTTGTTATGAAGTAAGTGCTATTACCTTCACTTTACAAGTAAGAACATTGATACTCTGTGGGCTCAAGTCCACACAGGCATGAAATGGTGCAGCCAGAATTTGTACTGAGTTCTTTTGTCTTCAAACACTTGAGTTTGTCCCTACATCATGTGAGGGAAACTATAACATATTACTTCATGACAAAGGGCTGGACTTGATAATTAATTCAAGTTGAAAATGTGCTTTGCCTGGAAATCATTAAGAAGAGAATAGGTAACCAGGAAAAGCCAAAACGGGACATTTTCTTGGCCTGCAGAGGTGGAGATTTCACAACAGCAAGCTCTGTGTTTCTCTTGTTGCACTGGGAGTGGCACTGTGATTGGGACAGGATGGAGACCTGAGCTGCTCATGCCTCAGTTCCTTTTATGTTGTTGTTCACCAGTTCTTTGCCTTTGGGGGCTCCAATTTTCCTCTGCAGAACTGCTTTTCCTGTTTGCCATGAATTAACCTCCTTCTCCTCCTGGCACTACTCAAGTCCCTGCAAGGCCACACAATTGCACTGTGTTATGGCTATCTATTGACTTGCTTGTTTCCCCACTAAAATGCAAACTCTAGGACAGAGAGTAGTCTATAGTAGAGGCTCAATGAAGAAAAAAAAATTCATCAATATTTATTATTGTCAACAGTTCATTATTGATAAAGTTTTGACTACTTTATGGCACAGTGATTAAAAAAAACCCTGACATTTGCAAAACATTTTATATCCTAGAGAGCAATGCTAAGCCCATATCATCCTCCCCAAAACCATCTTATAGTAGGTTAGATGGGGAACCAAGGTCCTGAGAAGTCCCGCAACTTGTCTATGGTTAGAAAGCTAGTGTCAGTCCAGAGACTTGAAGCTAGGTCTTCAGTTTTATGGATTCTTCCTACAGAGCCATCTGTTTAATAAGCTAAAAAGCTCCCGTCACGAGAACAGGCCATTGCATCTACATTTGCCAAAATTCTAAAAAAAAGAGTAAACACCATACCTTGCTCTTAGATGGTGGGCTGCTGCAGGATTCTAAATCCACAAGAGACTGAGGATCTTTCATGAGAGCTCAGTGAAAAACTTGCTTTGGTACCAGACAGAATAACAGATCCAAATTCTCAAAGATTTCCAAATAGTTGTGCTAAAAATAATTTTCTCATTTAGTCCCAAAGAGCCAAAGGCCCTGGAAGTCATTCATCGAGTGAGGCTCAACTCGGGGACCAGTTAAAATTACAGTTTTGTTTGGGATAAACTTTAAGTGCCTGCTTTCCTTCAGTGGTAAGTTTAGAGCTTCTCCATCTCTGTGTGTTGTGGCCTCTTTTTCAGATTTGTTTACTTAATTTTTTCCCTCTTCATTTGTTTTCCACTGAGTGAATGTTTCAGGAAAAAAATTACTCACTGACTGGAAATTAGTTGTTAACTTAGAGAAAAAAGCCATTTTATATTTGAGAGTTTTGGAGGTAGAGCCTTTAGATTCTGGACCTAGGATGGTGTCTTGTGGAATAATGAACACTGTCCCTATTCTTGGTAAATATGGCAGGAAAATAGCCCCTCATTCTATGTGCTGTGAAAAGAAAGAGGGTTATGAGAATTGCACTGATTTTGTTTTCTTTGTTCTTTGCTGAATGGATAAATGATTGGGTATTTTTAGAAAATTAATATGTCTTTGTGCCTGTAAAGAACTGATCATAACATCTCAAAAGGCAGAATGATTCTCCAAAGCATATGACTAGTCGTCTATGGTGCAATCAATTTCTTTGTTTCCTTCTGCTATGTATTTCTTATATTTCCTTGGCAACAGCAATATATAATTTATGATGTCATTTATGGAAATTAGACGACTGAAAAAAATCTTGTTTTTGTCTTTCTTTTCCTCTCATTCTTCTCAAGCAATGAGAACTCTAATTGAAAGGAATGTTTCCAGAGTTAGTGAAGTGGATGTTGACCACACACTTGACCAACGAGATTGCTGGGCTCCCCGTTCTGACCAGCTTAATTTTGACTTTGGGATCCACCCTCCACACTGGAGGAAATGGTCCTTTGAATTTGTTGGCTTTCCAAAATCTTAATGCCATCACAGGATGGTCAAAACAATGTCTTGAGCATAGAAGCTAGTCATAACTTATTGCTAAATTAGAGTCAGATTTTAATCAGATAAAGTCTCTGTGTCTGTTTTCTCATTTTCAAAATAAGATGGTTGTCCTTGATTATTTCCAGGGTTTCTCATAGTTCTTAATATTCTCGAACCAAATGATGGTGTCTGATGTCACCCATTTACAAGCTTAATTTCAGGTGATACAGCCTTTTAATATGTTCATTTATTTGTTTATAAGCGATAACTTCTTAAGTGGGCTTTTTCCATTATGTCTGCTTTGGAGTAGCCCAGTCTCTTCCAGGGAGCTCAGAAGTGGATGAATTTGTAGACCACTAAAAGAATAGATGCATTCTTATTTTTCTGCCTTAAAGTGTTGATGCAATTTGTGGATATTCATATTTTCTTTTCTGTGTCATTCACAACTTCTCTAATTTCTCTTTAATGTTGCTTACCACATAAAATAAGTTTTTTTGTATCATTAAAGTATTACAGTATTTTTTCTGTTCTTCAATAAAAATTGGATTTTTTCTTTTTCTTCTTTATTATTTTCATCTCAGATAATTTATTGTAATCTATGTCTTTCTGAACTCATTCTTTTTCCCAGAGAGAATGAACCTTTGAAAATGTCTCTGAGAGTGTTCAGAACCTCAGATGTTGATAAAGCTTGTCAGTGTCTATTTCACTCAGTTATTTTCACATTTAGAAGCAGTGGTGAAGTGATGGGTAGAAAAATATGCTTAAGGAAGTATTGGCTCAGAGTAAAAGTCAGATTCCATTTTTACCTGCCACTCACCCGAAAGAGGGGGTCTTATTTTGTCTTTCCTAGGCAGATAATCTTCCTTTCTCAACTTGTGCTCTTTTTTACCCCATATCTTTATTTACTTTTCAACTGAATTCATTCCATTCCATTCCAATCCCATCAGTGTTCCCAGAGCACCTAACAGTTTGCCGCTAACCTAGCTCTCAAAAAGAAGGTTCAGATTTGTAGCTTTTGTTAGTTTTCTTGGAGTGAATACCCCCGCCATGGTCAGTTTCAAGCTAACAATCTGACCTTCACTGAATGCAGAGTTGGAAAGTTATAGAATGTAGAATTGTAGAATTGGCACTTGCTGGCAGGTATAAGCCAGCTCTGCTCACCACTACACACATACATACACACACACTCACACACCATTTTTCTAGGTGGTAGAAGTATTTTAAAAAGAAGGTTCTAGCTGATATGTAATGAGCATGTACAATGTGCTAAGACATGACAAGCATCACTTTCTTTAATCCTCATCATAACCTCTTGAGGTGAGTAATTGTATTATCCTCCTTCTACAGATGAGTAATTTAGACAGTCTGATCCACAATTGACACACCTAACCACTTACCATATTTCCTCCCTAGGTTGTTGCTAACTTTAAAAGACCATGTTTTTGCATCCAAACAACTTGCAGTTGCATACCCTCTGTTTCTTCCTCCTCCTCTCCATGGGTGCCCTGGGTTCTGTTAGGAATTGAATCTTCTCTTTGTAACCTCAGTGCCTTGCTTATATCATCTCCAGTAGCTGCAAGCCATTACCAACCATGTCTCCCCTATGCCTCTTTCTCCATCTGTTCACATTTATCTTCTGTATGCATCACTTTCTACAGAAAGTCTCCCTGATATTCTCAAGCAGGCACAACCCTGTCTTCTCCTGAACCCTTCTAGCACGTAATTTGGATCTCCCATGCACTTTAGCTCACTGGCTCTTAACTAGATCTACTGAATGAGCATATCAGTAGATTAAGTTAGGCATTAATATTTTTTAAAAGCTCTATGGGTGATTCCAATGGGCAGCCAGGCTCTAGGAATCTTTGCCTTATCTACTCTTGCTCAAATGATGCCTTATCTGCTTGTCCTTACAAACTGGGGAGTTGTAGTGATACAAATCTGGTCTTCTTTGTGTCTCATCCTGTTCTTTTATTTATTACTTCATCACTTATTTATTTAGCTGCTACTATATGTCAGATGCTGAATGCTTGGTCTGGGTATTCAGTAGAGGGCAAACAAAGAGCCCTTGTAGAGACAAAATCTAGTGAGGAAGAGAGATATTTATGAAATAATCACAGAATTGTGCTTAACAGGATATGAATTGGGAATTCCCATACACTTGGAATTTCAGCTGAGAACACAAAGCAGAGAATGATAGGCAACCAATGTTCATACATCGACTTAGAACTTGTTAAAATCCAGCTGGATCTGACAGTGACCATCAGCCATTTTCAGTCCACATAAAAGAAAACTAGAAATTCAGAAAAGATTAGTGGTTGAAGAGAGGCATCAAGGTAGAGTTGTGGAGAAGGGAGAGGAGTGCAGGGGCAGCTGTTAGAGAGGCAAGAATATATGCACTCCCCAAGAAGGAGATGGTACTGAGGAAGGCAGCTGAGTGGGGCCATCGTGATGGGACTTCCTGAGCCAAGGAGTCCTCCTAGTAGGGGGAGGCCACTAAGAAGTCACTGGGTGTATCACTGAGTACAGAATCTGAGGCTGGTGGGGGGAGCACTGCAAGCTATCAACCAAGGAACACCTTCACCCCGAAAGAGCCAGCATTTGGCTACCTGGAGTGCATAGCAGACATTGGAGCCAGGAGAGGATCATACAAGTAGCACTTACTAAGTAAGAATAATTCAGTCACTTTTTTCCTGATTATTCTACTCTCTGACCTGACTGAAGAGGAGCTGAAAGTGAAAGGAAGTGGCAGGAGATGGGGGAAGAGTGAAAGGGTACATCATATCCTGAACTACAGCCATGGAGATGGACAAGTATTGTATTGGATATAAAATAGAAAATTTGATTGAGATTTGTCTTTTTAATATCTGAAAATGAGTCACAATTGACTAATAAAATTGTTCATGTAACTGAAAGTTACCAGAAAGCCAAGAAATTTGCCTGAGATGTCATAAAAGGGCAGGGAAGAAAGATCCAACAGAATTTGGCTAGAACAAATGATGGAAGAAAAATGAGGTTATTTTTTATTCATATCATATTAAGGACAGTTAATACCATTTGATAAACTCAATAAGTTTTGGAGAATGCTCTGAAGGAAAAAAATAAAGGATATTGTGGAGTGTTTAGCCGGACAACCCAGTTGAATCTTGCCTAAAGAACTTGCCTAAATAAGAGAGAACTTGCCTAAAGGAATGACATCTGACCTAAAAGGGGGGGAAACAGTAGGCATGAACCTGGCAGAAGGGCAGGAAAACACATCCAGGCTGAGAGAATGTCATATGCAAAGGCCCTGAGGTGGAAGAGGATGATGCTGAGTGGAGGCCAGTGGGAAAGAGCAAAGGCAGGCATAAGCCTGCAGGGAGGATGTGCCTGGGCCAGGCGGGGCTCCGTTGGCCACGGGAGGTTCTGGTCCTTATCCTGGGGTCAGTAGGTTCCTCAGAAGGGCTGTGAGTGGGATTTCATGAACCAGGCTGTTGACCAGGTAGAGGTGGTGCCTGCCTGCTGCCGCTTTCCTGGCTTTTCAAGCGGACTTCAACCAGCTGAAATGACTCAGTTTGGTTTCTAAACTGAATCTGCTTTCATTGCAGGGAAAGAGGTGGGTTCTTATGAGAAAAGGAGTTTGCATATTTAAAAAAGGCAATTCAGTGACTCATGGAATGAACAAATGTCATTGACCCCTGTGTGTGCCAGGCACTGTGCTGGGCCCTGAACATACAGCTTTGAAAGCGAAGACAGGATCTCAACTCACAGTTCTTACACTGCACTGGGAATTTCACACTGTTAGAGAAGAAGGGATCTCAGAGGTTATCTGCTTGAGTTTCCTGTTTCACAGATAAAAAGCCAGATTCAGTAAGAAGTGACTTGCCCAAATAACCTATTTATGCTAAACCAGAACAGGAACTCAGGTCCCTGCAGGGTGGCCAAAAGAGTCTTTGCTCTACAGCCTTCACTGATACCTGGTTTCTACTTCACATGTAGAAGACAATCCAGTGTTTTAATCTACATAAATATCCATCCTTGTGGATAAATGTGAATTAACAATATAGCATTATCCCAGATCATAATACTTTACCTTGCCCAAAATATCACTTCTCATATTTTAAAACGTAAAAAACTTAAAAACTTGTAGAAAGTTGGCCAGACGTGGTGGCTCATAACTGTAATTCCAGCATTTTGGGGGGCTATGGTGGGAAGATCGCTTGAGACCAGCCTGGGCAATATGGCAAAACCCCATCTCTACAAAAATAAATAAATAAATAAAAAAGAAATAAAAAGCCAGCCATTGCTGGAGTGCATGTATAGGCACATCTACTCAGAAGGCTGAGGTGGGAGGATGGCTTGAGCCCGGGATGCTGAAGCTGCAGTGAGCCATGTTTGCACCACTGCACTCCAGCCTAGGTGACAAAGCAAGACCCTTTCTAAAAAAAAAAAATTATCGAAAGTTTTAAACATATTAAAAAACAGAGATCAAGTAGATAATGAATTTCCATGTACCCACTGAGCTATTTGGAAATTTAGCATTGAATGGACAGGAAATAATATTAGATGAAATAATATTAGGTTAGGGTAGATATTAGATGAGAATGCATTTTCCCTGATCCTTTGGTCTTCAGGAGGAAGGATTTTCCAAGTAAGCTCTTTTCCTTCCTCACCTCTTGATTTATTCTGCCCTGGGGAAAGTAGGATGAATTATCAGATAGGCAAATATGAAAAGAATAACTAGGCATGTTCAGGTCAATGAACTGGAGCTAAAAAATCTGCCAGATCCCAAGGAATCTGGATTAAGAAGCTCCTTTGCTGTCATATCTGTGCAATATCCTTTTTTTTTTTTAAAAAAAAACAGGTTTATTAGATTATAATTATTAAAATGTAAAATTTACCCTTTTGGTATTAATAGTTTCGTGATTTTTGGCCAATGTATGCAATTGTATAACCACCACTGAAAAAGAGATACAGAGCATTTCCATTCCCTCCAGAATGTTCCCTTATGTCCCTTTGTAGTCAGTCTCCTCCACCCCAGCTGCCTGCAACCTCTGATCATATATCTGTCCTGTAATTTTGCCTTTTCCAGAGTGTCATATAAATAGAATCTTACAATATGTGGGTTTTTGAGGCTCTGTTCTTTCACTTAACATAATGTTTTTGAGAGTCATTCATGTTGCATGTTTCTTTCATCGCTGAATAGTATTCCATTGTATGGTTGTACCACAAATTTTAAATATCTATATCTATATATTTATTAACCATCTACTATGTGCTACCTACAGTGAGTCCTGACCACTTAGTGAAGTAGGTATTATTATCTCCTTATTACAGATGTGGAAACTGAAGTTTCTAAATGAGAGAACTGGCCCAAGGTCACACAGCTACTGAGTGATAGATTTGGCATTCAAATCCAGATTTGTCTGACCTTCAAACCAAGCTCTTGGTTTAGGATGAGGAGAGTGATAGTACTTGGCTCCTTGGATTGTTATAAAAATTAATTGAAATAATCCCCAGAAAATGAGTCCCTGTTGCCTAGCACTTCGTGGGTGCTCCGTAAATATGAAGTGGGTGAACAGTGCTGACATAGCTGCCGCTGCTCTTACCATTGACGTTTGGCTACTGTTCTTTGGTAAGTGCCATTGACTATCCTGGGTTCTCTATGCTCCTCTTGTTTGCACCTGAAAACCATCCGAAGGCCAGAGACCTGGAAGCAATGCCTCCACTCAATGATGCAAGCCACTCCAGCCACAGAATTTTGAGAGTGTCTTTGTGACATTATGTAGGCATAAAAATAGTGGTGATTGTAACAATATTGTGCTAATACCTTACATTTATTATTTAGTAGAAAAAGCTCTTCAAATCTCTTTTTTTTTTCAGTCATCTCGGTCTATTTGAACATTTTGGTGTTTCTAAACATTTATCCTGATAATGGGGGGCCCATGTTCTCTGCTTTGTTTATTGCTAAAAACATGTGAGGCATTTTGTGGGGAGGGTGCCTGAGGACATGAGCCAAGTTCAGGGTCCAGAGCTATATTAGACCCAACAAAGGCAAAGATTTAGCGGCAGGTGGTGCCTCTTGCATACACATTCACTTCCAGCCAAAACAATGTCCTCAGCAGACTCCATCACATTGGAGAGAGAGCTGGGAAATCCAACAATGACTCATAGTTTGCTGGGGAGGAAAGCTGAGCACCGAGGTTTGGTAAAAAAAAAAAAAAAAAAAAAAAAAAGACAAAGCAGTGGAATGTTACCCTAGAGTCTAAACTAGCAGAAATCTTCATGTCTTCTCCCTTCCCACTGACATTTCTTTGTGGAGTAAGACTGCTGACTTTGAAGGACAAAGTCATCATTGTCCAGCCATGTGACCTTGGGCAAATTGCCTTGGGCAAAAGACTCTGAGGATTACCCCTCTGAAACCTTAGTGTTCTCTTCTATAAATTGAAATTTTAAAAATGTCCAAATGAAGTAAGGTTGTTATAAAGTTTGATGAAGTAATGCATCTTGTTGACTGACACATTTGTGCTACTCAAACTCAAAAAACGTTGATTTCTGTTGGTGTAGGGAGGAGCAGATTTAAGTTAGAGGCATTCCTTTTTCTTTCAATAGTGTTTAGAGTTTACGTTCTTGTTGGGACTAGGAAATGCATGTCTTTGGATGCACTTTAGATCTGTGTTTTCAGGATAATCTCATCTACGTGATCAGAAACACTCTCCTTAGGGACCGAACTTCTAAGCAATTTCTTGAAAACTGAAGGATGACTATAAGGTGTCTGAGAAAATAAGTGCCAGGATGGAATAAGTAGTTTTTTCATGGAGAGCTAATGGTTTCAGTGAAAGCCTGGCATTGAGAGAGAACAAGGCACCTTGGAGAGTGAGAAAGCTGGGGAGGCTGGAGAAGAGTGAGGAGGAAGAAGGATGGGGGGTGGAGCCCGTTGTGGAGGCTGTGGATATTGAGGCTAAAGCTTTCTTGGGGAACTTAGACTTTATCTTCAGGGCATTAAGAAGCCAGTGAAGAGTTTGCCAGTGATGAGAATCGTATATGACTCCTATTAATAGATAGATTTCTTGGACTGCTATCTGGAGAAAGGATGGGAGGCAGCAAAAATGAAGCACACTTGGGCAAAGATAGGTAAGAAAACCACCCCACCACTGGCAAGGATTCTAATATAGTAGGATTCTAGAAGATTAGGCACAGATTTGGTTTGTTTGGTTTTTGTTTGGCCATGTGTGTGTATGTTTGTGTGTGTGCATATATGTATGTGATTTCCTTCTAATATTTTTCCTATTCATAGTATATACACTTTTTGATCAAAATACATATGCTATTTTTTAACCTCATATATTGTCTATACTTGTCCTATGGAACTATTTGTATTTTATTTTAAATATACGCTCACAAAATATCAGGAGGAAAAGGTAGGAAAACAAGAGTAAATAATTATTTATTTAGTTCTATTTCTCAGAGCTATACCACTGTTACCACTTTAGTTTCTTTCTTTCTGTTATTTTTGTTCTCTCTGTGTATGCATAGGTCTTCTGTTCAAAGATCTGTAATAGTACCTATACACTGTTGCTGTGTGCTTTTTTTTTAACCTAATATTATATCATAAGTGTTTTTCCCCTGTTATGTTTTGGAGCCATTAATGGCCAAACAATATCCATCAAGTAGTTGTACAATAATTTATTTAACCCCCTTCTCTCCTATTAGGGGACAATTAAGCTGTTTCTATTTTTTCCTAGTATAAATGAGATTACATTGAAAGTTTTGTGCATAAGCCTTTATCCCTATTTAGGATTATTTCCTTAGGATAGATTCCCAGAAATGGAATTATTGGATCAAAAGGTCTGTATGTTTTATGTCTTTTTTGGTACATGCTGCCAAACTGCTTTCCAAAAGGTTGTGTGAATTTACACTGCCCTGTCCCTGTATAAAAACAAAATCCTGGGGAATGTAAGTTCCCCCACAGCCAGGCACCTTTTGTCCCTGGAACACAGACAGAGCCACAGAATCTCAGATTTGGAAGTAACTTTAAAGGTTAGTGAAGCTAACCTCTGCTGTGAAGAGAACGTCAAAGCTTGTTCCACAATGGTATTGGCATTTGTGCCATTTTTGTGTTGGGTGGCATCTCTGTCATTTTGCATAAATGCCCCCAATTCCCTACACAGTCTCAGCCAGGGGCTCTGGGCAGACTCTGTGCTGAGGGCTCTGCATACACCAACTCAGTCTTTCTACAACCACAGGAGAAGGTTACTGTTATTATTCTTTGCATTCTTCAGATGGAAAAACAGGCAGAAGAGGTAAATAACTTGCCTGAGGCCATGTGGTCTTAGGACACTTAACTACTGTATTTTACTACCTCTTTTTAGTAAATACCTATATAACTAAAGAGAAATAAGCACTACAAAGGAGAAGAGGGGTTGGTGAAAGAGATTAAAAAGAGTGCCTACTGTGGTTTGGGAGATCAGCGAAAGTCACTCTAAGGATGAGATACCTGGGGATACCTGAGGATGACTTAGCCAGGTGAAGATGGGATAAAAGCCTCACAGGGAGGGAGAACAGTATGTGAGAGGGCCCTGGGGCAGGAGAGGACTTCGGGAATTATAGTAACTGAAAGGACAATGGGTTGGAACTTATAAGACAAAATGGCCTGTAAGAAAGGAGGTCAGAAAAATAGTAGGGGTCAAGTCATTTCAGGGCCTGAAGAGGTTGGCTTTTATCTTAACAGCAATGGGGTTCCATGAGAGGGTTAGAGGAGAACATGATCTTTGTTGTGCATAAAACAATGATGGAGAAGGTATTAGAGAGGGCTGGGGAGGGGAGGTGGGAGCAAGTTGGGAGGCTGATGCAGCTGAGTGGGCAAAGATGATCATGGCTGATCACTGTGGCTACAAAGGATAACGAGAGAAGTGGAGAGATTTTCAACAAACTTTTGTTTAAGAGCTGATGGGTAAGATGTAGCCTCTTACAGGAAGCCTTTTGGGCACTTGTCCATGCGGGCTTATCCTGATGAACCTTCTCTCTGGTCCCATGGTAATCCCCAGTGTTGGAGATGGGGCCTGGTAGGAGGTGTTTGGGTCACGGGGATGGATCCTTCATGAATGGCTTAATGTTGTCCTCGCAATAATGACTGAGTTCTTGAGAGATCTGGTTGTTTAAAAGTATGTGGCACCTCTTCCCTTCTCTCTCCCACTCGATCCATGTGGCCCATTTCCTCCTTTGCTTCCTGAGGCTCTCACCAGAAGCAGATGCCAGCACCATGCTTTTTGTACAGCTTGCAGAACTGTGAGCCAATTAAACCTCTTTTCTTTCTTTCTTTTTTTGAGACGGGGCCTTTCTTGATCATGGCTTACTGCAGCCTTCAACTCTTGGGCTAAAGCCATCCTCCTACCTCAGCCTCTCAAGTATCTGCAATCACAGGTGTGTGCCACCATATTTTTAGAGACAGGTTCTCACTATGCTGCTCAGACTGTTCTCGAACTCTTGGACTCAAGTGATCCTCTTGCCTTGGCCTTCCAAAGGCATGGAATTACAGGCATGAGCCACTGTGCCTGGTCTCAACCTCTTTTCTGTATAAATTACACAGCCTCAGGATCTCTTTATAGCAATGCAAGAATAGACTAACATAGTCACATGTTTCATGAGTCCTTTTATATTAAATGTTCAGAATAGATAAATCCATAGAGACAGAAAGCAGATTGATAGTTTTCAAGGGCTCAGGGGAGTGAGAAATGGGGAATAGCTGCTTAGTAGTATGGGGTTCTCTGCTGAAGTGATGAAAATGTTTTGGAACTTGATATAGTTGGTGGCTGCACAAGATTGTTAACGTTCTAAATGCTGCTGAATTGAACATTTTAAGGTGGTTCATTCTACATTATGAGAGTTTCATTTCAATAAAAAAATTTAAAAAGAATACATGGGAATGAAATGCACTAGTTTCAGGTCCTCATTTGTTAACTGAAGGACAGAGAAAGAATAAAAGGTGGGTATTTAGCTAAATTTATAATTTTTAAAATTTCTTTATAACATAAAAGATCTGGAGGAAAAGAAAAACTATCACTACTTGGGCTACCCCTGAAAAATCTTTTGTATAGGGAAATGCAGCTAAGACTAGAGAGAATGCAATAGACAAGCAAGAAGGTAGTGTTGGCTGTTGGCTGCACTTCAGCTGATTTTTCTTTCAAATGAAGCCTCTGACTTTTAACATAAGAGGAAGGACTTCAAGGTCATGAGACTCAATTTGGTGTGCTGCGGCCACAGTTCCTATGTTAAAATCAATGCAATAATGCAGTGCTAACCTGAGATCTAACAAACTGCAGAAATTGGCTTCTTACAATTAGTCTGTCTTTCCTCAGATGGAAAAGGGGTTGTCTGAGACATCAGAGCACTTCAGGGTCAAGGACTGAGTCCCTACAATCAAGGCAGGGTCGAGTATCATGGAGACAGCTGGTGCCTCTAGTGAGTGGTTGCCCAGGTTACAGGTAAGGGGAGCTAAGGAACCTACCCTACTGAGAGGCCCCTGTATCCTGCCTGGTCCAGGCACTGTGCACGTGTCAGCATGGTCAGTGTTCAGGATCACCTCTAAGTGGGGGTTGGTTTGCCTGCACTTTGTAGTGGAGGAAATGGAATCTCAAATGAGGAACATGCCTAAGGTAACAGAGGGAGTTGAACTGAGCTGGTATTCCAACCCTGTCTGCCCAGTGCCAGAGCCTATGTTCATGGTAGTGCCTCTAGTTCTAAAACAGAGCCTGGCATGTAGAAAGTGCTGGATATATATTTGTTCAATAAATTAATGAATAATAGCAAATGAAATAATTTCTAATCGCTTATTAGTTTGGTAAAGATGCAAAAAATTAAAACCAGTTAAAGAGCAGGCACATTTATAGATTGTTCATGCAAATATAAAGTGGTATAAACTTTTAGGAGTGCAAAATTTATATTGGCAAATATATACATAGAGTCTGAAAATTGTGCAAACCCTTTTTCCCCAACACTTTCACCCTTAGGATGTAATTTGAAGACAACAATTTTTAAAAAGTACTCAAAGCTCTATGTACAACACTGTTAATCACAGTGTAACATTTTTTGATGTTATAAATGATTTGTTCTATAATTAAAGATTAGTTAAATCAATGCACATCAACAAAAGGACTGTTTTGCAGTTCTTAAAAATCTGTGTACTAAAAGAACATTTAATGACAAAGGCAAATATTTTTTAACATATTGCTTAGGGGAAAAAGGAGGCTACCAAATAGTGTCTCTGGTTTGTAACATTTATTCCAGTTTAAAAATAATATATACAGGCCAGGTGCTCAAGCCTGCGTTCCCAGCAATTTGGGAGGCCGGAGTGGGAGGATCGCTTGAGCTCAGGAGTTTGAGACCAGCCTGGGCAACATAGTGAGAACCCATCTCTAATATATATATATGCATCAAATAAAAAAAATGAGAAGGCCCAATACCAAAATATTAATGTAGCCATATTGCTATACAGAGAGGTTATGGGTGATTTGTATTTTCTAATTTTATTTCTATTGTATTTTCCAACTATTTTTCAATGGGAAATAAGCATATTCCTTTGGTCTTAGAAACAAGTCAATAAATGCTACATAAAAACAAAACAAACTTGCTCTACTCATCTAATGAACAATATCTTGTGTGGATGAAAATAAATGTCCTTTTTCTTAAAGAAATAAATAATTGATAATGTAAAAGAGTGTCTTTGAATATTTCTCTTAGTGTATTTTCTATTTCTCCTCCTCCTCTTTTGTTTCTTATCTTTTTGGTTCCTCAATGTACAACTCTAGCTCCTTCTCTTCCTGGTGCCAACCTTAAACACCTGGTTAATGATCTGAATTCTCTCCTTCTGTGCTTTCTCATTGAGGAGTTTGAAAGCAAAGAGTCTTGGATTTTAGACATTTGGGAATGGCCAAGATTTTGGACTTGTTTTGTGAAAAGATGTATTTGTTCAGTTGAGCAAGTGTGAAGCAAATGCTTTCAGCATGTCTATTAATCTTAGCGGTCTGAGTGATGTAAGGGTATGCACACTCATGTTTTATGATGTTTGGTTTCATAAAAATATGTTTGGTTTCAAGGCATTGGCCTCTATTCTCTGTTGACTAAGAACAAATTTGGAGTAAGGAAGGCATCTTGAATTTTATCCCAAACCTAGTTTGTTTTTTAATCATCAACTGGAACTCTATGATGGCTATGACTAACACATTTTGTGAGTTCATGAAAACATTTACTTTAATAGAAAAAAAAATAGAACAACTCTAGAATCAGAGTGACTGATGCTATGTTTTGCCAAAGGATTCTTGCTGGAAGGTTCTACTGAGAGTTTTGAGGGCTGTTTCTGCTTATCACACTGAGGAGAAATGGAGAGATTCTAAATTTAGGTCACAGATTCTAAATAGAAAAGGAAGCAAAACAAATGGATATTCTAGTCAGGTTGGGGAACTGAAGCCTGATTTATAACCACCGAGATGCAGGCAGAACTCTCTTTTTGTCACACCAGAGTTAATAATGTGTTGAATGGAAGAAAATGTGTTTGTACACCCAAAGCCCTATTAGTGTGTTCTTTAGCTTTAATCAAGCTGCAGAACTATGAGATGTCATTGGGCAATGCTTAGGTTATAGTGTGTGTAAAAGTCCTGACAGAAAATGTATGCATATGATTTTGTAAGGAGAAAAATAAAAAGAAAGAAACCCTCTACATTAAAAAAGACCAGAAAGAAATATCATGAAATGTTACTTGTTTTATGTTATGATCACAGATTTGTTTGTTGTTCTCTCCCTTTCTGTATTTTCTGAAATTCTTAATGATCATGAATTTTTAAAATAATAAATAGTTTATTTATTCATTCAGCACATAGCTTCCAATCATTAAGTTTGAGCTTCAAGGATGATTAAACTATTTATCTGCCCTGAAGAAGCATACAGAACTCTAGGAGAGACAGAAATCGACACAAAGTGAATAGCTGCCATGAGTGAGCAACGCTTGAAGTCTAAGTGTGAATCAAAAAGATAGTGCCCATTATACCTGTGTGCAGAGTCAAAATTTAAAAACAATTAAATACACATTGTGATGACAATGTTCCATATACATGAAAGAAAAAATATTGTCTCTTTGACTCTAGGTTGCTCTCTCCAGTTACATTTGTGTTTGAGAGGATTGGAACTAAAAACTGAGATGACCCTCTTTGTAGGGACTGAGTAAGGATCACGCGGTATTGTGGTTGTCAATTTGAGAAATGCAATCAGTCAGTCTCTCTGAATCCTTGTCTCCATCCACAGAGGCTGTAACTTTGCTGATGCATTTTTGAATGCTATTGTATTTGCTGTTACCTTGCTTCTGTGGCTCATGTGTTTTAGAAAGTTAATCTTCCTTTTTAATTTTAACTACAACTGAAGCATATTCCTTTTAGCAAAAAGTACAGCAGTAAAGAGCTCAACAAATTGGTTAGAAATCAGTTTTTAAAGAGGGAATATGAGCTCTAGATTGGGTCTCACAGGGTTTTCCAAAGAGATTGTGCATTAACTTGGACTCATTGCTGTTTATTTTGGCTGTTAAGAAATCTTTTTGGAGAGTTTGCCAATTTTTAGCATCTCATCCATGTTGCAAGTGGTTGGGTTTATTCCCCTTGATTATCTCCGGGTCAAAGGAGTGTTATCCATTTCTTACACAGACATTTATTTAGTGCCTACTAGGTGCCTGGCCTCTACTCAGAGCTAGTGCAATAGCAGTCAGCAACAGACAAGGTCCTTACCTTCTGAAGAGATGACAATAAAAACATAGATAAGTAACCACGGAAATAGGTGGTAGAAGCACATGATGTGAACACAGAGGATGGCTATGGAGGTTGTGTGCAGGAGACTGCCTCTGTAACTATCAATCCCCGATGCTTGATGTCTTTAAAATATGGTGTTCATTTTGATCAAATTTGGTGTTGGTTGTCTTGCTACAGTGGACAGTAACTGGGCTTTGAAGTCAGAGCCACCTGGGTGGTGCAACTCCCAGGAGAATTCTATAACGGATCTGAACCTCAGTTTTCTCATCTCTGTTTTGCAGACAAGACTGCACACTGCCAGTGCTGGTGTGACAGTGAAATGGGTTAGGTGAACAGTCTGTGGAATGTATTAGGGGCTCAAAAACTGAGAGGGATTGATTCATGTTCTTTTTATGTGATCTCTGTCTCCTATTGCTCACTCGTTGAGATTGCTGGAATTCTAACAGTTTTGCCTTCTGTAAAAATCTCCAGAAAAGTAGTTACGCAGATGCACTTGTGTCTTTTCAAGTTGTCTTTTAGTGTAATTTACTTGCCAGGTGTGGTGAGCTGCACAGTAGCCTCCCAGAGATGTCTAGTTCTCATCCCAAGCACCTGTGAGTGTGTTTACCATACGTGGTGAGACGGGCTTTGCGGATGTGATTAAATGAAGAGTCTTGAGGTGGGCTGGTTATCCTGGATCATCTAAGTGGGCCCTGTGCTGTAATCACAACAGTCCTTTTAAGAGGGAGGCAGAAGTTTAGAATTATAGAGAGAAGGTGATGTGTGGATGGAAGGAGAGGGAAACAATGAGAGAAGATGCTACACTGATGGCTTTGAAGATGGAGGAAGAAGCCCTGTGCCAGAAAATGTGGGAAGCCTAGAACAGTTCTCCCTGAACATTTTGGCACCAGGGACTGGTTTCATGGAAGACGATTTTCCCACAGACTGGTGGGGGTGGGAGTGGGAGATGGTTTAGGATGATTCAAGTGCATTACATTTATTGTGCACTTTGTTTCTATTATTATTATACTGTAATGTATAGTGAAATAATTATACAACTCATGATAAGGTAGAATCAGTGGGAGCCCTGAACTTATTTTCCTGCAACTAGACCATCCCCTCTGGGGTGATCAGAGCCAGGATAGATCATCGGGCATTAGATGCTCATAAGGAGTGTGCAACCTAGATCCCTCGCATACACAGTTCACAATGGGGTTTGCACTCCTGTGAGAATATAATGTCGTTGCTGATCTGACAGGTGGTGAAGCTCAGGTGGTAATGTGAGCGATGGGGAGCAGCTGTAAATACAGATGAAGCTTCACTGACTCGCCTGCCACTCACCTCCTGCTGTGCTACCCCGTTCCTAATGGGCCTTGCACCAGTACCGGTGCGTGGCTCAGGGACTGGGGACTCCTGCTCTAGAAGATAGAAAAGGCAAGGAAACAGCTTTTCCCCCAGAGCATCCAAGAGGAATGTAGCCCTGGAAGCCCATCTGAGACTTCTGACTTTCAGAACCATAAGACGGTAACTGCTCCACCAGGTTTGTGATAATTTGTTATAGCAGTTATAGAAAATTAATATACCAGGGGAAGCCAGGAGACCCTGCCAGGGCTATAGGCAACAAAAAGAATAGGGGTGTCTGGGTTGGTTTAGACAGTGATTTCTGAAGCCAGCATACCTGGGTTTGAAGCCCAGCTCCACCTCCTACTAACCACTTTCACATTGGGTGGGCAGAGCACATTGAGACCCTGGGCTGTCAGACTCCATAGCTCACTGTCTCCTATAGGAATGCAGGCTGACTAGGCTGCCAGAGACCCTCCTGGTGATTCTGCACAAGGGTGTGTTTTAAAGAGATCCAACAGCATCTCTCTAGGTTCATAGTTTCTGATCATGGCTGTGCATGTGCACAGTGGTTTTTTTTAAATATTTCATAATGAAAAGCATGAATAGTGAAAATAAGTCTTCCTTGCACATTCATCTTTCATCTCGTTTGTCTTTCCTGTGAAAATCATTGTCATCTTCAGAAAATGATGTTCTCTTTATGCCTCAGTGTGCCTTCCAGAAAATGGGACAAAAGTTAGTATATGTTTAGGATATTTAAGAACACTGGCACATTGTAAGTGCTCAATAAATGTAAATGGTTATTAATATAATAAGTTCTTATTGGAATGAATTTGCTGACTCCTTGGAATAATGGAAGTTAGTATGCACGTACATTTCCACAGTGAGAGTCTCTTTCAGTAGGGGGCCAGTGGCAGTTTCTTTTCCTTCCTGTTCGCGTGTGAAACAGGAAATGCAATTTGGATGACAGGCACTGCTGCTTTTCAAAACTCTGTTTTGTTTCTGGGTTGTAACTCGAAATTGATGTTGATATTGTAGCAGCCAAATAAAGTGGTGCCCTTTGACCTTGTTGCAATTCTGTATGTCTCTGGTAGATTACAGGCTGCCTTCGTGCTGCTTTGCAAAAGATTTATTCCCCTAATAGTTCTGAAAACCAGAGAGAAAGCATATTCACGTGAAATCCTGGTGATTTTTCTAAGTTCATCTAGTTAGTTTAATACCATAATCTAATGTAATTTCATATCTCTAAAACTGAAGGCTAGCCAATTGTGTGAATCTAGCCTAAGAAATAATTATGAATTCAGTAAAAATGTTCACATACAAAGATGTTTATTGCAGCACTGTGAAAACCAGAAAAAATTGGAATAAACCAAAATGTCATGTAATAGTAGAGTTGTTAAATATATTGTGGGTTAGTCACTCAGTGGAATATTATGCAGTTAGTTGAAAAGGTAGTTATAATGCCTTTTCCATCATAAGGAAAATATTCACAATATACTGTTAAGAGAAACATTGAGAGTCAAAATTGTGTTCAATATGATTATAATGCTTGTAATGATAAAGCTCACACGTTAACAGCCTGGCAGAAAATATACCAAAATGCTGGTATCCATTGTGAAAGTGGTGGAATTATGAACTGTTTTTTTCCTACTTTCTATTTCCCATATATTTAGTAACATAATTATTTACATCTCTAAGAAAAAAAATTAAATGCAAACATAAAGCAATAAGCCAAAGCTCCAAAATAGTGTGGAAGATGTCTAAGAAAATTATGACTGCACACATTTATAATTCTAAATTAAAATGCCTCAGGAGTTCTAGTTTCCTGGATTAGTGCTAATGGCAGGAAGGCTGGGGTGAGAAATTCTGGCCATTAGCACTTCATGGGGTATGTAGAAACAACATGTTTTAGCACATACACTTTCTGGCTTTAAGTCAACTGACTTGGTTTTATGAGACAAAGAAGAGTTTTGCTTTCCCAGATAATTCAATTGTGATCATTTCAATAACCTTCATTCCAGCACAAAGACAATGGAGAAAAAAAGAGTCATCATATTTATGATTTACTGAGGGTTCCCTATGTGCCAAACTGTGTGTGGAAAGCTTTGAATGTATTGTTCTATTTCAGCCTAACAACTCTGGTAAGTGGGTCCTATTATACAGATTTCATAGATGAGATGCTCACTAAAGTGAGCACACCAAGCCCAGGGTGTCTCATTGGGTGGGCAGAGCACGTTCAGACCCTGGGCCGTCGGACTCCACAGTTCACTGTCTCCTCCAGGAGCTCAGCCTGACTAGACTGCCCGAGACCCTCCCGGTGATTTCTGCACAATGCTCTGTTTTTAAGAGATCCAACAGCATCTCACTAGATTCATAGGTTCTGACCATGGCTGTGCATGTACACAATGGTTTTTAAAAATTTCATAATGAAAAGCATGAATAGTGAAAATAAGTCTTTCTTCCACATTCATCTTTCATCCCCAGTTTGTCTTTCCTGAGAAAACCATTGTAAATAAGGAGCACTAAATAAATACAGATAGATACAGAGGCCCATTCGCAAGCTGCAATCACTTAGAGTCTTGGAGGCCTTGAAAATCTCGATTTTTAACAAGCTTCCCAGATAATTTGGATGAAGGGCCTGAGGCTGAGGACCATCACTACCATGATACAGTGATGTCCAGTTGAATAAAAATAATAGCAATTTCACCCTTTTTATGTCAATAATATTTCAGCTGCATGCAGCCTTTTAAAAAGATAGATGTTTGATAAAGCAAGTTAATTTTTCTTGGTTTTACAAAAATCTAAAAATTTTAAAGAGTGGTTATTTTAGTTGGAGATGTTTTTGAGCAGAAGTGGAATTGAAAATTGATCTGAAAATCCCATCTGTCCTTGGGTGTCAACTGGGATACTGGAAGGAACGTTGGACTTGCTGAGACTGGGGGTCTTAGTCAGCTCAGGATGCCCTACCAAGATACTGCTATAAACTGGTGGCTTAAATAACAGACATTTATTTCCCACAGTTCTGGAGGCTGGGAATTCTAAGATCAAGGTATTGGCTGGGGTTAGGGCTTCAACACATGAATTTTGGTGGTGGGAGGTGGACACACACATTCAGTTCATAAAACAGGGAGTCCATAACACAGGGCTTCTAATCCTCTCCACCAATGAGCAGCTGAGTGCTCTTGGGAAAGTTACTCCTGTTTTCAGACTATGAGATAGTCTGATTGGACCAGTTCAGGTATATCCAAAGTGCTCTCCAGAGGAGCTTAGAGCCTTCTTTGGGGCTGAGATGGAGGGAGTGTTAACACCGCAGCTGACAGCTTTCTAAGTCAATAGTTTAGCCCCTTCCCACCCTCATCATTCCACCAAAGCAGCTTCTTCTTATCTGTACATACATACTTATCCATATATACATACATACATACATTCTTATCTGTATATATATACATATATACTTATCTGTATCTGTATATACATACATACGTTCTTTTTCTTAAGAGACAAATATTTAATGTTGTAAAAGACTTAAACAACATGATTTGCAAACTTGACCTTATTGAGTTATTTGAACACTGTATACATACATACATATATACTTATCTGTATCTATATATATACATACTTATCTGTATATACATACAAACTGTTTTTTTTTTTTTTTGAGACAGAGTCTTACTCACTCTGTTGCCCAGGCTGGAATGCAGTGACGCAATTACGGCTCACTGCAACCTCCACCCCTGGGTTCAAGCGATTCTTCTGCCTCAGCCTCCCGAGTAGCTGGGACTACAGGCGTGTGCCACCATGCTTGGCTAATTTTGTTTTTTGTAATTTTAGTAGAGATGGGATTTCACCATATTGGCCAGGCTGCTCTCGAACTCCTGACCTCATGATCCGCCTGCCTCGGCCTCCCAAAGTGCTGGGATTACAGGCGTGAGCCACCAAGCCTGGCCTACTTTCTTATCTGTATATACGTACATATATACATTCTTTGTTTTGTTTTGTTTTGTTTTTGAGACAGAGTTTCGCTCTTGTCACCCAGGCTGGAGCGACCTCTGCCTTCTGGGCTCACTGCAACCTCCACCTTCTGGGTTCAAGCGATTCTCTTGCCTTAGCCTCCTGAATAGCTGGGATTACAGGTACCCACCACCACACCCGGCTAACATGTATATATATAACATGAAGGAGCTGCTCTTCTGGAATGACTGTATAAAATATTAGTTAAGTCCAGGCTGTGCAGATTCCACCAGTTTTTGTTTGTTTGCTTTTTGTTTTTTTTTACTAATGCTCTTTGTCTTTCCCAGGATCCAATTCAGTAGACCACATTGCATTTTGTGACTTATTTGATTTCACCACTGATTAAGATTTTAGCCAAAGCAATGGTTCTAGAACGACAGTGAAAGGAAATGTGTGATATCCACTGGATGAGCCTCTGGCCAGGTGTCCTCCACTTGATTAGGCTCGCGGCTAACATCAGTGCCAGTAAACAAGCCAGGTCTTTGGAGTTAGGCAGAGCTGGTCTAAATTTTACTCTCTGGAGGATATTAGACAAGTCTCTGAGCCTCCCTGAATTTCAGGATTCTCATCTCTAAAATGAGAGAATAATAACTACTTTGGAAGTTCTGTGGATGAAGTGAATTTGGCACAGAATACAACTTTAAATGGCATTTTTGGTATGGTGGCTATTTCCTAGGTCCATAGGGTGCTATTGACCTCAAGTTAGGGGCTGTCTGGGCTGTACCACCAATGGGGCTGTACCATTGGTGTTACCCGCCTGACACTCTTTTTCCATGCCCAGCAGAGACTCTTAAACATTTACATGTGCTTGAAAATAATTAAGAGCCGCTTGGTCTCCTGCTCCAAGGAATGACACTCTGATATCTAGTGTTTTAATCATACTGTTGAGATGGGATTTAAAACATGCACTTGAATCAGTTGTTCCAAAATGGGAAAATATTACACAATTAATACATGTTAATCATAGAAAAATTAGAGTGGATGAATAAACAAAAGGAAGAAAATAGAAATCAGCTGTAATCAGACCACCCAGCAATAACCCTGTTATCATTTTGGGATCTGCATCTGGAAAGATACATATTCTTTCCCTGTCTCTTTCCCCCTTTAAAGATTTAATAAAATTGAACTATGCATTTCATTTTGTGTATCCTATTATCTCTTACTATATATGATCAATTTTTAAATAGTAAAATATAATTCTACAGAGTAATTTTTAAATTATAGTATATGGATATGTTAAAATTGTCTTCACTAATTCCCTATTGTTGGATGGTATGGTTGTTTTTAATTTTTGTTTTTGCCAGTAACATTGTAATAGGCATCCCTCTAGTGAACTCTTCGTGCATCATTTTCCAATTAGGAAGTTTGAAGCTGGCAGCATACTCAGCCCCCACCCTGTTTTCCTCTTACTTCCCTTTACAGAGTCCCTTGTGTTGTTTGTGTATGCATGTCTTCCTAGATGGACCATAAACTCCTTTAAGAGCAGTGAGCACACATAGTTCATCTTCATTTTTCCTCTCTAATACGTAGCACTATGGGGTGTCCTCAGTGTGCTTCTACCCTTAGCCTGTTATCCCAAATTTGCATCCCCATTACTGGTTCTGCTTGGATATTTGATGTCTGGCTTCTTAGCTCTGGTCTATACTCTCACTCATTCAACAGAGAGCTATTAAATATGTATTAGGTGCAAAGTGTGGATCCTCGCGGGGAAACTGTGGCAAATAAGACAGAAAAATGTCCTGCCTTTAGGGATTGGTGTTGTAGAGTAGAAGGCAGACATCAAGCCAGCAAGCAAATGCAGTGATTATTCAAACAGCGTAAGTGCTGCAAAGACCAGAAAGCAGTTAAGAGAATGGTAAATCTTGGAGAAGGGGTGGGTAGCTAGTTTAGGTTTAAGGAGTGGGTCAGAAGTTTCTTTGAGGAGGCAGCCTTTGAGTAGAGATCTAAATGATGCAAAGTTGTGACCAGTGAGTCTGGGGGGACAAGCTCTTCCTACAGAGACTAACAGCTGAAAGGCACTGCAGCAGGGCAATCGCCACAGGAAGGAGAGTGAGATGGCAGAGGACAGAGCAAGCGGGGGTATCAGAGGTGAAGCCAGAGGGGTTGGACACAGGCTGGGTTATGCAGGGTCTTGAAAGCCCTGTGGAGGAGTTTTTTTATTTGAAGGTCAATAGGAAGGTCTTGAAGGAAGCCGGAGAGGGACATGACCTCATTTCCATTTTTAAGAGATCACTTTGCTCAAATTTGATCTTCAACTATATTATCCAGGTTATAAACACTCAGCAGGGAGAGTGATAATTCTTTAGCTGGTATTGGCTAGGAGGAAGCAACAGGGTTTTGTGAACTTAAGTTCTCTGAGCCTTTCAGGTCTCATTCTGTGGCAGATACTGTTAATAAATTGATACCCATTTCCACCTCTGCCTCTGCTACCAGAGTGCCAATTCTACTGGGTGGCAATATATGCCCACCTATATCCTCACTTCCCAGTTGCCTTTGTGGGAGGGCTTGGGAGGCATCTGACAGGAGTCTTGCTGATAAGGCATGAGCAGGCACCTTATGGGAAATTCTGAAAAGGCTTTTGCTTTCCTGATGAAAGGACACAGATCCAATCAGCACATCCCTGTGTCCTACTCTGCTTGCCTCTGACACAGATACAATGTCAAGTGCAGAGCCCGCCTGCTGTCATTCGACACAAGTGCGAGGATGAAAGACAACATGTTCAGGATGAAACAGTGGAACGAGGGAAACAGCTTCATTCCCTAATGTCTTTAATGAGCAGCTGAACCAGTGCCAGGGACCCCCTGACTTCCTGTTATAGGAAGAAATAAAATTTTTTACTAGTTTAAGCCATGGTTGTGTGTATTTTCTGTTGCATGCAACTAAAGCATTCCTAACTGATACACTTAGGATTGAGAAAAAGTGGGAACTGACTCTGTTATTAATTCCATGGAATATTATGCAAATCATTGAAGTTCTGAATATCTCAATGTACATTAAAATTGAAGCAATTACTGAACCCAACTTATGAATTGTTTGTTTTGGAATAAGGGCTCGTGATCACAGATGCTTTGGGGATGTGTTGTTAAATTGCCACTTAATATAAGAATGAGTTCTGTTGTGCTGTGCAGACATTCCTTACTCGGGAAGTGATTGGTCTTGCTTTCTCTCTCAGACTGTTTGGTTCCCATGCCCTTGGTCCCCATTAAGAATAAAATGACAACCCTACCCCAGTCAACCTGCTCTGACTATGCCGCTGTAAAGTCACAAATGCTTAGCCAAGATCAGAGAATATACTAAGTGATCCTAGTCATTGACTCATGCAAATACTTTTGAGTTTGACCCTTTTCCTGTTCCACAGTGAAATTACTGAGGTGGATCTTTCTGGAAGTCTCTCTGAAGTATAAGTTATAATACTAGCATAAAAAACACTTGCTGTATTCTAGATACTTTATAAGTGTTAACTCTAATCATCATTTAACCTTCACCATGATTTAAAGACTAGAGATTATTTTCCTGGTGAAAATCAGGACTGAGAAGGATTAAGTGATTTTCCTAAAGTCATAGAGCTAAGCAAGAAGAACTAGTACTCAGATATATCTGGTTCCAAAACTGCTTGTGTCTTCAGGGATCCTTAGGCCCCATGTATTGTGAGAAACTCTCTTCTAGCAAGCACTCACTGCTTCCATGAATGGCATAGAAGGAGCAGCTCATGGTTTTGGTCTTTTAAAAAATATATATAAAAACATCTATATCTATATGGATATTTATTTTAGCCAGCTTGTGATATAACAAAAAATGGGAAACAATTTAAATGTCAAGTTAAAGAAACTACTTAAATAAACTAAGGTGAATCCATTTGACTAAATGCCTAAAATAGATTCATTGTAAAGAGCTGCAAAACAATAAGTACATTATTAATTAGTACATGATATATTGTATATGCATAGGAAAGTACTCTAGGAGGATACTGAACTAAAATATATTGATAGTAGTATTTTTATGAATGTTAAAAATAGAGGACATTTTTGTTTTTAAAATTTAGGTATTTTATATCATTTCATAATACAGAAAAAAACCTGTTTGAACAAAACATTAAGAATATAACTATTTTATTGGAGTTGGGCAGTTCTTGGAGCACAGCTATATTGCAAGCAGTTTTAGTTGTTACACCATTCAGAAATCACACCATTTGTAGTGGGCTGAATAGTAGCCCCCTCAAAGACGTGTCTACCCCAAACCTGTGAATGCAAACTTAATTTGAAATAGGGTTTATGCAGATGTAATTAAGGATCTTGAGATGAGATCATCCTGGATTAGGGTGCACCCTAAATCCAATGTATCCTGAGAAAAGAAGGGGAAAAGAGACAGAAAAGAAGGTGAGGTGATGACAGAGGCAGACATGGGAATGTTGTACCTACGATCCCAGAAACCCCAAGGATTGCCTGTAGCCACCAGAAGCCAGGAGAGAGGCAGAGGATGAATGACCTTGCAGAGCCTCCAGAAGGAACAAACCCTGTCAAAGCCTTGATTTTGGATTTTTGATCTCCAGACCTGCAAGAGAATAAATTTCTGATGTAAACCACCCAGGTTGTGGTAATTTGCTAAAGCAGTCCTGGGAAACTAATACAGCATTACTAGAGTAAGAGGATGAGACAGAATGAGACCAACATTGAACATCCAAAATGAATAACACAGAGCAAAATTGATTGCTGACTCCAAGAGGGAAGGGCTGCGCTGCCTGGGCACATTCTTCTGAGCAGAGCCGACTGCTGGGCTTGCGTAGTATTTTGGGGAAGCATGGGACTCAGAGACAGGCAGATTTTCAGGCACCTAAGTAGCTGACATGATCTGTAGAGAGTGATTATTTGGGGGAGATTGTGGTGATTTTGTGAAAATGTATCTGCTTATCATAAAAATTTCAAGGAATTTTATTAAAAAAAAAAACAGAAAAAAGCAAAGCAAAACAAACTTTCACCTCTCAGAAATCATTTTGCCAACATTTGATGAACATCATTCCAGATTCTCTGAGGCATAGGTTTAGCCAGAAGCCTTGCTGGATATAATTTTACAAAAATAAGTTCATACTACGCATGCTATTTTTATAAAAAATGATTGAATGTGAGGTTACTCGAATGTATCAGAATAAAAATAAACTAGAATCCAACTGAAGGAATTGCTGAACTTCAGATATTTCTAAGGTTAGATGACAACTATGAAAAACAATTCCAGAATTTAGTGTCATTTTGCTTTTTAAAACTTTGTATGTTTTAACTTTATACAATATTTATTTATCTTCTGCCATGAAAGAGGAGGGTTTTATTTATTTCATTTTTCCCTTCCACCCCTAGCCTCCCAATTTTTTTCAGTTACATTATTATTTTTGGATTGCCTGGAATTATAACATTTATATTCTTTTCTGTCAAATAATTCCCACTGTTGCTTAGTCTTGATTCGGTTTTGTAAAAGATCTAATACTTGCTCATGTCCTTATTTGGTGGATTCTCCATTGCTGGGTGTTTAATTTTGATTCATGTCTTGCTATGCTAGATTTCATCATCAAATACTTTTCAAGAAGGGCTTTGTTAATACAGTCCTTGAATTCTTACATGTTTAGGAATGCCTGCCTGTTTCTTTTATAGTTATAGCATAGCTTGGCTGAGTGAAAAAAAAAAACTCTTGGGTCACCTTGTCCCCTTAGAACTTGGTAGAGGTTGCTCTGCTATTTTCTGGTGTTGAGGATTGTGGTGGAGACTAAAGGAACCTGCCAGGCTCCGCTTGTGATATCTGTTCTCTAAACAACACATACAAGACATTTTTCCTTGAATTTTCACAGTCCATATCTTGATGTTACCAATCTTGCTTATTTCTCCTGGGATATGGTGTGCCCTTTACATTTAGAGAAAGCTTTTTTAAACTCAAAAAGCTTTCTTGAATTGACTTTAAGTTTTTTCCTGTTCCTTTTTTTCTGTTCAAAATACCAATTTGGGTATGTCAGCCTCCCTTTTGCTTCAGTTTGTGTTGTCTTGTATGTAATCATTTTTATCACACTGTTTCTTTCTTTCTCATTTCGTGTGGTATCTGAAGGTTTCCTGTGCTTTCAATAGCATTTATCTGTTTTCTGTTGACTTTGAAGTTGACTTTCACGTCTATAATTGTTTTATTTCATTGATTTCCTGAGCTCTGCTACTTTTTAACTGGTCTTCATCTTATTTCTTTTCTGATCATTTCTATTTCGTTTTTAAACTTTCTTTTCTGAGAAACTACTATGTTGATTCATTTAAGACTGAAGAGAACTGATCTCTGTGTTCTCTGGTGGTGGATCATTTATGATGTATGTAATTTTGTATCTGCCTTCTGTTTTTGATTTTTCTACTTGTTTCCCCCCTCTTGCAATACCCATGCTGGGACCTTTGCCTGGCTTTGGTACTGGTGTTATTCAAATGTGATGAGATGCCTCCAGCTATTTGGCCAACAACAGTGCAGAGGGGGCTTGCAGCATTCAGTTAACCAGGCCCCAGTAGGTTTGTGGTTTCTGTTCTTCCTACTCAGCTGGCCTTGATGAAACATCCCCCTCAGGTTTTGGTGTCCGGGAGGCCAGTGTGGCTCAGGTTGAAGCACTTAAAGATGCAGATTGTGTTGTGGCTGCAAGGTCGCTCCTCCCCACACGCTCCTCATTCCTTTCCACCCCAGACATGGTCTCCTCATCAGAGACTATCCCTACACAACAAAAATGATATGTTTTCCCAGTTCCTCCTCATTTATTTGCCACTCCCTTCCCCCTCGCTATTGTGCAACATGGAAATAGCTCTCTAAAGGAACTATTCTGACTTCTTCTATGTGTGGTATGCAGCACTGGGGTGCGCCCGCTAGTATTTCCGGTTCTGCCCTCCTCTAAGACACTTGGCAGGATCACCCTTCCTCGTCTCTAAAATTAGGCCTGGCTAGAAGAATTGTGTGGGCAGAAAACATGAATTACCTACATGTCCCCTTTCCCCTCCATGGTGAAATCTGAAGCCTTATGCTGTGATGGGGGTATCGGGAAATGGTGATGGTGGCTGGGTCCTGAGTGCCCACAATGAACAAAGACCCTGATTGCTCCATAGTGAGCATGTAACATAAAGGCTTTTGTATTTATGCATCAGTACATAAACCTTTTTGCTGTTTGAAGCCACTGAGATTTGGGATTTGTTGGTTAGTGCTGCCTAACTTAGCCTCTTTGATTAATACAGGGCAAGAAAAGCCAATGCTTTCTATAACAAACATTAGGAAGCCTGGGAATTGAGAAGGTCGTGAGGTCTGGCTGGAAGGTGTGGATCAGAGCAGACCGTTCATCATCCAGCCAGGACACTGACCAGCTTCAATGGTCTCCTTGAATGTTGGAGGGAAAACATTGTACAATTTCCAAAGTTAGGGTTTCTTGTTGCAGACGGTTTCAGATTTCTTGTGTTCACCAGAAAACAAAACAATGGAACTTAATCCTTTTCTGTTTCTCTCCACTCCCTTTCATACAAATGTGTCTTCTTGTGCACCAAATTTAATGCTGTTGACAGCATTATTTACTGCCACTGAACATACTTGGCTGATTTATGATAGATTACACTGATCATCTATATCCCTCAAAGAGCCATGGGAGCTGCTGCCTTTAGATCTTTTTGCAATATACAGACTGTAAATGTTTTCTTTTTTCTTTTTTCAGTCGAGTTGTTTATTCTCTCAACAATTAAAATATGTGTGTACAATCCAAGACATTTTTGAAGAATAAAACCTTGCATCTCTGAATTCCTGTGGGGCCTAGCAACAATGGACGATATCTTAGTTGCAGTGTCATTTCCCTAAAATCTAGCTTGTGTGTTACAATCACATTGGTGTATCTTCCCCAGAACCGGAGAAGCCAGGCTTAAATCTCTGTCCTGGCATTCACTAATGTCATGGCCTCAGAAAAATTGGATAGACTTTCTGAACTTGTTTTCTGACCCATAAAAATGTGATAATGGCAGTAGTCTTTTTAATCCCACAGGAATATTGGGAAGAACAGATGATTTCATATATGGGAAAGGCCCTGGAACAATGCCTGGCTTCAAGTGGGCACTCAGTATATACTACTTGAAAGCACCTTCCAAATTTTGCAAGTGGCATCTCAGTTCATTCATTCACTTACTTAATACCTATATACCCAGCATGCTGTGGGACAGTTGGACTTATAGTTATACAAGACATAGGTAAGGAGGTGATAGTCAAATTAAGCTAACAGTTAAAATGAAGTGTTTTATGAAATTAGCTACATATCACAGGAGCTAATGTTTGAGGGCTTACTATGTGTTCAAACATTGGGCTAAGTCTTTAAATGGGTCATCACATTTATTCCATGCAAAAACACTACGTACATGATTATTATTATCCCCATTCTAACTGGAGGAAATCAAGGCTTAGAGATACAAAGAACCTGGCCAAGTCACAGATCATCGATTGAAATGGGTCCTGTAGTCAGTATGACTTGGGGTGCATGTTCTTAACTACTATCTGCAGAGCCTACAGAGATATTCAGAGCTGCTGGAAGTGTTACAGTAGGTGGCTCATCAGGCATTGGCAGAACAGGAGAGGGCTTCCTCCCCAACACACCCACCCACTAGGAATGTCAGGTGACCATCAACTGATGGTCAGAAAGTTAACTGTCTCTCTAAAATAATAATTGGTTGCAGTCGGCACCAGGGAAGGGCAGTTTCCCAATGGATAGAAAACACCTGAAACTGGTGATCAGCAGGTTCCTGATAAGATCTCAGGAGTTGGGAGAGTGGTCTCAAGCATGTGCATTAAGAGGCAAAATGGCAGCATTTAACTGGTACATGACCTTCCTCTAGGAATGCTAGACTGGTGGGGGAAGAACACCTCAGGTGAGCATGCATACAACTCCAGTAAACACACTGCGCATACTCACCTCCCAACCACTAACAGGCCACTGTGCATATGGACAGCCCATCCCAAGGGAAGAATCAGGGGAGAGGCAATGCGAGATCCCAGAAGCACACCAGCTTATAAAGCCCCAAGTCAAAAGGTGGAGTCATGCACTTGATTTCTCACGTTGCCTGCTTGGCCTTCTTCCAAGTATACTTTACTTCCTTTCATTCCTGCTCTAATGCTTTTTAATAAACTTTCACTCCTGCTCTAAAACTTGCCTCAGTCTCTCCTTCTGCTTTATGCCCCTCAGTTGAATTCTTTGTTCTGAGCAGGCAAGAATTGAGGTTGCTGCAGACCCTACAGATTTGCCACAGGTAACAGAAGCAGACTGCTGCCTCAGGGGAATGTTCACAAAAGGCACTTCTGTGAAAGGGATGCCTGAGCTCAGCTTTGAGATTTGAGTAGGGCTTGTCTACTCAGACAGAGGAGTCCTGAGCCTAGACCCAGGTAGTCCCAGAAGAGATATGCTGAAGTGTTCACTGTGGAACAGAAAGTCTGTGAAGGTAGATATTGGAGGACAAGGCTTGTACAGTAGCTGGGAATTCAGTCAAGATGCTTAGCTGTAAATAAAGGGACTTGGACATCAATGGGGCGGGGAGGGGGGGTGGTCAATAATGGATATTAAGCATGAGTCTGATATAATTAGCTTTGCCTTTAGTGTTTGGAAAATGGTTTCTAGCTATGATTCATTAGATCTCTTGGTAACCCCAGGTGCTTTTAAAATTTCCAGTTGGGTGTGGAAGAATAAAATTGCTGTCATCGCTATGGCCTATAAGCTCCTTTTGACCTAGGGCCATATTTCAGTCACGATTACATTGCTGGAGCCAAACACAGCAACTGACTCATGACTGGCACTGAAGAAATTGTTGGCTGAGTGAATGAAAAAAATGAATGAAAAACTAGATTAATGGTAGTAAAGTTGGGAAAAGAAGCAAGAAAGACTGAAATTGTGGCTGCGTTCCTTTGTGGGTCTGGTTTAGGAAGGACTCTACAGGAGGAGGGGAGGTGGGAGTGGTGGGCCTTAATTCCACTGGGTGCTCTTGCAGGTTCAAAATCAGTTGGGATGATTTGGGGATTCTTGGAAGTAGAACTGTGTAGTTGCCAGCATCTGCTGAGAGATTTTAATTTGATTTGTTAATGAATCTCCCTGGGTGGGGCTTTGGTAGGTGGTCTGTTGGGGATCCTATGACTAATTTAGGATCTACAGTGGAGCTGAGTGCATAGAATGTTGCTCTTTTTTATTTCTCAGAAAGCACGTTCATAAGTGAAGCCTTAAGAACTCTTGGGAATGCTCACAGCCTAGAGAGAGTTGTGGTCTTCTTGTTTTTGAGACTTTAAGTCCCTTGAAGATAAGGGCCATGACTTACTATCTTCAAGCCCAGTGTGACATGGAGCTGTAAGCTCAGGCCTGTAACCACTATCCAGGTGCCTCTAGAGATAGCCAGAGGTGTGGAGGCACACTCCTGCCTCAGATTTTATGGTCACAAAGCATATTTTAGAGGAAGGGTTGTCTGAGCTCACTCCTGAATTTGAGTAGGGGATGACCACTCAGACAGAGGAGCCCTGAGCTTAGGCCCAGGAGGTTGCAGAGCAGGCGAGTAGCTATAGAGTCCACTGTGGGAGAACAGTCTCCAAGAGGTCTTAGGGGATCAGAAACTGCTGTTGCCCTGCTCCAGGGCTCTCAATCCACCTCTGAGCTCACTTGAAGCTGCAGTGGGAAGTTTCCATCTGATATGGTTTGGCTGTGTCCCCACCCAAATCTCATCTTGGATTGTACTCCCATAATTCCCACGTGTTGTGGGAGGGACCTGGTGGAATCACGGGGGTGGTTTCCCTCATATCGTTCTCATGGTAGTGAACAAGTCTTACAAGATCTGGTGGTTTATCAGGGTTTTCTGCTTTTGCATCTTCCTCATTCTCTCTTTGCCTGCTGCCATCCATGTAAGACGGGACTTGCTCCTCCTTGCCTTCTGCCATGATTGTGAAGCTTCCCCAGGCACGTAGAACTGTATTAAAACTTTCTCTTTTGTAAATTGCCCAGTCTCAGGTATGTGTTTATTAGCAGCGTGAAAACAGACTAATATGCCATCTCACTGACAGCCGCCCCCTGAGTTGCCTGTGTCCCTTTCTCTGGAACTACAGGAAAGTTTATTCAGTGTGTGGGCTGCCAAGAAGGGCTGGTGATGGAAAGCCACCCAGGAAACCCTCAGTCAGTGAAGACACAGCCTCTCCTCTGCTGATGGGACAATTCTGAGGGGTGTTCTGAGGAACTCTCAGGGTCCTCAGAGGGACTGAGCATCAGTTGCCCACAGTGCCAACCACTCAATAACACACCTTTTTTTTTAGCTTTATTATCCTTTTTCTGTCCCTACTCCCTGCTTTATGCATATAAATAATGTGCCCCCTAAGTCTTTGTCCTAGGGTTTTTGGAAACTAAAATATGATATGCTGCTTGGTGCTCAATAAATAATTGCTGAATACATGAGATCTGCTCAGCTGCCCCCAGATCATGATTAACACTGGAAGCGCTGAGAAAAGATAGTGCACAATTGCACTACTTCGCCTGACCTCCAGATGGAGCTCTCCTGCTCTGCTAGATACATTTTATGGTCCTCTGTGTCAGTGCTGTCTGCCCCCTGCCCCTCCCATTTGAAGGCACAGCCAGAGCCTCTCAATCTCAATCATCTCCAACCTGATGGAGGTTGGCTCAGGCCCACCTTGGTGGGAATTTGGAGCAGTGAGGCCCAAGATGTGGTACAAGTGGCTGAATCTTCACATTCGGGTGCTGTCAGGCTGCAGCCCTCATCCATTGCTGGTGCCCTGGTCAAGTTGGAATGACATCCTCCCTGAGGTCCTTGTGAAGGTCTCAGCCACATCCACTTACTTGTTTGGAAGCTTTACTTGGAATTTTGCAGCTTTGCTCTGACCTGGAACTCCCACTGCTTAGAGCCCTCTTCATTGCCCCTCACTTACTAAAACTGATTTCTTTGGAGATTAGCATCTGCCCAGGTTCAAGCCCAGATTTCAGAGAAATTAGACTTTAAAGTTAAAACAGTGTCTTTGGAGTCAAAAAGACTGAGGTTTAACGTCTACTTCCACCACTGACTGGCCAGATGACCATAGGGGCAGGATACTTACCCCTCCCAGCCTAATTTTTCTCATCCGTAAAATGGTGATACTAATATTTGTTTCAAAGGGTTTGATTGTTAGAGACAATATATCTAAGGTGCCCTGTATTTTCTCAGCACAGAGTAGGTCTTACAATTTTCTGCTGTTTTTTCGGTGTCATTTGAACAATGGACCCTCCCTCGGCCCTGCCTTTCTCTATTTTCTCACTATCCCCCAGCTCCCAGCCCATCATGCCTCCTGGTAGAGAATGTCTGAGTTACGAGTCTGAGTATACTGGCCTCTTTTAACTGGGTTGTGGTTGTAACAACTTTGTTTTCTTAGAGTCTGTGTCTATTTGGCAACCATTCATCACAGGGCCAGTTGTATTAACTATCTTTTCTTGTTTTCTGTGTTCCTGATGCTCTGGCATTTGACTGGGGAGAGACTGCACCTCCCAGGCATAGCCAGTTCTTACAGAAAGCAAGGGGGCTTGCCCAAGAGCACTCTTTTTTAAAATGCAAAAACACCAATCCAGAGTCCATGCCCCCCACCATCTCTTTTATGGAATTCTTACACATGGAGCCAATAATCCCTCTTCCCTAAATCACCCCATGGCCAGGCACCACACAACTAGGGACGGTCCCTATGCTCCAAAGCCACCAGACTTATTCCAAGTAGCCAGTCCTAAGCTGTTTATCCTGCCCTGTCTTGCTTTTCCCATGGAAAACACAATGAAGGTTCTGGCCCAGGCTCTCTCTTCTCTCCCTTCTGCCCCCTGACCAGCCAGGCTCTTTCCCATGTGGCCCTGTGTGGCATGGTGTGCCCCCTCCTCTTGGGAAATATAAGTTATAAAACTTCTCTTTCAATGGCATTAGTCTGTTTGTGTTGTCACTGAATCACCTCCATAAATTAGAATCCCACAGGTACATTTTAAGACAGTCCTACTCAAGTTCTTTTGGGAAACAGTTGAGGTGTTCAAATTGTCTTTAATAATGAGAATCCCCTTGGGTGCTGATATCTATCCTAAGGCACTTGGGGATGCCTTAGGTAAAAAAGTACGAGGGCCAGGCCTTATGGTTCCAGACCTTCTGATACCCACCATCATCTCTCCTGTGATCCCTAAAATGTGAAGAGTAGAGAGTCTAGTTCCATCGGAATCCAACACGTTTGTAATTTTTGAAAATTATAAAAAATATGTTTGTCGTAAAACCAAAAATGATATAGAATTACACAAAGTAAAATGTGGGAGTCCCCACACACAGATCCCTTCCTTTGAACCCAATTCCTCAAGGATTCCCACTGTTCAAACTTTTGTGTGTGCATTCTCCCACCTTTTGAGACTCTGCACAAACATGTACACATATGAGGATGAATTTCTTTTTGAAATGGAATCCAAACATACCTATTTTCTGCAACATGCTCTTTTCACTAAACGATATGTGATGAATACCTTTCTCTGCCTAGCATTCTGCAGTATGAGCTGACTGTAAGTTATCTGGGCATTCCCCTACTGGGCACATTTTGGTTGTCTTGGATTTAGCCACTGTTTCTTGAGAGCCCACTCTCCATGTAGAAGGCTGGCAAAGCCTATACAATCTGTCCTTGGGTTTCACCCCAACTTCAGCTCCTCTTATCATCCCTTGCACCTCTGCCCCAACCACATTTACCTTACGTACTTTCCTCAAGTGTTCCAAACATGCTCCCACTTCAGGGCCTTTGCATGGGACTTTCCTTCAGCCTGGAATGTTTACACTTTAGACCTTCACAGGCTCATTCTCTCACTCACCTCCTTCAGGGTTCTGCTCAAGCATCATGTATCTGTGAGCCTTTCCCTTCCCTGCTATATGAAATAGAGCCCTCCTGCCTTGGCCCTACCCACCCCCTCTCCCCTTACTTTTCCCCTTAATGCAGTCATTATATGATGTAGGAAATGGTTACTGGTTTCTTATCTCTCTATCCTCATTAGAAAGGAAGGCTTGTGTGGGAACAGAGTTTCTGTCTGGTTCACTGCTGTGTCTCTTGTATCCAGAAAGGGCCCAGCGCATAGTAGGCCTCAACAAACATGTGAATGAGTGAGTAGCCCTGTCTTGGTGCTAGTGCTCTCATGGTGTCTAGTTGTCACAACTACCCTGTGGAAGAGGTGGGTTTGCCTTATTTTAAAGTTGAGGAAACAGGCTTAGAGAGGTGAACTCCCTTACCCCAGGTCACACAGCAAGGAAGCTACCTGGAGTGGTGATGATCAAATCCATTGGTCCTCAGAATTTCCAGGGAAGCCTGTTAAAGGCAAAGATGCCCAAGCCCTACTTCACATTTCCAGAATAAAGACCTTTGGGTGTGGGGCTCGAGAGTCTGCGTTTTAATGTGATCCCAGATGATTCTGAGAAAGGGCAGGGTTGAGAACCTTTGGCTTCTAGTGTGATTAAGCTTTCCTGGGGGCCTCCTAAGATTTAGCAGCCTGGGGCCTGTAGGTTCTTACCACAGTGGAAGAGTCCTGCAGAATGGCCTGCAGAAGAGTGTGGGACCCACGTTGTTTCCAGCTAGAGGGAAACTAGTCTGTTTTCATGCTGCTGATAAGACATACCTGAAACTGGGTAATTTATAAAGAAAAAGAGGCTTAATGGACTCACATTTCCACATGGCTAGGGAGGCCTCACAATCATGGTGGAAGGCAAAAGGCATGTCTTACATGGTGGCAGACAAGACAGAAAAGAGGGCCAAGCGAAAGAGGTTTCACCTTATAAAACCATCAGATCTCATGAGATTTATTCACTACCATAAGAACAGTATGGGGGGAACCACCCCCATGATTCAGTTATGTCCCACCAGGTCCCTTCCACAACACGTGGAAATTTTGGGAGCTACAATTCAAGATGAGATTTGCGTGGGGACACAGTCAAATTATATCAGAGTGTGTCTCCCAGACCAGCTCAGGGTCTCTGTTCCTGGGCTTTTATTGCAGTCATGATGGTGATTTCCTTGTTGGAGGATAGCAAACTCCCAGGTGGCATTCACCTGTTTTCCCGGTTACTCTCGCCTGTACATTTTCATTTCACTCAAATGTCTTTTGAAAATCCCATGTTGCCCCTTTCTATATCATAATTATTGGTGTTTTTTGCTAGGCGAGGGAGAAAGGAAATAGGCCCACAGGGAGGCAAAACAGACTCACACAGAATGCCTGGCCCAAATGCCACCCACATCACACCCTCTGCTCCTTCTGCCGGCGCCTGAGAGATGCTTGGCATCATTCCACGCAAAGAGAAGTGAAGAAGTTGGGCTGTACCAGGTCCTCCCTGGAGAGGCTGAGCTGGGGCCCAGGCAGATGCGAATGTGCCTCAGGGCTTCTTGGAATGTGGAAGGCAGGGCTAGTGTCTTTGGGTGAGGGCTGCTTCCCTGCACAGGTGCCTGTGATGGGGCTGAAGGGGCACCGGGCTTGGGGTGAGAGGTTTGGTTCACACACTAGCAGTTAACACTCCATTGTGTGTGTACCTTGGTTCTGCGAGGATGCTGTATCCACTGAGAAGGCTGTGGTGGAAAATGAATGAGGTGATTTAAGTAAGCGCCCCCAGATATATACACAGGTGTGAATCATGGATCTGATGAATGTGCAAGCCCAGTCTTCTGGCAAGAAATGGAGTCTCTTTTCTCGATATCTGGATGAATGGAGGGTTTAGGAATTCAGACAGAAGAACATTTAAATTCAGCTTGGTGTCTATGGCACATTCCTAAAATGTTCAGTTCTTTTTGTCCTGGCTAAAACATTCTCTAACAAATTCATTCTAATTAATATCCCTCAGTCCACAGCTTAAGTTAAACTTTCAGCTGGCTAACTATTGCTGAAACTAAATCCAGGCTGAGGACCTGGGCACTCAGGAATGCTTTCCCCACTCCCTTCCTCTCTCTCTCTCACTGCCTGTCTGTATTCATGAGACCCACGTTGCAATGCCAAATTGAAAGAACATGGGTTTTGGACCCGTGTTCAAATTTCCCCTTCTTAACTGCCCAAATAGTGGTGCTTCTTCCTGCTTGTTGTCCCTTTTCCTCCTTTTCCTTCTCATCACAAACTGAAGTCCCACCCCATTGATAAAGCTTTCATCATACCTTATTTGTATGCAATGTTTATTATTTATAAGCCATAATTGTATATGTTATCTCCTTTGGTTTTTAATAATACATATTGTTGCTGGGAGACACAAACACATTAATAATAAGTGTTGTTTTTACTCCCCCTTTGGAGATAGGGCACTGGGACTCGCATTAGGGCAGGATGCCCAGTGGAATTCTCAGATCTGTGCTGGTTTGCATTGGTCACTGGGGCTTGAGGGGTGATGTCCCAAAAAAGGGCACTGACTTTTGTTGTTTACCCAACACCCAATTCCCTCTTTGGAAATAGCCTCTTAATTTTCCTTTGGAGACCTTTTCTTCTCCTTCTCTCAAAACATACAGTTCAGGTGGGGTCTCCCCACCCATGCTCCAGCATCTTCAGGATATTCCGTGGCTCAAGTTAGAGTGATTAATTCATGGGAGGGCAGGTGACGTAAGTGAGTCCACTGAGACTGGACTGTAGGAGTCTACTCAACCCTGGGAGTCCAGGAGTCTTCTCTACTGGGATTGCTGAGCTACTAGGGTGTAGACCTGGAGTTGCTGGTGATACTGTCTCTCGTTACAACATACATACAACAGTCATACCACCTCAGAGACAAGCAGAACTGAGAGATGTGGAGACAGAGTTCAGACCGTATGCTTAGAGCACCTGGATTCAACACAACATGAAGTCAGAAGATCTACCCCCAGACTTTAATTATGTGCATTCAAAAGCACCCTTCCCCATTTTCTTGCTTTGAGGCATTTTGAGTTGGGTGTTCCATTGCTTTCAATTGAAAGAGTGCTAACCAATGGAGTCCCCAGATAGACTGTCTCTTTGGGAGGGTGGGAGGTGGCAGGAACTATGGCTAATTATTTTTTTTTCTGTTTTCATGAGCAAGCTGGCACTGATTAGATGCCCATAAATGCTCGTCAATTCATTAACCATGAATTCAATGGAAGATTAGAACGTTATTGGGAGTTTTGATCTATTACTTTAAAAGTTCTTGCACATTGGACTAATAATTCCTTTCCTGAGTGTTCAGGGAAGTCTGGAATAACTTTTCTTTGGGGTTCTTCCCAGCTTGCTTTATTTTCCACTGAGACCAGCTGTAATTCACATGGATTTGCACTGGAGAAAGTTGTATTTTATTTTTAGTATTGTTTGTTCAGATTCTTTACTAAGATTTCTTACCACCTAATCTTGAAGATCTGATCTTTCTGAAATGCAAGGTGGACCATCTCGCTTTTCTTCCTGTAATGTTTCATGGGCTCATTCCCTGCTCACAAAAGGAACTCCCAGCCATAGATCTGTAGGTTTTAGGAAATACACTGATTTCATGGTCAGTTTTTTGCATTAACTTGGCTAGGCTTCAGTCCCTAGTTATTCATCAAACACTCTGGGTTTTGCTGTAAAGACATTTTGTAGATGTGGTTAAATTCAATAATCTGTTGATGGTAAGTAAAGTTTTCCTAGATAATTTAGGTGCCTCAATTCAATCAGTCGAAAGGATTGAAAAGCAGAGCTGTGGCTTTCCTGTGGACCGAAGCATCAGCTCCTTCCTTAGTGTTCCAGCCTACCCTTCCTGGAGGACTCCCCTACAGATTTTAGACTTCTAGCCAGCCCCCACATCTGCATAATCCGAATCCCTGCAATATGCCTCTTAATATATATTTCCTACTCATCTGTTTCTCTGGTTGAATAGTCTTGTATACAGCGGACAAATTCCTCCCTTCCCTGAAATTATAGGCATAATGGTTGTGTAGGATTATGTGGGAGTAGAAGAGAGTCCATAATCTTCATAATATCAAAGGACCTCTCTCACATCACAGACTAATAACCCTGATTTGTGGGATTAATGAAGAAGTCTTTAACACGATGCACAGTTCTCCATAACCTGCCCTGCTGATGGTGTGAGCCTCATTTCCTGCCCCCTGACCTACTCACATTTTATAATCCAGTGTTACCAATGCACCTGTGCCTCTCAAGACAGTTTATGAAAATCTCTAGGGGATCAAGGAAGGCACCCTAGAGATTTCTGGGTGCTCCACACAAGACTTCTCATTTTGGGCTGGGTGAGGTGGCTCACACCCGTAATCCGAGCACTTTGGGAGGCCGAGGTAGGTGGATCATGTGAGGTCAGGAGTTTGAGACCAGTCTGACCAACATGGTGAAACCCTGTCTCTACTAAAAATACAAAATTAGCCGGGTGTGGTGGTGTGCACCTGTAATCCCAGCTACTTGGGAAGCTGAGGCAGGAGAATCGCTTGAACCTGGGAGACGGAGGTTGAAGTGAGACGTGATGGCACCGTTGTACTCCAGCTTGGGCAACAAGAGCAAAATTCCATCTAAAAAAATAAAAAGACTCCTCATTTTCCTACCTCCAATCATCATGCACAGGAGTGAAGAGAAGCCACAGACCTGTCATGGTTTGTGTAGACCCCAACTCACTCCTGCCTCCCACTTACAGCCTCACCAGCATGCCCTGCCTTTAGGCCACTGGGGGCTCTCATCACACCCTTCTCCCCAGTTCATGCTCCTCAAAACTCCCCTGGTCACTGTTCATCCTGTGGACTTTCATCTCCTATGGCTACTTCCTGGCTTATCTCCAACCCCTTCCTGATTTCAGAAGGCCATCCCTACTGCCCCTTAAAACTCAAGGCCGCTCATCAGCAAAGTCCTCTGTATCCTCACCATCCCTCTGAATGTCCTTTACCTTCTTGTCCTGACTGAAGCTTTGCTCTCCCCTGAGGACACTCCTCTCCTGCACCCCACCAGGTGGAGGCTGTTTTCAACCCTTCATTCCTCATTTCACTGAGCCTGGAGGTGATATGGGTGACCTCCCTGCTCCTCCTTGCTCTTTCCAGACCATCCATCCTCCAGAGGTGAATCTCATGTCCTCTGTCTACACCACTCACTAGTCCTCCTGGATGATGCCATCTACTAATTATACCACCTTCCTCATTTCTTGGAGATTTCAGCTCCTGATCCCCTGTCACTTTCTCCAACATTACTGTCATAACTCTCAGTGATTTCAGTGTCTACTTGGAAGACTCATCACATATCCTGGTCTCACAGTTCCTGAACCTTTTTTCTTCCAATGGTCTTGTCTTCCTCTCCACCACAGCCTCTTACCTACATGATCATATCATTGACCTTGTCATTACCAATAACTACAGCACCTTCACAAATTCAAATTCAAGCTCCCCACTGTCCTGCCACCATTTCTATCATTTCTGTTCATGTGTATCCCAAATCCCATGACTCCTTGACTTCACTTGCACACTGTACCTTTAATTTGTACCTTATTCATGTTCACCTCTGTCCTTACTCTGCTTAGAGTCTAATTGCTCTCTGAACACATACTTGACTCCTTGGCCCCTCTTTATATTGTAACTTATTTGGCTAATCCACCATTCTGGCTGGATGGACGGGAGGAAAACACACAACCATGTCGACTGCTCTCCATCTCAACATATGATGGTTCACCTCAAAATAGTCCTTAATTAATGTTGCATATCAATGATACTACATTCTCATATTTCTTTACATCCAACTCTCCTTTATAACCATTTCATATCTTCTTCTCTATCTTTAAACCTCTGGCACCTCTTCTCTCCTGGTTACTTTCAATGAATGGCTTTATTTCCCATTTTATTGAGAAAAGAGAAGTAATCAGAAGATATACAATCTCCCACCACTGCATAGATATGCCTTTTACATTGCATAATGCTGGTGTGTTTGGCCTTTCCTCTTCAGTAAGAATGAATGGTTAGTGCCTCCGTCCAAGGTCAACCTTGCACCTGTGCCCTGGATACCATCTTCTCTCCTCTTCTCCCTTACTTCATGACATCACTAGAGCAGTTCTCCTCTCTGTCCTGCATACATTTCCTTCTCTTTGAAGGATAATGTATATATCTGTATATCTATATATGTAATATATACAGATATAATAATCTAGTCGTGTATGTAAAATTAGATATGTAAAGTAAATTAAATATATGCAGTGATATATATTACTGTTAATAGCATAGATATTACTGTATATACTACCACTTCTCTTTTCAGACACTACCTTATTTCACTGTTCCCTTTCATCTCAAAGTCCTTGAATAAAGGATTTCTATTCACTCTCTACAATTGCATTCCTCTCATTCTTTCTGAAACCCACCCCATCAGGCTTCTGTCCCACTAGTCACTGGAATCCCCCTTGCTTCTCCCTCTTTCTTCTCTTGTCCTTCAGAAACCACTGTCTCTTGGTTTTCCTCTTGCCCCTCAGACTCCTCATTGCCCTTTTTTCCAGATCCTCTTTCTCTTCTGAATCTGGCAAATATTGGAAGCCTAGGTTCAATCTTGGAATACCTTTACTTCTCCACCTGCACTCTCCCTTGGTGATCTTGTCTAGCCACATGGCTTGTAATGTCTATTTCTAGCCCAGACCTCCCTCCTGAATGCCACACTCACATTCAGCTACCTGCTAGACACCTCCACATGCATGTCTGATTGGCTTCATGAACCTAGCTCATCCAGCACCTTCTCTTGCTCTCTCTCAACCTGCCCCCCACACACTTCCTCGTCTCAATAATTGGTAGCAAATTCTTTCGGATGCTCAGGCCAAATAACTTGGAGTCCCCTTTGATTCTCCTTTTCCTGCAAATTGTACATTAACAAATCCTTTGGTTCCCCATAAACATCACCTCAAGTGTCTCAGCATTTCTCCCCATACCTACTGCTGCCACCTTCCTCCCTTTCAACGCTGTCTTCTGCCTGAATGATTGAAACAGTCTCTATCTGGTTTTCCTGCTCCTGCCCTTGTAGAAGCCACTCAGCAGACAGAGCCCTCCTGGTAGGACTCTCTAATGGCTTCCCTTCTTACTATGAATAAAAGCTAAAGGCTTAGAGTGAGCCAGGAGGCCTTCCGTGGCCTGCCTCTCCCAACCAGTCTACATCATATTCTACTTCTTCAACTCTGGCCACCCTATCTCTGTGCCACTCCTCAAGCCTGCTGTGCATGCTCCTGCCATGGGACATTTTCACACACTGTTCTTCCTGCCTAGAAAGCCTTTCCCTCAGATGTGTGTGGCTATGACTCCACCTATACCCATCTATAGCATCATCTTGCTCTTCCACCTCTTCCAGATTTATACTCAAATTTCACTTTGCCCATGAAGCCTCTTTTGACCACTCTCTTTAAAATTGCAGACCAAACCATTCCACACCCCCTTTTCTTTGTTTTCTCCATGACTTGTATGGTCATCTAAGGTACCACGTGTTTTATGTATTTCTTTTTTTATCATCTGTCTTCCCCATAAAATATAAGCTCCACAACGGCAGGTATTTTTGTCTGCACTTTTCGTTGCTGAGTGCTAAGCAACCAGAATAGTGTCTGGTGCCTATTAGGGACCTGCATTTGTTGGATGAAAAAATGAAATAAAAGCCGTAAATGTTGACAAATAATATTTGGTTGGGACCCATGACCTCTTGTATCTGAGACTTCAATGAGCTAGTTTCTGTACTAGCCTCCTCCATGGTCTCCTCAAAAGCTCCATGAATGAGAGACAAGGCCAGGGAAAGGAACAGTGTGTGCCATCTGGAGCTTTGGCCACAAACTCCTGAGTAGGAGCCCACAACCCTGTGGAGCCGGGCTGGGATGCGGACATCCTCCCTGCTCTCTGAGGGACAGCACTCTGCCAGGAGAGGCAGGTCCAAGGAAAAGGAAGGAGAATAGACGGCTTTTGGTTTTGGCTTCCAGGTCTGGTTTTTGAGCATAACAGTCTGGTATTTGAGTTTTTCTGGCTGGCGAAACAAAATGCTACAAATAGAACTGTCCTTAGTGAAATTAATTTCATTTTATTATCGTGTTATGATGTGATTTGTCTGTCTTCAAACAGAGTAATCTAATGTAATATATAAGCCGTAATGAAGGTGGTTGTTAAACTTTCGGTGTGTGTCTATTTTATTTTTACCTGTGAATTCTTCACCAAGCGAGCCCGCTCTTGTTGAAATTGCCCAGCCAGGGTACTGAGAACTGGAGTGGGGATAGTATAATCCACCTTGCCTTGCCTGCTGACAGTGCATTTTCCAAATAGCAATCGGAGTGGACTTTCAGATCGGAGTGGACTTTCAGATCTGTCAGTCACTCTTCTGTTGAAAACCCTGCAGTAGCTTCCCACCTCTCTCGGGATAGAGCTCAAAGTGTTTTCAAGACCTTAGATGATCCCCCTCCCACTGCCTTCTGACCTCAAGTCTCTGCCTCATGGGATCCTTTCCAGCCACCCTGGCATCTTTGTTGTTCCCGAAACAAACCAAGCACAGTCCATCCTGCCTTCTGTCCTCCTTGTCACTCCTCAGCTGAGAACGCTGTTCTCCCAGAGGCTGATGTGGCTTATGTCTCTGCTCCAACATTGGCTTCCCATGGTTCCCAGCCTTATCTGACCCACCTGTCTACACTTTTCTGTCTCTATGTCACTTCCTTTTCTGTGGTCCTTCTGACATGTACGTCTTTGTGTTTTCTTTGTCTGTCACCCCTCAAGTGGACTCTAAGGGGCTAAAGGGAGGGACTTTGTCTGTTTTGATCACAGCTCTGTCCCAAGCACCCACAATAGTGCCAGGTACTTGGTGAGCGCTTAGTTCTGCCTCTCTGTTACTGTGCTGGTCTTGCGGGTAACTAGAATTCCTAAAAAACAAGTCAAAGAGACCAATACTTATTTACAAGAGCTTGGGAAGACAGACAGGAAAAGAGAGAAAGAGAAGGAGAGAACCAGTGTTCAAGAAATCGCAAGCTCCTAACCCTTGTTCTCACAAGAGAATGCTCTTCTTGGGAGCCCTGAAACACTGGCTGATCCTGGGTCTGTCCACTCCAGCTCTTGCTTCTCCCTGCTATGGTGCTGGTGAGGGCTGATAGGGCAAGGTGGAAGAGAATCCTGCAACCCCACTCCCCGGAGGCCACTACTCGCTCTGGTCTGCCTGCCAGCTGCCTCCCCAAACCAACCCTTATGATTTCAAATAATTAAAGGAAGACAGTCAAAATCGGAAACATGTGGAGGTAAGAGTCTGATCTGGCCCAGTAAAGTTTATGCTTACAAAAATTTTCACAGGCCAAGTATAAAAACAGTCTATGGTTTAGATTAACTCCCTTTCATTTGTCATGTCTTGAACCATTTCTATAACACTGAACAGAAAAGCTCCAGAATTCAGTTTTCTTCCTGCACACACCTCTTTGCTGGCGAGGCTCCAGAACATTCTCTAGACTCAGGGGTCATAGAAAGAGAATATGTGTGGTCAGAGGTCTTCTGGAATAGTATATACCTGGGCCAAGTTATTTTCAAAGCTGAGATGAGCTTAGAGAAGTCATTATAGTTTAGGGTTTAAAATAAAAAAAAAAAAAGCTGTATTTGTGTTTCACTTGAAAGGCAAAATATATGCATGGGGTCGTGGGCTGTTTTTAGATGAGATCCTTTGTAAATAAACAATTGCTATCATTTCAGTCTGTCAAGGAGGACAGAAGTGAATATATATTTCCTTTCTAGTGCTTACTCTATGACAAGCACTGGCCTGGGAGCTCTCAGCACACATTTAATCAGCCCACTGTCTTTATCTTAAGCAGTGATCCCAGGTTCAGCCTCCTAGAGAAAAACATTATCATAGTCATCTCAATTTCCCTACTATCCCCAATTTATTCAAATTCCTACCCATCTTCACTTGCTTCTCACCTGCCTCAGTGGACACAGCTGTGAGTCAGGATCCATGCTTGTTCAAGACCAAGTCCTCCACCTGGGTGGTTGTTTTGATCCATCTGTTTCCTCTCCAAGATTACCTGGTCTAACTACCTTCTCTCATTCTCTGATAGCCTCCATTTCTACCACTGGCTGGTTGCTTTTAACTTACACAAATGTTCAATTTTTGTCCATTCTGAAATAACCTTGACTTGGCTCCCATAGCCACCTCTAACACCATGCATCTCTGTCCTTCCAAGGAAGGTGGACCTGGCAGGTTAAAGGCATGTTTCAAGACTAGCAAGGGGTGAAGAAAGCAAATCAGCCCTTTCCAAAGATACTACAGACGTTGCTACCTGAAAGCATTCAACTGTGCCTAGTATTCTGTGGTTGGGAGTAGGTGGGAATGACTATTTCTGAACAATAACAATTTGAAGGTACAAAGCCTTAGGTAAATTTCCTAAATTTCATTGGTTTCTACAGTGTTCTGGCTAAGGCCAGCTAGGAGTTGGAGATTGGCCATTGCAAGTGAAAGGTGTGCGGGATGAGTATGCACAAGTACCTAAATGGAAAGGGGATATGTTAGGACAATGGAGGATATAAATTGTTTTTGTTTTCTGCCTAGTGACTGGTTTGAGCCTTTATGGAGAGAGTTGTATCAGAAACTGAAAGGAATGCTTCCAGGAAAACTTTTCAGGAGGGCATTTCTAGGAAAGGCTTAAGTCTGTTGGTATTAGCGTAACCATTTTGGGGGCCATGTGAATCAACATAGGGAATTGGCTTTCTCTCTACCTCCCTCTGCCCTGAACCTAGCAACACTCCGGCTGCATGAAAATTATCATTTGGGGGGATTGGGGGAAGATAAGAGATTGCATTTGTCACACAAATATTACCATTGCCAAGAAGGACAACATCAGGGTCCATGGTTTGCATAGTGTCTGCTGCCTTGGAGTTCCTGAGTACATGTGGGTACAGCACAGAGACATCAAGAAAGACTTAGGTGAAGTTGCTCAGTGAGAGGAGAGGGCATGACGTTGGATTGTTGACATTTGAGTGTCCTTATCAGCATGCTTAGGCTCCTAAGTCCGGAGAAATAAAATGTTTTCTGTAAGAGGGCAGGGATTTTTATCTGTTTTGATCACCTCCGATTTGGTAAGCACTAATAAGTATTTGTTCAATGAACATGTAATGACTTTGGCGGCATTTGGGCCAGGAAATGTGGTGAGCCTGCCGAGAGCTGGTTACTTAGTCCGAACAGCTGGAATCAAGTAGGATCCAGGAAGAATCAACTAAGGTTAGATTAAGAGTATGGAAGGGAAACAGTGAAGCAAGAGCAGTGGCTTTTTTTAAGAAAGTCTGGCTGTAAAAATAAGGAGACAAATCAGATGGGAGTTTGAGGAGGGTATGGGATTCATCATGTGTAACAATATGATGCAAACTGTACTACAATAGATAGGAAATACCAAAATAGGCCTGAGTATATCATGCATTGTTTTGAATGGGGCTTCTAATGCATTATCTCAACAATCTACATATTGACCAAGTGAGATGGGTGGGACAGGTATGTTAATTCTTTTTTCCAGGTAAGGAAAGAGAGAGAATAAGGTTAAATGGTAGTTTGCTGAAGGTTGCAGCATTCATTTGTGAACAAGAACCCATGGCTTTGAATTGTGTTCTAGAATTTTTTTTTTTTTTGCTTTATCATCTTGCAGAAATGAGTTTTTGGCTAATGAATAGATTTTGGCTATGCAAATCTGTAGGCTCTTTTTTTTGTTTGTGATTTTCCTCTTTTTAATTTTGCAATGGTGACTATGAGGTGACAAGCTTTAAATCTCTGACTGGAAAGGTCACAGTGACATGGGGAGATAATTAAAATGGAAAGAAAACCACATTTGAAACCTGGCTTCACGGGTTAAGATGAGGATAATGTATTGAAACAGCTGAGAGCCTCTGTGAAGGCTTTATTTCACATCATAGCGACACAGAACAAATTGCACAAATTCTGGGAATTATATCCCTTGGAAACAAACACTGAAGTCACTTTTTAAAATGTCACCACATGGCTCTGTTGACTCTATTTTGTAACAAGTTACAAACAGATGGCACTTTGAAACATACGATGCAGCTTGGAAAATGAAATTGCTTAGACATTTTTGTCTGGTTTGCTAAGATAATGTGATGAAGCCCCAAATGAAAGAATCTTGGCATGCACTGATAGAGAAAGGCTACACACCATTCAGTAGATTTGTTTTAATTTCTCACAATTAAAGAGTTGGTTCTTCAACTGTCAATCCTGTCTGAGTTGGGTTCCATGAAGTTGCGTTCCATTATGCACTTGCTGAATAAAAGGTGCAAAGCAAGGGAGAAGAGAATTACCATTTCCTGAATGTCTAGTTCATGCTAGCCTCTTTATACGGCATATAAACATTTTATATATCTTATTTATTTATAAAGAAATTCTATGGGTAGCTACTATTGCTCTTATTTTAAATATGAAGAACCTGTAGTCCAGAGACATCCCATACCTAATTAAGTGCACAGCTGGAATTCAAACTTTGATATGTGCACCCAAACTCATGTTTTTCCCATTTTATCTACTTCAGGAAGAATTTTGTTCCTATCTTC